>NC_043992.1:1620000-1965000 GCF_902150065.1 Myripristis murdjan | reverse complement strand
TTTACCACAACTAGCTCTCTGGTTCGATCGCTTGTTAGCGTGTTTGCTCAGTAACAGCACAGCCCAGTCTGTGGCCCAGAGAGAGCCACCAGCTGACTGCTGGCCTGCTGTGTCAGAGGGAACAGGCCTGAAGGAAACTCACAGAACCCTTATTTGCTGAAAAGCTGTTGATGGAAACGCACCTGTTTCTCATTTCAAAACTGGTGACTTTCAAAATTTGCTTATAATATGCACAAAACCCTGAGGGGAAGCATAGTGAAAGTGAGTTACAGGGGCCCATGGATTATGAAAGTCATTCAGCTTCCAAACTTTCAATCCAAAGGGTCAACACAGACATCCCTGCTGTGTGTCATTGTGAGCATTTTTCTCTCAGCACGGATTTGTGGTTTCTCAGACTTGGTGCTGTAACATCACAGGACATGTATCTCTTCTGAAAGCATTTGTAGATTATACCTAGACTACTTCTACTCTTCCTTTTCATCTTTTTTTTGCATCATTTTCTTAAAGTAAATTGTAAAGCTTATTCAGTTTACAAGTTAAATCTATAACTAGCTCAGAATCATTCTCCCTTAATAGAAAAACTACAGGAAAAGTTTTGAAAATGAATTGAAATGCATACACTACAACACAGTGTGCTTTAGATCTCCTATCAGTACATGGAGTAGCAGTGTGTGCACTCATCATAGTATATGCACCCACACAGACAACACCACCAAAGACAGAATCATTAGAAACACCTCAGTTATTCCAAAATTAGCCCCTAAAGACTGCCACCAAAAATTTGAGGGATAAATGCTACAGCAAAGTTGCCATGCTGTTCCTCTTGTTTTTCCTTGAGAGACTTGATTGTAAACCAAGATCCTGCCAGCCCTGTGTGCTCTTCCATAAAGACAAAAAAAAAAAAAAAAAAAACAGGTCAGAACACACTAATCTCCAAGGGAAAAAAAAGTTATGGATTTTGAGGAAAAGGGTTTTCAATGTTTTTTTCTTAGTGACTCCTGTGCAAAATTATGCAGCACAGCCTTACCAAGCTTAACAGGCTTCAGGGTGTTGAAACCCACTCAACACTTAAATGACCATGTAACCTGTCGATTCAAGGAAGAGAAAGATAGACTCTGAACAGGTTCAGCGTTGCAGATTTCTCTTGGATCTGAAAGTGGGAACAGATGGAGCAAACTGACATCAAAAACAGCCCACAATTAGTTCCATATCTTACCACCGGTACCAAACAATTACCCCGTAACTTCCCCTTAAACTATAATTACCAAAGCTACAAAACATCTGAGGGATAAACACGATTGTGGTTAAACTTGCCATGTTGTTCCGCTCCTCATTTAGAGCTCCAAATATAAACCAATATTCTGCCAGGCCTTCTGGGGCTTGTTCTATTATAAAAGACCAGTCATGCTTTCCTCCCTCCATTACTCTCCAAACTTTAATCCACAACTATTTCATTACAGCCATTTCCCAACGTTTTAATAACCATAAACCAAGACGGCAACATTAGCAGGCTCGCTGGCTCCGTCCCCAAAGCCCTTCAGCTGAACTGTGATGACTCTGAATCTGTGTGCGTGTGTGTGTGTTTGTGTGTTGTTGTGAGGTCGTGGTTGTGTAGTTGAATGTCTAGAGTGTGCGAAATGTATGTGTGTGTGTGTGTGTGTGTGTGTGTGTGTGTGTGCATTTGCTGGTCAATCAGGGCAGCTGCAGTATTCTCTGCATTTTAATTCCTCGGCTCCCTGAAAAGTCATTATAGAAGCTATCGCTCCAGCAATTAGCCAGTAGTGTGTAATGTAATTGAAATGCCAGCCTCTGAGTGTGTGTGTGTGTGTGTGTGTGTGTGTGTGCGTTCGTGTGTGTGTGTGTGTGTGTGTGCATGTCTGTGCCACTCTGATTTGGTCTTACAACCCTGAGAGTTTTCATTATTGGTTAATTTATTTTATCAAGGAGACATGTATACACAGACACATATGTGTACGTGTGTGCCGATATGAGAAATTACTTGCATGCCTGCATATGTGTATGAACTTCTGAGTGCATTGCTTTGTGTGTGTGTGTGTGTGTGTGTGTGGGTCAGTGATAATTCAGATTCTGCAGCAGATCCAGTCTTTTGATTAAAGGTGAAATTACAGTGAGACTCAGAATATTAATAACACTGTTCTCCCATCCACTTAGTAACAGCCCAGCCGTGTTATTTATAGATCTGTTGGAAAGAGAGAGTGAGAGAGACAGGCAGACAGGGAGCAAGAGAGAGAGAGAGAGAGAGAGAGAGAGAGAGAGAGAGAAAGAGAGAGAGAGAGAGAGAGAGAGAGAGGGAGAGAGAGAGAGTCCACACTCAAATATTCATGTGCTAGTACGTGCAAGCAAGAATTAGTGTGTGTATGGATTTGCGTTGGCGAGAAAGGGTGAAAAAGACGCTTGTGTGTGTGTGTGTGTGTGTGTGTGTGTGTGTGTGCACTCTGCTAATTCATCCATCCCTAATTACTACCATACATTACCAGGCTGTTAATTCTGGTGGTCAAATATAGATCGATTTTTATGTCAGGCTGGGAGAGAGAGAATGTGAATATGGATGTGTGTGTGTGTGTGTGTGTGTGTGTGTTGCATTGAACACGTTGTTTTTTTTTTTTGTATGGCCTACTGGGACACTCTTGCTGTGTGTGATTTCATATAAATTTATCAAATCATCTGCAAGTGTCAGTAATGAAGAGAATAATTCCACTGGCTGTTTCTGCTCCTGTTCATTTTAATTAGACAGCTTGGTTGTAAGTGAGGTCATGAAAACTCCCAGAACAACATGTCTTACCGCTTCCGACCAGCAGCGAAACATTCCGGTGCTACGATAATGATCTGTGTCATACATGAATATTCCAGTGTTTCGTCTGAAAATGCTGCCGAGCCAGTTTGGGTGATTTGATTTCCATGTTCAAACAGTGAGGGATTAAATTTCCCACTGTGGTGTGGAGGAAAATTTTACGAGCCTGTCAGCTTTAAATGAAGGAAAAAAAAAAACCCTAAATGACAAAAATGTATTATTATTAGGGATGTCCCGATCACGTTTTTTTGCCCCCGAGTCCGAGTCCGAGTCATTTGATTTTGAGTATCTGCCGATACCGAGTCCCGATCCGATACTTCTATAAAACCAGGAAATGATATGTTATTAATGATTGCCAAGAAACAACCGCGGTTCCAGATAGGTCAATATGGAAATGAAATGCACTCTTTGAGACAAATGAAGAAGCTAGTATAACAATTTAAGTGTTTAACAAACTGCATTTTGATAAAAGGCAGTTAATTGGCAAACGCAGATATTGATTAACCGATTTATTTGGACATTAGATTAACATTTTATAATTTAATTATTTTTAATTATTTTCTCAAATGTCTCCACACACAAACATAAATGGCAAGATCTAAGATACTGACAAAATATGTACAAACACAAACAGTAGCAGGAAATAAAATAAAGTACAGAAATTAATACAAAAACCAAGCGGTTGGAAACTAGTATACAGCTGATAGCTTACTGCGCGGGGGGGCTGGGTGAAAAGCGAAGCGAACAGCAAGTGGAACGAAGGAGAGATGGGAAGGCAGCCAGCGCACAGCATAGCAGCATAAAAACGAACACAATAATTACACAAATCCGTCTCTGATTAACGTTAGGGGGTTTAGTCACTTGGGGGAGTTTGGAAAGTCGCTAAGTTGTCATTGTATCAGCAAGTGGAACGAGGGAGAGATGGGCGGCCAGCGCACGGCATATCGGCACAAAAACAAACACAACAAACGTTACATAAATAAGTTTCTGACTAACGTTAGGTTATTAAGTCACTTGGGGATATTTTGGAAAGTCGCTATGTTGTCATTGTATCACTGGTATTTGCGAGCGCTTGTGTTTTTCGCGCTAGGCGATTCATACCTTCCACCTCCGCCTAGCCTACAGCGGAAATGTCGCGGCTGAAAGCCATCCTCTCAGCGTGCACGCACAAACTATTCGCTGCAGTGATTGGTTAATTCCGTTGTCAGTATTTCATGACGTATGGCCCAGTACCCGCCTAACTCCCTCCGGACAATCCAAGCTAGCATCAACAACAGATTCCTAAAGGAGCCGCAGATTGAATATGTTGATGTGCGTTTTTTCCCCTTTCCGCGTTCATTTGATCTAGGCGGTCGGTGAAAACGTCTAGGCGGTGCGCCTAAGAAATTATAAGGCAGGGAAAACCCTGACAATAAATATACATATGTATATATATTATTTATCCGATACCTGATCGGGACATAACGTCCGAGTCCCGATCGAGTCTTCAGTCATGTGATCGGCCCCGATTTCCGATCACACGATCGGATCGGGACAACCCTAATTATTATTATTATTATTATTATTAAAAACATACCTATGCACAACAACAGGTGGCATCAGAGTGAAAGTCATATAGGTCATACAGTAAATATTAGGAAAGTGGTATTCCATGATATTCACATTTCAGTTGTGTCCCCATCTCCATCTTTGATGCAGAGTGCTCACTGTTGTAGCCGCTCTCTTTAGGATATGTCAGGCTCTCTTTTCTTTGTTCAGTCATAGTGGCTACAACTGCTCCTGCTAACAACCCAGTTCCTCCTGCGCTCCAAACAACCTGCTTTTGCAGCTGCATCACTCCAGCTGAGCCAGAGAATATTCCAAGGAACAACCTACAGCACACCTACACCGTTTCCTCTGCAGAAATGGGTATTTATCACAAAGACGGTGTGGTGAGAATGTGCATGCCTTTGTGCAGATTCACACCATGCACACACAGGGATTTGACTGCAGGCTGGCAGATGTGACAGAAAATAACATGAAATTGGGAATTTACATGGCATTATCATTGAAACTTTATTATTTCAATGTACTAAGTGTCCTTAATATACAATTTCATTGTTTGTGTATGATTTTGTACAAGCCTATTTATCTTTTTTTTTTTTTTTTTTTTAACTTACTATTACATTTATGAGTGAGAATGTATCTGTTGCACTGTCACATATAATACAGATTTGTAGTATTGGATTTATTTGAGGAACATATGTGTGATCAATTAATAGTCATAAATAGGCTGAGCTGTACATAACGGCTGTACATAATGACAAGCAGCAATAGACAAGATTCACACGGCAGCCATTATCCTCTGACGTGCCGCTCAGGGTGGGAAGTTCAAATGCTGTAATCGTGTTGTACTACTGTTGCATCTTTTACAAAGTTAAATCTGAGAAATCTGAGAAAACGGTATTGTTTCACCACTTGCCCATTGATCAGCATCTCAGAAAACAATGGAGAGTGAAAATCCAGACGGACATCAGGCCATATTTCAAGGTAAAACAACCTAATTGATCACCCATTAATTACTGGTAGACCATAGCTACTGTTAGCATTCAGCTACTAACTAGATATATGTCTTCATTTAATAGTGTGATATGATATGATAGCAAAGGCATAAATTAATTATGAAATATCAGTCAACACCTTGGACTCATTTCTTTTCAAGTCCTCCTGTTAAAGTGTGGAGCTAACGTCAGCGGTGAAACGTCAGCAGTGAAAAGTCAGCGGTGAAACGTCAGCAGTGTAAGGTCAGGCCATAATCCTTCTGGCAGGGGGACTACCAATGGAAATTAGCCTTTTGGCTAAAATTGGGTGTATTTACATTTTACTGTCTTTTAAAATGTTTATTAATGTACACTGTCCCTCTCTAACAAATAAAGGTTAAAGAAAGAAAGAAAGCAGTGTAAGGTCAGCAGTGTAACGTCAGCGGTGTAAGGTCAGCGGTGTAAGGTCAGTGGTGTAAGGTCAGCGGTGTAAGGTCAGCAGTGTAACGTCATCAGTGTAACATCATCAGTGTAAGGTCAGCAGTGTAAGGTCAGCAGTGTAAGGTCAGCGGTGTAACGTCAGCGGTGTAACATCATCGGTGTAAGGTCAGCGGTGTAAGGTCAGCGGTGTAAGGTCAGCAGTGTAACATCATCAGTGTAAGGTCAGCAGTGTAAGGTCAGCAGTGTAACGTCAGCAGTGTAAGGTCAGCAGTGTAAGGTCAGCAGTGTAAGCTCAGCAGTGTAAAGTCAGCAGTGTAAGGTCACCGGTGTAACGTCATCAGTGTAATGTCATCAGTGTAACGTCATCAGTGTAATGTCAGCAGTGTAACGTCAGCAGTGTAAGGTCAGCAGTGTAACATCAGCAGTGTAAGGTCAGCAGTGTAAGGTCAGCAGTGTAAGCTCAGCAGTGTAAAGTCAGCAGTGTAACGTCAGCAGTGTAACATCAGCAGTGTAACGTCAGCAGTGTAACATCAGCAGTGTAAGGTCAGCAGTGTAACGTTTGCTGTCCTGCTGTGTTTTCACCTCAGAAATGTTCTCCTGAGCTAAGGAACGTTCTGTGACGGAATTAAAAAAATTTGTCCAACATGTTTGTTCATAATTTAGAATAATTCTATCTTATCATATCATGCAATGCTAACAAACAGTAGTGTTAGCTAGGAAGTGACAGAATGGTTATGTTAGCTGTTGTCTAACAGTAGCTAACGGTTTATCATCATGGGTTATCAACATGGTTAGAGAATTTAAGCGTCTCACCCTCAGTGTGACATCAGAGGAATGTGAATACGGTCAAAGGCAGCTTCGGTACTGTTAACACGCCTTTTGGTTGCTATGTATAAAAAACTTATGAGCAACAACAGGTATTTATATAAAGTTTTATGCATCTAAGCCCTGGTGTTTCAACCAGCAAATGTAAAAGGAATGCCTCACTGTTGTAACTGGCATTAGAGCATAGTGAAATGGACATTTATTTACATTAAAATGTGAATTATTACCTCAAAGGCAGACTGTGTATTTTCAAAGGGGAGAGCAGGCCACCTTGTGATGATGTGGTACAGCATGATGACCGCCACTCAATTCTCCTAAGAATAGACAACTCTTTTACCCAAAATATTATAAAGAGAATTTTGCTCCACTGTGCATATTTCTGTGCACATTTAACATCAAAACACACTCAAGACAGGCACTGAAAAATGTTCCCTAAATTCTGCGGGTTATTAGTCTTGGCATGAACCTGAGGGTATTTTTTCTTCCTCAGTCTCATCCTCAACATCAATAAACAAGGTGGTGAGCCCTCCCATTTGAACCTGCATAGTCTGCCTTTACGCTTATGTAAAAAAAAAAAAAAAAAAAAAAAAATGGCATGATTAAACATATTCTTTCTAACCCTAGACATGACAGAGTTACTACAGGAATACCACAGAAATATCACAGGTGGCAGTGTGAATGTGCACATTGCAGTTACTACAGGAATACCACACAGATGCTTTATCCACCTAAGCCGAGAACCTAACCCTCTCAGATCAGCTGGAATAATTATATAATCTGAGTGTGAACGTGATCAGGTCAAGCCTGTAACAGATGGGAAATGTGTCTTCAGTGATTAGGACTAGCAAAAGTAAGAATTTCATTGTGTAACCACCTTTTACTGTGCACATGACAACCTCTTCTCTCTCTCTCTCTCTCTCTCTCTCTCTCTCTCTCTCTCTCTCTCTCTCTCTCTCTCTCTCTCACACACACACACACACACACACACATTATAATGCTAGGTGTGAACGGATGGACTGAAAGCTGTGCACGTGTGTTCAGATCACCAAAGATGCATTGTAATACTAGGTGGAGAGTGAGCTCTTGTGTTGTTCCTCAACAGTACACACCTTTCTGGCCACTGGCTTCATGATGGATCTCTGGGATATAATGTTTTTCAGTTTCTGTTAAAGAATTTCTGTTTCTTCACCTTCCTCGGAACATCTAAAAAGATTTAAAAATGCACCTCTGATGCTGCAGAATTCCATATTTTCAAAATAAAAGACCCACTGGATTATCCAATGGCAGTTTCATGGGAATTAGATTTTTTTTAATTTTTTTTTTTTTTTTTTTTTTCAATGTTGATTCCTGTGGGCATCAGTTGTACATGGCATATAGCTAAACTGAATGTGAATGAAGTATGTTGATTTTCCAGTAATTATACAATAAGAAGGACAGCAAAGCTGTGTTATTGTAGCAATTAGCTAGAATGTGGACAAGCTTGCTAACAAGGACATTTTTGGAGAAAAAAATCAAGGGCAACAACACAGCAAAAACAATTTGTTCAGTAAATAACTGATTTGCAAGTGGCCAAATAGACACAGCAGGGCATTAAATGTGCCTTTACATCACGGCTTCCTCTGAAAACAATTTTTCATGCAGCCCAATCAGGTGGAAATTAAACGGAATAAAAATAAAATTACAAAAAACAAACAAACAAACAAAAAAACACCTATTACATGATTCCACCTAATTGAATTGTTTAAAGGGTAACTAACTAATGGAGAATAAAGAATTCAGCAGCCAGCCAGTTACAAGTGTGAGTGAATGAGGCAAAGCCGTATAGAAATTTCAGCACTGGGCACTCTGACCACCAGCAGCATTTTTGTCAAAACACACTGATATTTAATTTCTAATGAATGCATGTACATGCTTTGCTTAGTATAGTAAGGAGATCAAGGGTCAGAGGTCATGGGTTGCCTCTTGGAGTAAAGCTACAGTCAAAGAGAGACATGCAAGAAAAGGAAACAGGAGGAAGAGACCTAAAGACAGAGTTTTTATTTTTCTACCTAGGGTATATATAGAATCAGTCTCTCAGGGGTGCATACAAACTCATCGTTAGCCACTGGAGATGGGCAAAAAAAAAAAAAGTTGAGAACAACATGACAACCCTTGAAGAGAGTTTGTGCATCTTCCCCTCACTTTAGTGCAAGACGAGTCTTCGCATCTCTTCGTGCTCAGTATTGTTCTGCTGGGACACACAGGCAGCAGGCAAAAGTTCATGTGGAAGTGGCAAGCAGCTGGGCGGAGAAGAGTTCAGCCCGAGGACAGCTGCTGAGCGTGTGAGGAGACAGGAAGAGGCAGCAGAGAGGACGGTGGTCCAAACTGCTGGATGGAGAACTTTCTCTGTAGAATAAACTAAGCTGTTTAAAGCTGCCCTGTGCCCCACTATCAGTGATTAAACATAACCAATTATGGTAATTAGGTAATTAATTAAGATGACTAATGTATTAGTCATAAAATATTTTCATGTCAGCGTGTTAATCTTTGCATGACACACAAAGTTCATTAATGTGAAGTCTGTATCTTGACACATTAAAGCAACACCATGCAATTTGGCACCATGTAGCTGTGTTTAGAAAAATTTGTTAAATTGTGTTTCCTGTACAGAACAAATTGCAACCACTGGCAAATCCACACACCAAAAAGTGTGGCTGCTCATGCTTTCTGGTGAGACCAACTTTCCTGAAGTCAAAAAAGGCCAAAAAAATCACACACCAAAAAAAAAAAAAAAAAAAAAAAAAAAAAAGCACATAGTACATATTGTGTTATCTGCATCCTGGGTTTGAATCCAGTTTGGGCCCCTCATACCCCCTCTGTCCCCTGTCTGTCTTTATGCTATCATAAAAAAGCAACAATAAACAAACATCAACAGTGTAGATGTTTCTTGGTGCACTGGATTTGACACAAGCTATACAGAACAGCAAGAGTTACCAGGTTTTTGCACAATAGTGGCAGACAAAGGTGTAGTCATACCACCATTTTGCCATGAGCAACTCAGAGTAGGTGTTGCTGTATGTTCTGTGAGCTGTGTATACAAACCTGTGTTGATTTTTGTTTTGTTGTCACAGACACCGCAAGCTGTCCATTCTCGTTCCCAGGGCGTCAAATACCAGCGCTTGGTCCCGCCCTTCTGCGTCTGATACTGACACAAAAGGCACTCATTAGAGGCCATATGCATCCTTTGGTCTCGGTATACGACGTGGCAGATGGTGATGTGGTAAAAAGAGTGAGGAAGTCCATGAAGTCAGCTGGTTTGTGTGGATGGTGGGCATGTAAGCCACAAGACCTTCACCGAGACCCTTCATGTGTGACTGAGATTGTGTCCAGTTTCTGTTTTGTTGTCTAAACCTAACCACGTGATACTGACGTGTACTGACCCAATGCGTCTCATCTTGACGGCAAAGGGTGCCTTGCTGTCTGTATCAGACTGTGTTGTGACAGAACAGGAAGGTTAAAGGGGAGTATCACAGAAAACAGGGTTTTCCTAGTTTCTGCATGGATGTTACAGTGTCAATCTTAAATTTGCAACACCCTACCCACAATTTAGCAGCCCTGTGGGGCAGGAGCTATTGGTCGAGCCAAGGAGGAGGGTGGGACCGCCAATACTACCAGCCAATCAGCAGCAAGTGGCTCATAATAATGAGCAATAATGAATGAATGTATCCAAAAGGGCTTGTTAGATTCTAGGTACAAGAGGAGCCCAGTAAATAAGTCACAAAGTCATGTAAATGTCACAGTTGTGTTTTTGAGACAACAGGTCATCATATGAAATTGCCAAAAATGATCACAGCGCCTCCTCCCCATTTGAATGGAAATCTGATTAAAAACTAGAACCACTTGCAGCCATCAAGTGCTGCAAATGATTTCTGGACTTCAACTTTCTTTCAAGAACTTCCAAGAAAATCAGGTTTTCCTAATTATTATTCAAATGTATTGCATATATTGCACAGCATATTAAACTCTAATCAGATCATGTACTCTGAAGGAGGAACCTCTGCCTTAAGCATGACATTTAAATCATGTATTTTTTCTTGACTTGCCATTGGTGCCAGGTTTAGGTACAGTGCTAAGCCCCGCCCACACCAGCATAACTGAAATAGAGCACAGGCCTGTCATCTGTCTCAAGATATAACTTCATATTTATGTCTTTCCTGACATTTTCCCTCAGATGATTAAACTATATTGAGGATATCCAAAGACATTTAAATAGACGTGGCTCACGGCTCATCAATCATGGCATCTGACAGTCATTCTTAGTGAATTCTTTTCCACTGATGTCCCGTGCACTTACAAATGACTCAAGCGCATGCCATTTAAACTAAGCTGTCCATCTGAGAAGTTTTGAAGGTGCAATAAATGGTAATAATGGACGCTTTGAGGGTTCTCTAATTAGTTATCGATTGAGATGCAACTTAGATGTCACGGTTGGCTGTAACAGTAAATGTGAGGGAGCTAATTTGTGTCTCACTATCTAGCAAGTACAAATGCAAGCTAGGAGCTAGCTAATTAGTTAACATGGCTTGATTTAGCAGACCAAAACAGCCATTTGGAATTAGCCTGTTTGCTTTACTGCTCAGTGGCAGGTTTTCCATGTGACATTTTACCATGTGTCAGTACCCAAAATCAGAGGCCTCATAATGTACTCAGTCACATCATGGCAGCCATCCTTTTTGCTATCACTGGTCCACAAGACAGACATTACCATGGTAATATGATGCCTTGCATGCCATGTGCCCTGTTGGAGGGACATAATAAGCCCTGATGAACTTAATTTATGGGATGAGAAAACTGTCAAAAGGTTCTGTCACAAATTTGGATTTGGGCCACAACCGCAGAACGTGCATGTTGCGTCTAGCTGTTTCTAAATGTGAGGAAAAAGGGGTCAGAGATGAGGTGCTGCTCCCTGAGACCTCCATACAGGCCTGGCAAATGAGTCGGCTGTGCAGTTTGGCACTTTCACAGGATGTCATTATCCTACTGTATTATTATCTTCATCTGTTGTGTGTTGACCTCTTCACATATCACTGCAGACAAACACACACACACGCGCACACACACACACACACACACACACACACACACACACACCATTTACAGCTCTTGTAAATTCTCTTGTTCGGGCTTGTTCACTTATCTTTTTTCCCCTTTCATCTCTTTCCTCTCTGCATTGCTTTTTGTTGCCCTCACTTACACACACACGCACGCACACACACACACACACACACACACACACACACACACACACACACACACACACACACACCACATATACTCGGCAGTAGCCTAATGAGCCCATGTTGGGTTTGCTGAAGCACCTCATTTCTGATTCATTTGGATCCATTACTGATGGCTGCGGTGGTGTTGAGAGAGACACACAGTGCGAGTGGAGAGGAGAGAACGACTCGAAATTGAATGCGAGCAGTCTTTTTATAGACATAAAGTATATGGTACACGGTGTGTGGAACATTATGTTGTCATGATCTCTGTCTGATCCGTTGACACTCATGTGTACCCAGTAACTCAAAAACAATGAATGGCAGAAACTTCCTACTTACAGCACAAGTTCCCCCAGTACCAGTCGATCTAATTAGATCCTGCAGCACCTTGCTGCATAAATTTGCATATTACTAGGGAGACAGATTTTCTTGAAAATACCATACTCCTTAATACTTTAAACTGCATATTTCATATTAATGCCACCTTTCTGTTATGCGAGGCAAATATGCATGTTAACAAAGAAATACCTGCTAATGAGTGAATTAATTATTTTAATTAGTGACCTCGTTAGCACAACTGGTTATGTTAAATATATCATGGTGTTTACAGCAGGGTATTAAGAAGCTCAGGTGGCCGTTTTCACACAGTATGTTTACAGCGATGCACAGCTGCAAAATGAGAGAATATGTAAAATAAAAACCCAGTCAGGTCATTTATTGATTTTCACACCACCAATGAACCAAATCGGATGCATCAAACTCCTGGAGGTCAGAATTAGTCTTTGAACACGAGGCTGAGGGAACTCAATTTTCAAAAATCAAGATGTTCCCCAGCCAAAAAGATTAATAATAAAGAGCCAATGACTGTAGCTCATCATTTTATGAGCCTTTTCCGTAATATGATGGTAATAAAACATATTCCTGTACAGTAATTGTACTTGGTGAATGAAGTGATTCCAGATTTGATTTGTGGATCTCTGCTGTCAGACTGTAAAAATGGAAAGAGGAGATGACTGTGCAATGTTACTGAGGAGAAGAGAGATTGGCAGCAAGGCTAGCAATTTAGCTGTAAGTGCCTGGATTTCTTGGACTGTGTTTACAGGTGACATTCTGTTATGGAAGCCAAAAGTGGGTAATGTCGCATCCATATTGTGTATCTTCTGGCTGCAGTGGTTCATTGAAGCTGCATCACACCTACATTGAGTGAAATATTCAAAGCATAATGCCGTTGTTTTATGGCTGCAGCATTACATCAAGTAGAAAATATCTAGGTTTCTTGTGCATCATTTCACACACATTTCCTGGTAATTAAGAAGGATATTTTTTTAGCACAGTACATGTGGAAACCTTGAGATCCCCACTAGAATTTGAAGTGAAGTTGTTTGTGTGTTTGAACCAAGCCCTGCAGCAATCACAAAACTGCCCATGGGAGAGGCAAGGTTAGCCACTCAAAATGCTACCTGCCATTAATGATATGTCACTGTTCTGTACAAAACAATCCATGATAAACAAATTAGTGAGTCTTAAAGATCTCCCCCTTAACATGATTAATGGATCATGGTCTGGTATAGATCAATGGACGTGGCACCAACAGGGTTACTGTTTGCATATGAAAATAAAACCTTTCTGCCATATTGATTACTGAATAGAAATGAACTTGATTAATGGTTGGATAACTTTCCTGCAAACAAGGGAGGTAGGGCTACTGTGGAAATTAGATGAAAATACAATTTAAATCCCATGAGTGTATAGACAATGTGCTGTCACAGATTAGCATCATAGCACATCTGGTGCAGGTTTGTGGCGGTTAGCAGCATTTTTACTGGTTAATGTGTAAAAGGAACAGAGTTGAAGTGTTTGGCTTTCTTCTGGCCACAACTTACACTTAAACGTAAGCATTCATGTTGTATCTTGGTCTTCATTTTACAACAGTCAAGTCATTTCCTTTTAATTTGTTTGGATGCCTTGGATGCCTCACAATTGGATTGCTTGCATGGCTTGTTTTGTGTGTGAAGTGGAATAAAATTGACATAATATTATCACCATATGCCTCCTACTTTTGGGTCTTTTGTGTCTCATTTTGTCAGCCAATTCTTTATGTGTCATTCTCTCAGGCATTGTGGCATACAGAACTTGTTTTCCAAAACTACTTCCAAAACTAAATCATGAGAACATCAGGATTTGAAAAAAAAAAAAAAAAAAAAAAAAAAATGTTGTTCATTGGCCAGTAGACCTGAATAAGGATGATTCTTTGAGTTGTTGTGACTGCTACTTTCACAATACAAATCAAATTGCGATGTAGGCAACAATCATGTGAAATCATGTATCACTATGGAAATTGTCCGTGAGTCTGATTTTGAGAAGGCATCAATCTTTTGGTTGTTATGATCAGGTTCAGCTCTGCAATCACAAACAAACTGCAACATGCGCTGGATATGCAAGCTCGAAGTAAATGAAATGATGTCAGCTTTAAAAACTAGTATGCCAAAAACAAACAAAAAAAAAATGAACAGCTGCATCAGTGTAGCTACCACAGTTAAAAAAAATCACCAAGCTCCTTCCTGGTGTCTGGATTTTCAGCAGGTGGCGTCCTGTTGGCTGGTGCTTGTGTGATTTCCATTATGTTGCCTGGAGAAGAGAGGAACTCTCGATTGAGCTCTGCAGCCTCCTCCACTGTTAGAGGAGTTCTCCTGTGCACTACGCATATCAATTCTCCCATCCTCTTCATCCCTCCCTGACTTCATCATTGTCATCCCACTCATTGTGACTGCTGTGCGGCTCTGTGGCTGATCATCATGCTGTGCTGCTGTGGGTGTGTCGCCTGCCTTAGTCGGTGTGCCCTGCTGCTGCTTCTGCTGTCGTATTTTATCTGTGTGTCTTCCTTTGCATAATGACTGTAATGTCTGGAGCTTGCTCACAGGGTCAGCACCTACTGCACACCTGTCTGGAAGCTGTGGTCCGTCTTCTTCCATTTTCTTTCCCTGTTACAGCTGGGGGTTTTTTCTTGCCTCCTATGAGGAATAAGTCAGGGGGCGGCATCATGTTTGTTGTAAACTTGTGGCCATGGAAAGTCCTGAGACTGGGAGACTGTAAACAGTGATGCTGTGCTTTACAGCGACTTCAAGGAACTTTCATTTTGTGTTGATTTTGGCGGCCCCTGTGGACAAAAGTGGAACTGTTTCCTGTATGGAAAACTGCAATTCCCATGAGCAGCAGCACCTTGTGTCATGAAGTTCTTGGTCAGGTCTTGTTTTGAAGGTGAGTGAAAGAAAGGCGTCAATGTAGCATGTGAGAAGAGGCACTTCTGTTTACATCCTGGACCATGGCTGACCACAGCAAACGCTTGAAAGTTTGGCTTCGCTAAAAAAGGTGACAACATGGCACAATGCAAAATGCTGAGTGCCAAATCAAGATCTTTACGACAGGAGGTGATGGTGCTCATGGGAACTGCGGTCTCCATTCTGGGAAACATTGCCAGTTTGGCGCTACCAGAGGAAACCGTGTCAATGTCACGTTTTGCGTCACCTACATGTCATAACTAGAAGCGCCACAACATTTGCACATGCATGAATATTTGCAAGTTAGGTAATCATTAGCTCATTAGCTTCTTAGCATTAGCTAATCATTAACTTGTTAGTTTCTTAGCTTGTTAGCTAATGTTAGCTAAAACACTTGGTTAAGGTGAGGTTAAGGTTAGGATTAGATTAAGGTTGGGGTTAGGTTAAGGTTAGGGCTAAATTAAGATTAAAGGTTAGGAAACTTTAGCTAGCAAAGTTAGCTAACATTAGCAAACACGCTGAAAACAAACTCTTCTTTAGCATGGACATGGATTTGAACTTGGATTTGAACTTGGTTTCAACCACAAAAGTCCATGGCTGTGTCCGAAATCACTCACTCATTCACTCCTCCCTACTCGCTGTATAGGGAATTCAATGTAGTGGACTATATAGTGAACTCAGTAGTGGAACGCTTCGGACACTACTTCACTCGTTGTTTGGCGCCGTTAATTACATCGCGTTGCTTGTCCGCAATGCATGAGGGGATATATTGCCTGGTTAGTGGCCATCGGATGTCCACTACATTTCGCGGTGGATTGTGGGATACATCCAGTGGACTATATAGTGAACATTAATAATCACTAAACATTTGGACACACCTACAAAATGGCGTAATGACTATATAGTGCACTATATAGTGATTAGGGAGTGATTTCAGACACAGCCCATGTGTTTGCATCCTTACAGAGACTCTGCCACTCCCTTTAGACGACTTCATGTTACCTTTAGACGACGTCATGTTACTGCTCTTTCATCCAGTCGTCTAGTTTTCACACATCAGCGACACACAATGTCACTCTGCTGCACTTTCCTCTGGTGGCCCGGCGGCTCATTTACATGCTTTGCCCTGATTCTGGGCTGAATGGTGACACTTCTGCAGTTGAACTCCATGCTTGTGGCAATCTTGTGTGTTGATGGCTTTGTGTGGTGAAGAGGGAGTAATCGTGACTAGGGATATGATTGTTTTTCCAATAATATGATGTGAACACAGCATCAGTCCTCATCCTCGGGAGTCAGAACTCTGCTGGTTTTCATTCTTGCCATCTGATCAGTGACTCATTTACACCTGAGATGCCGGTGAATACAGTTAAATTACCTGGTAGGATGGAAAACCAACAGTGCAGGATTGGAAACCGCACATGGTGTCCTTGTTGTGAAACCACAGGGGACTGAATGTACTGCTCACTCTTCATTTTTAAACCCTTTGGCTTGCTCTGTGGTTTGAAGGGAGGTGGGAAATTAAGAAGTTGGCAGAGAAAAGGAGAATACAGATGAAAGCCTCATAGAAAACACATGGTGGCAAAATTCATTTTGAACTGGGAAGCCTTTTATAGTTTGAGGCCAAATTTAGCATTCTAAAGCAAAACAGAATATGATTAGTGATGTTGCTTCAAAAATAAAGACAAGTTTTCAGCTTGTGAACTGTTGATGGAGGGAAAAAAGCATGTGCACTACACACACACACACACACACACACACACACACACGCACATACACACCCATGCAGACTGAGAATTCACATCTCATCCTCTCCTCTCCATGTTGGTTGAACTGTAACCCTAAACTCTAATGAGTCCCTAGTGTGTGGACTTTAATCTTTTCTTCTCTTATTTACCAGAGATCTCACCTTGCATCTTGGTTGAGACCGCCACAGCTTATTTCACTTTCACAGAAGCATCCTAGGTTGTAATTAAGCAATACTTGCTATTTTTGACATGAACCATTGACATGGTTCTAGTATGTTTATACATGTTTAGTAACAGTGCATATTATTGCAGCTATCTCACATAGTTAAAATAATAGTCAGTTTTAGTTTTGCCTTGCTTTCTTTGAAAATGCATCACTTACAATTCAGTGCCATCATTTGCATCATTAAACTGCTAAAAGTTTGGAAGATCCTTCATTTATCACCACTGCACAGGAAAGGTTGTAAATGTTCTTTTTTCAAAAGAAAATGTGTGATGTTTGTAGATACAAGAAATTTGGTATTTAGGAAATATAAGCTTAGGAGTAAATGGGAACTGCAGAAATTTCAGCTTCATTTGAATTCAGAGCAGTGTCCGAAATATGAAAAACAGCTTGACATGAACATTTTTGCCCAAAAAAAAAAAAAAAAAAAAAAACAGCCCACAAGAGGGATATGGTTGAAGGCAGAAGGACAGCAGCCTGTCTGATATGGACCAGCCACTTTGGACCAACCACTTGCCTCCGGTTGGGTTGGTTGATGAGAGGAGCCCCAGACTCAATAAATAATCCTCAAAACAGAGCAAAGCTACACTTATCAATAAACAACAGCTTTTCCCTGGAGGCAAAAGCCAACTGAGCTGTTTTGTACAATGAATGAATTTAGTAAGGGATAATATGGAGCCTTTTGGTGGTTCCAAAATAAGCCCCGACAGGGTGATCAGCTCCTGATGCTAAGTGGAGGGTTCTTGTATCAGCCTGCAGGGATTTGTTCTGAGATAATGACTTGCTGGCTGTACATTATCCTGCTTAGTGGATGGTTGATTGCAGCAATACTTTAACAACAAAAAATAGATATATTTACAAAGATTTTATTTTATTGTATTATTACTTTGCTGTTGTGTTTGCAGTTTGTTCATATTGTATGTGGGAGTAACACAGAGAGTAGTAATGCAAAGACTAATATGTGTGTAGCTGCACATGCTACACCTCTACCCTCTACCCCTTTCCTTGTTCACCTTGCTTTCTTCTTTTTTACTTTTTCTTTTTCTTTTCTGGTCATAGTTGAGCCTCCAATGATGAATCAAACAAATTCTCCTTATAAATTCAAAGTGACATTTAATGGGCTTCAGTAGGTGTTCTTGTTTGCTAGCATTATTAATGGAGGTAAATAGACTGGACATTCGTGGACTGATATATCCACAGAACGTGAACAAAGTAGAATGAAGTGTTCACCATGGTCATTTAGCTGATACAGAATAAAATGCTGTGGCAGCTCGCTAAAAGCAGGAATCAGCATTAATAGTTATCTCTGATTGATCCAACAATCCTCAATTCCCCTAAAGCAGTACAAGACACATCTCTCCAAGCTTCAGACTCCAATGTTCATTTGGCCGCTGCTCACTGCTGTGAGTTGGCGACATGCTGCAGGTTGCTGCAAGTTAGCATGGTACAATGGTCTTTTCAGTGGCAACAATACACATCAAAATGGCTGCCACCACATTGGTATTCAAATGGGAAGGTCAGTTCTGCTCCAGTTCACGTTCTGTGGATATTTCCAACCAGCTTGAAGTGACCATCCATCGTTACACAGTAACTCATGACAACATTATTCAGAAATATCAGACTACAGAATGCAACGACCGACCAATCAGAATGGAGCATCTAACACAGCTGTGTAATCAGCAAAAATATTCCACAAGGCTAAAATTCATCACATCTGTCAGCCAGCGGAGACAAATCTGTGGAATGACGGTGCTCTCAAGGCAGTATGTGTGCAGCTGGTAGCTCCAACGGGGAAATCCGATAATGGTGAGGAAGTCCTTCTTAACTTCAGCCTGTTGCACAGCTGCTAGGGAAACTGCATGTATTGTGGAGTCAATTATATTATGGCTGGAAGGTCAGCAGGCATTATCAGCTGGCATTATTCAGCTCCTGGTGGGCTGTGAAATGGCAGACCAGTTTCCAGCCTCTCACTGAAATCTTCCAGTGGCCAACATCCTCCGGCGGAGGGAGGCTTAAATATGCACCAGGATGGGATTGGTGCAAGTGCTCTGTCTGTCCAGTGCTGGAGAGAGTTGGTGGTAGAATTTTATAAAATAGGTCTTGGGGAATGACATCTTCTGAGTAGCTACTCATCACTATCATTGAAAAGTCAGTGTTTTATCATTGCCTTTTGTATGACTGAGCTGTATGTGCTGTCAAAATTGTTTATGACTTTGTAGCTGTAGCCTAAGCTTTATATATACATTTGCATGCATTTGTTCATCTTTCATTTGGTAGATGGCATTCCTCTTTTTCAACCCTGTGGTGCTGTGTGTAAAACCTAGCCTGAGCTGTGCATAAAGTGATGCCTGAGGCATTGCTGCTTGAAGCTGGGGGACTCTTTGGCCCTCTTTGGAGGTGCCGTCTGAGGACTGATCAGTTTGCTTTTGTGGATGCTAGATATCGATCCAAAAACACAGCATTCCCCAGTGGTTCATCAAATTTGACCCAGCAGTAGCAGGGATAGTGAGTGTGACACTCAGGGCCCCATTGGCCTTGTGGTGGTGCCGGTCAAGATTACACTCAAAATAGCTTCAACTGCAAATCTAACAGAAAGTCTTCCTGCTTGTCATGAAATCACAACTTGGATTGTTTGCTTTCATTTGACAACAAGGTTACATCATATCTTTATACTAATGGGAAATATTTTCCTCTCGCAACAGCAAATATTTCCAGGCTGTGTTGTCTTGAGCGGAGGGAAGGATGAGATTAAATGAGGAGAGGAAATAAATTGAGGAGAAGAGAGGAGGGAATGAAAGTAAGTGCATGAGGGAGGATGGAAGCAAAGAAAAATTTGTTCCTGAATGACCTTTTAAAGATGAGATGATGACTGTGATTAGTCCAGCAGCCTGATACTGTATCTGCTCTATGGCATTGAAAACACACACACACATACACACATAGATTTTGGCAAACAGATACATACAGGTGTACACACACTGACACTACATGATCTAACAAGCTCTGCAGTATTAATCAGAAGACACACATGCCTCTCTCTCTCTCTCTCTCTCTCTCTCTCTCTCTCTCTCCCTCCATCTCTCTCATGCTTGTGGTAGAGTCAGGCACTTCTAAAGTTTGACAGTTCATTAAATCCCCATGTTAATACCCAGCGCCTGGTCAGGCCAAGGTTAATGAGGCCATTCAGGCTGCAATAAAGCTTCGAGTACAGGCTGATAGACTTCATAAAAGAAGCTATTTGGCCTGCTATCACACTACAACTATAATAGAAGATACTGTACTGCTCAGGAAACCCAGTAACAACACAATAAATAATGTAGATTGTGTCAAGGAGGGACACAAAGTGGCCTTATTAGAAAAAAAGAATGTTCATGGTAGGATTATAGCAGCACGACTCACATTTTAAACAGTTAGATGATCATTTTATCCAGAGAGACTCATGAGCGAGCGAGGAGGAAAAGGTTCTGTGTCTTTGATAGGATACAAGGATGCTGCTCAACATAACTCACTTCATTTACAAGATGGGCTGTCAGACCTCCAAACTGCAATGAAGCTGAATGATATGTTTAAAAAAAAAAAATTAAAATCATATTGTAAATATTTTAACAAGTATTGGAATTGCAAATGTGATCCATCATTGAACGGATAATACTGAAACTATGAAAATAACTATTCAAATGATGATGGTGGGATTTTTGCTGGTGTCTGCAACAAACAAAAATGTTGTGTCTGGAGAATACGATTTTCTAAGTCAAGGAGTCTCAAAACATCAAATGTGATGCGTTGTTTTGAACGCAGGACCTCTGTTTTTCCTGGAGCATTTTTACATTACGGTGTTGATATTTTACTTGAATAAATCATTTGAGGACTTTTTCTACCGCTCTTCTCTTTAAAGCACTCTATGGCATTTAAAAAAGGTGACTCATTTAGCACAACAGTGATTCAAAGGATACACAGCGGATGAAAACTTTTCCATTTTCTGGTATAAACAGTCGGTGGTACTGCTTCATGCTGTACAGGATGTGATGTGTTTCTGGTTTGTTTGTAAAAAACCAGAGGAAGAACACCTGAACAGTTAGCACGAGCAGCGATAGCCACCATGGCTGAACAGACACCATCTGGTCACCATCATCAACTGGTGATCCAAGTCGACTGGATGCAATGTAAAACACAAGCCTTTTCCTGGTTGCAGATAAAGAATCTTTAAATCCCACTCACGTATTTGTAACTTGCGAAATCTTGATACATCCCAATATATAGCAGCAAAACACTGATTTTGCTGTCAATTCTGTCTCCTATAGAAATGATCTCCTACTGTACCTGTATTTCTGACAGTGTAGCAAGAAACACTGGCCTGTATCAGTGGTAAATTATGCAGCTTGAGTGTCGGTATTCAGAAATGACTGACCACTCGGAACTGAGTTTTCCACAGAGCTGTGTAATAGACAAGGGTGTTGCACATGTACTGTCATTCTGTGTATTAGTTTTCTCAGTTTGTCTGTCTGCTACTTCATCCGTGGCTCGTAACATAAAAGCATTTTGTCATGGCCTGGCTGCCACAATGCAGAATTTGAGGTAAAATTATCAAACATCTATCATCAAATATAACTAACCTTCACTTAGAAAAAGAACTTAACAGTGCAGTAGATGTGCTGGCCAGTAGTGGTCACTAGTGCTCAGATGTTGGACAGTGAGAAAATATAATCACAAAATTATGAATCAAACTAATGCAAACTTCCATATTTCAAGAAACAAAAAGGGGTTATGCAGGATTGGAGCCTCCACATGTCTATGCAGATTCTGTATTTGTTTTTATTTTTTAATACTTTTTTTGTTTGTTTTTTCCATATACATCCATGTTGTTGGCATTTCAGAGGGCATTTCAATTGAATAAACTGGCTCAAGTTGCTTTTAAATTCCTGCACTGTACACAGGAGATGATGTCAACTGCCAGAATCAAACAGAAACTCAAACTCAGAGGAACAAGGCTTTTTAGGACACCAGTGATTGGCAGTTTCCTCAGTTTGTTTCAGTGTTTCCACTGATGCAGAAACTCAAAAAAAAAAAAAAAACATGCACTGACAGCAGCCTTTGTCCCCGCTACATGTCCAGAAAAAACAAAAAAAAAACCAGCTGTCTTCCCCTTGGGACCAAACTCAATCACCAATAATGTATTGTTTATTTGTTAAAGAAGATTGGCGTTAATGGGGAAAATAAACCTGTTCTGTGCAGCTTTCCTGAAAGCGTCTGCTTGTTGGAGGTACATGAGACAGACAGTATGCATTATTCAAGGTGTCGGTGCCACCTCGGGGTCTATCCTGGGAATAGTGAGCTGTCAGTCACAGCACTGGCTTTCAGGTAGGAAAAGAGCTTACTCATACTTGCACATGCACACAAACACTCCTTACACCACACATAGATTCATTCATACATAACTATCATTATAAAATACTGTATATGCATTCTTAACCAATAATACCTCCACATATACACATGTATGCGAGCCCACTTGTGCATATACTGTTATGTAAGTCATTCAAACCATTTATCCTCATCAGGGCTGTCGGGTGCTGAAGCCTATCCCAGCGCTCAATAGTCGTCTTTCCACTATCACCCATTTCAAGCTAAAGCTAAAAACATTGTGTTTCTACTATTGTGCCAAAGGCCCAATAATATTACTCTAAACCCTGCCCATAACACACCACCTCAGTGCAAGCGTCACCCATTTCACCTATGTCACAGGGGCGGGAGGTAGGAAGTGAGTAGGAGGTTCAAGCCGAGGCATAATGCATTTTAAAATTATAATCTATGCCAGGCAGAACCTACCTACCTACAGACGCTGTTAAGGAACCTGAAGCAGCTGTTTGTTTGCTGTTTCTGATCTTCACTTGGTGGAGGGTGATGGAGGCTCGACGGTTACACCATAAAAGTATGTTGGCTGCACGGCACAAGAAAGCAATCCAGCTGTCAGGAACGGTGAGAGCAGGCACAACAGGTAACTCAATCTTTCCAGCAGACACCGTTGATTAGTCGATGGACATTATGCTTTGCTCAGATAACAGTTATCACCTCCAAAACTCCCTCAAACCACCAAAACACTTCATACATGTCTCAAAATCAGCTCGTTTGACCAGAACACTGGCAACATCTCTCATTCAGAAAGCATACATTGTGCGGGACACATGACATATTTTAAGAGAGACTGAGCACCCCCCCATCACCCTGTATTATTTTTCATTATTTTTATTATTTGAGTTTATTATTTTGTGGGATTGATATTCTGTCATCTGCCATGTCAAAAGTAGTATTTTAGTTGATTAATGGATGGTTACAATGAGCAAAGCTCACACAGGCACTTTGGGCAGCCAGGTGTCCTTAGGGGTCCTTTAAGAAGGTGCGGGCGGCTGCTCCCTATTCAGTGTATTGAGAGCCTGCGGCTAGCAGCAAAGTTGCTGATGTGCGTGTGTCTGTGTGTTTTCCAGGTAAGCTAAAGTGGCATAAAAGTGTATGAAAACAGCGACGCAGATGTATAATGTGTGTATAATGTGTTTAAGGAAATGTGGCTGTCCGACTAAAATACGAGTGAATGTGCAGAATATGAGGAATATGTTTGTATTTTGCGGGGTGAATGTGGAGTGCAAGTGCGCTATATTCAGTGTATTGAGAGCCTGCGGCTAGCAGCAAAGTTGCTGATGTGCGTGTGTCTGTGTGTTTTCCAGTGTGTTGAAAGTAAAGAAACGTCAGAAAATTCCATGCACGCCTGGAAGTCCATTTATTACATCCAAGTGTGCAACAATTGTCACTCATAACACAATGACTTGAAAAACACTAACAACCGGGCGCATCACATAAATGATGAACTTTTATCTTTGAATTTTTAATGATTAAATCAGTATTTCATTATAGAGTAAGAGTACCACTTTCAATTTATTGACTATGCTAAAGTATATGTAACAAGAATGAATCAGAAATGCAGCAATTTGCTTCAATATCCAATATACTTGTGCAGCATAAAAAGTTTTATTTTGCCACATTTTGCCACATTTTCCCGAATTTGGCCACAAGTTCTCGTCAGCATCACATACCTTCTGTAAGTATCTTCTGGGATGTCTGGCAGTCTTCAGGAGAAGTGTCTCCACACTCCACATTCATGGCATCCAGGACAGCTGGCCATGTGGATGATGGTCCTAAACCTTCCACCTCCACAAAGAGGAAACCCCCTCCTTTATGGTTTTCAGGAAGGGGGTGTGTGGAGGCAGGAGTGGCTCTGACATCCTGCTGTCAACTATGCAGGTCATCCAGAAAAGAAATGAGCCTCTCTGCTTTGCAGGGGCCAGGGAGTGGTTTGTGTAACAGCAAACCAGCACGGGACACTATTCACATTCCCAAAAGTGATATTGTTTGCCAGCAGTCTGTCCCAAATTTCCCGCAGTTTTATTGCATTGCTGCCAAGATTTTCTCTATATTTCAATATGGTTACCGCAGAAATGCATGAAAGTTGCCATCATTCTGTTTTGAATGTGTTTTTAACAGTTTTGAAAACAGTGTGTTAGCATTTGGCAAATGTGTAGTGTTTTGCAGGTGGTGGAGCATGAATGAGCAGAGTTCATGGATTATGGAAAACATGGTCACTGAATGCATTTTGTGTGAAAGCAATGGAAAATGATTGACAGTTTTGTCCACACAGACTTCTGTTTCACCGACGCAGTTTTGACAACGTGACTTCAGTTTTGACCAGCGCATGTTGGCAATCGAAAACCGTAAATGGACCTGGAAGGGTTGGTGGTACAGTCCTCAAACTCCTTTGTGCATTAGCAATTGAAGCCTCATCCACCCGCCCCTGATAGATGAGGGTTCAGTTACTTCCTGTTCCCAGGCGTGTCTCTTGCATGTAATCGCTCCCTTGTGGTGAAATGGATTTCTCTCACTTTACATGAAGGCAGCGCCTCATCTGCATTTTAAGATACCATGCTCATCTCACTCACAAGTTTATAAGACTTGGCCAGTCTACATACATATGCATGAAAAGGTATATGAAAGTACACACACACACTCTCTCTCTCTCTCTCTCACACACACACACACATTCACAAGTATAGCCTGTCCTCCAAAAGTGAGTTATTTATGGTCACTCCACTGGGAACTGTTTCTTTTATAGCTTTAACATACTGACTGCTGCAATCAATACAACTGATACAGACTGTGAGTGTGTGTGTGTGTGTGTGTGTGTGTGTGTGTGTGTGTGTGCATCATGATAATGTGTGTGTGCCTGTAGCTGTGTGTGTTCTGGTGTATGAATGTGTGTGTGTATGTTTGTATGGCGCTATGTGACTTTGGGACTTGGGTCTTTGTGCTCATGGGTCTGAGCATGTGTGTCTCATTGAGTGCGTGTGTGTGTGTGTGTGTGTGTGTGTGTAAGTGAGTGAGAGAGAGAGAGACAGAGAGAGAGACACTTTTACACCTGAGAGTTATATGTGTGTTCTAGCCGGTGGCTATTAAGAGCTCTTTGACATTTTTAGAGGGCATGCAAAGGTTTTAACTAAAGGAATAAAAAGTTTCCAGACTCCTCTCACAGTCAAAATTGAAATGGCTGCTCTATTTTAATTTGCCCTCGTTATTACAAGTCAGCGTCTGTTATTAAACTCAAATAAAAACCTAATGGCTTTGTATAACCATCATTTCAACAAATTAAACTGTAAATATAGTGGAAATACTAGGCACTTTCCCTGCCCTTCTCTTATGTCAGTTCTCCTTAAAACTCTTGGTGAAATGTTACTTTAAAATGACCTTGCTCCATTAATAACCTTGTAAGAATATCACAATAGAATTTAAAATACAAGGCATTGTGCTCGCTGGGTTGTCCTCTTTGTTCTTACAGTGTGCTGCTATACTGTTGTTGGTGCATGAAAACACAGGCTATTAATTGTATAAAGTTATTGTAAAGTAATAATGTACCTTAACAATAATATTACTTACATTACTTAATCCCAGTGTAATAATTTGTATATTTTCTGAAAGGAATGTAAATGCAGCTTGTATTAAAGATGAAAACCTCTGCAAAACAAAACATAGAGTGTTATAAAATTCATCAGCAAAGGAAGTCATCTTTGATAGATTTGAGTGAGGTAGCAAAGTCACACATAACTAATTCTTTGAGAATGATCGATTAAGATGTGCTGGTGCACCAAGAGACCATACGGCTGCTCTCCTTTGGTTTTTATACTCATTTGAAAGAGGGAGGTGCCCCAAGTACAGAGGTGCATGCGAACGAAGGAACGTCTAAAAGAAGGAAAGGACACTGGGTCATAGCAACAGCATTCAAAAATCCAAACATCAGGGGGCAGATGTATAAAGCTCTGTGTGGATTCATGACTAAAGCTGTGTGTGGGCACAAAACCAGAAACATGCATACACATTTTTCCGTCAGATTCATAAAGCCGTGCATGATTCTGTGCAGAGCTGCCACCAGCCAAATTGGGGCCCTAAGCAAACTTTGTTATGAGGCCCTCCAGTGTACACTCCCACCTACCAAGTATACAATAGGTACAAAATCAGTGCATAACAAAATGCCATTTAACATAACAATCTTTATTAGAAAAAGAAATAGCAGAAATAGCCTTTACTGTCATTGTACACGTATTTCACAATGAAATTTTGGGAGTTCCCACCATGTTGCATTAAAATTCCCCGTCGGGAAATTGAACACCAGTCTCCCACATGACAGGCAGGGATACTAACCACCATACTAATGAGGAGAATCAACATCTAAAATACAAAATAAACTGTGTTGTCAATTACAACGACCAAAAAAAAAAAAAAAAAAAAAAAAAAAAAGATGTTTTCCTTAAAAAACCTGAACGACATGAAATAGGAAGAAAAACTATCAGCCAGGGACTTGTGTCTTTCAAAAAAGGGATTTTAACTGCGAGCTGTGATTGGTCAGATGTTGACTGTCAATCATTACAGCGATGCGTGTGCTAGATGACAGACCTCAGCTGACTTGTCTTGGTGTGTGCGGGACTTGCGATGGCTTGGGGGCCTTGCCAGCTGCTGGCACTGCTGCTGGCCCCCAGAGCTACATGAGGCCCCCAGAGCTACATGAGGCCCCCGGCGCAACATGAGGCCCCCAGAGCAACATGAAGCCCCCAAAGCAAGGTGCTACGCACAGCGCTTGCTCTGCATCTGGGAGGGGCAGCCCTGGTTCTGTGTTATAAATCTCAGTCTTTGAGGAGCTGGGTGTACATATATGAGCGTCTTTTCTAGTCCCACAGTTTGCTGTAAAAGTATGAAGACACCCCCATATCAGTTCTCTCGCTCCACCTGTCAGCGAAACAAACAGCAAATCAGAAACAACAGCTGCCCCCCATTATGGAATGGCAACAATTAATCATATTTATACTTTAGCTTTCTTCCTTTGCATATTAACTATACACAGCAATAGCCTCAGTGCCTAATAAAAAGAAGAGCCCCCTGACACATTATGTACTTAAAGATACAATATGCGATATGTAAATGTGTTTTCCACATAGAGTCTATATGTGATTTATTGTATCAGCAGTACTGTGTGTGTGTGTGTGTGTGTGTGTGTGTGTGATAAACCTTGTCAAAATGTAAGCCTCCGATGACATATGCTAACTACAGATTAAGGTAGAAAAATCATTCAAAATTACTTAAAAATCATCTTAAAATTAAAAAAATAAATAAATTAACAATATTTATTTACATATAAAATCAGGTTCATTTGCCAGAGTGTTGTTTTTTAAATATTTTTTTTAAAGAAATAAAGGGAATTTTGTTGAGATTTCTGAGGATTACATTTGGTTTTGTTTGCACTGTCAAAACTGCGTCTTCTTTTACAAGCTGTTTCATAGAAACTCTGGTCAGAACATCACATCTGGCCTCGATTGTCTCCTCGTGCTAAAGAATCACATAAAAGCCTGTTAGGTGCCGCCTCCCTCCTGTCTTTGTGTGTGTGTTTTTCCCTCCATTTCCCCCTCCCCTTGTGTTGTGTTGTCTTCCTGATTTGCAGGCTGGGCGTGGCAGGCTCATCTCCCTCACCTGTCCCTTCACGCACCTGGTGTGCATCTCCAATTATCTCCACCCTGCTACAGTATATTAACCCAGTTCAGACCTACACTCTCCGCCAGTTCGTCGTTTGCCTCCTTGGAAAGCGTTGACTAGGGCTACATATACACATACACGGGTATTTTTAAAAACGGAGACATTTCCCTTCGTTTGTCTCCTTCATTTACACGCAAATGGAGAATTCGCCTCTGAAAACGATTCTTTCTAAAAACTCCGGCCAAAGTGGAGATTTAGGAAAACTCCTGTTTTGCGTTTGCATGTAAACTAAGAAAAACTGAAAAATACAGAGTTTCAGGCAGCTGACGTCACATTATGCGCCAAAAGTGCGCGCAATGTTTACATTTGGCTATGGTGATCATAGACATGATATACGTATATTATAGTCTATAATGGTGATGATCATGGATGCATTCACAGTAGCAGTCGCATTTCTGTCCATATGTTTGCATTTTCAAATACAGCAGCTTTTTTATATAGAGGAGCAGAGATGAATGAGGGCTCAGAGGTCAGTCTCCTCCCTCCAACACAAAGAGCCAGTCCTCGTCACCGCCAGCAGCATCGCCGATTTTGGGTCCGACTTGGGCGGACTGCTGTCTGGTTTGGCTTCTGATTGGCTGGCATGGTTTTCTCCTTCTTCCTACACCACCGCCCATAGGCTTGGTGTAGTTATGATGGCCCTCAACGGTGTATTTATGCGGGTTGATGTAAACGAAAACTTTTTTGAAAACGATGCCGTGTGCACGATGTTATTTTGGGAAACCGAGGGAAGGAAATATTCGTTTCTCAAAATACCCGACTACGTGTAAACGTAGCGTAGATTTGTTACTCTGACTGCGTGTAATTTTGGATTTTTTCCCTGTGCCTCTAGACTCTGCCTATTCCTCTGTGCCCTGCCTGCCTCTCCTTGCCCAGCCTGCCTTCCCTCACCCTGCCTGCCACGTCCAGCCTCGCCGGTGGATCTCCATTGTCATTGTCAATTTTCTGTGCCAACGGGCCTTTATTAAAGTGTATTTTGATTGTATCACCGACTCATTGTGGGTTCAGTTTTGTTTGAAGCCTCGGCTTAACAAAACCTTCCAATCATATGAGTGTGCATGAAAACTGTAGGATCGTTAAGACTTGTCAGTCCTGTGAGCTGCTACAATAATTACTGGATTGAAAAGACAGTGCAGATGTGAGGGGCGGCTCCCGAAGTACAGCCTCATAGATATAATGAAATGCAGCAGGTTTCATCGTGAAAGCAAACCAGCCATCTTTCTGAAGTAAATCACGGTGGTGAGCGTGAAAGGTGCCTCTAATAAAATGCAAGACACAGTGGTAAACTGCATCCACTGGCTTCAAGGGAGCAGTGTGTGAATACAGAATGACTCCGCAATTAAACACACACACACACACAGCAGTGAGCTGTGTGGACTGTGTGTTGATTTCTTCATTAGCAAAAGAGAAGCTGTTCTTGAAAAACCCACCATTTGGGCGAGACGAGTGATGGCCTCTTCCACACTTTTCTTGTCCAATAACGTCTATGAAATAACTCAATATGAACTCGGAATCTGATGCAGTGAGTAGGTTTATTACATCACCTTAATCTGAGTGCAATAAACTGAGTCGGTCCATAGAGCAACGACTTATAACCAGTACGAGTTTCTTCATGCCATTAACTTCTTAATCAACATTTGTCTCGTATAAATCCTGATTCACATAAACCATTTGAGTTACATCATGGTGCTGAACATTTACACCCCTACCTAAAACATAATAGCGAATACACCTTCAGACTACACATCATGAGTTCTGTCTGAATAACATACTTCAGTAAAAAAATCTTTTCCACAAAGCACAGTTACTGCAGAGCGTGTGAAAAAAATACTCAGTAAATCAACTTGTGATCCTTTAATTTGGAAATGAAATATGAGCTGATAAATGTCTGGTGGGAGTCCAAAATAATCACTACACAGAGATCACTGTCAATCAGACAACTGCAGGTGGCGCTCTTTTCTTTGTTCAGTCATGTTGGCTATCAGTGCTCTTGTTATGACTAAACATATCGTAGAATATTAATATAATGCATACCGATCAGAACTTTATTCTGTTAATAACTTTTCAAAGCATCGAAAATTTACTTTACTAAAAAATTGCTGAATTACTTGATGTTCGTCATTTATTTTTTGCAATGAAACGCACTGGCCACATGGGGGCAGCATAACACCATGTCCTCAACAGTCTAGGATGTTAGTCAGTCTTTAAAGCTATGAAGGCTTCTCCTGTAGGACAGTCGACCAAGACCGAACGTGGAAATGTCCATGTTGACGTCTGCACAGCTGCAGCGCACGATGGAGAACAGCTTTATATGAATTTTGTTTTATATCACATTTGATACAGCCGGAATTAGTTTATTGTGCACAGCAAGATTTATTTTTATTGTCTTTTTGATTGTTTGTTTTATACAAACAAAAATATTGTCCGACAGTGTCATATATATGCTGTATCTGCAAACTAAAGCTACATCACCCCTACATCACATCACCTCAACTTTTTCAAAATTGGCAAAAATATCCACGCAAAACCACAAGTGGGTCACTGATTGACAGCGTCCATGTTGGATGTCTCAGTTGAGAAGCCTCTGGTGCTGCAGTGCAAGGATAATCCACCAGAGGGCAGAGGACATGTATCACGTCGTGTATGTCGGGTTTTTCAGGATTTTCTTTTTTTCTCTCTGCTGATGTAGAGGTCTCAGAAACTCATGCCTAAAATATGATTCATGTGGCACAAGGGGGGTTAATGAGATGGTGACAAAATGAACACTGGGTTACATGAAAATGTTGCAGATTTTGATCGTGATTGCAAAATATGTCATGATTGCTTTTAATCATGTGGCGCCAATCATGCTGTAGGAGTAGGTGAGTGTTTTCTCATGTTGGAACCACCCACGCATGTCTCTTGCCTCTAGGAGCACTCCTTCATTCTCTCCTGATGTGCCAGTGGGTGTCAGCAGGCCAAGGGCTCCCATGATGCCCAGCGACAAGAGTCACCGTGGCGATAATGACTCGGCCATTATGAGCTGCAGCCTCTTGAATCCTTTGATCAGAGAGTTGATCATGTGGAGACGATCCACCGAGTCCCCAAAGGGCCAATAATCAGTCAATAAAACCTCCTCTGAGGCCGATTACCAGCCAGTGGGAGTGATGCTGCTGCTGAAACCTCTCCTGATTGGCTGAGCGGTCTGTCAGTTGCATCATGGCGAGTCATCTGAAGTCGATATCTCAGATTTACTCTCCACCCTTAAAAACACTTCAGTCAGCAGCCCCACAGGTTTTATAGAGAGGGGAATATACTGAGCGAGTAAAGAATACGACCAATCGATGTAGAAAGAATTAGGAATCTATATCATTGGTGCCTTGCAGCAATAAGGGAGGAGGGTGTTTTTTGTTTTGTTTTTGCACATGCTGCAGTGTATGCATCTTTTCCTTCTTTATTAGCCATGTGTTTTACTGCATCATGACCTCGTAAACTTCAAAACAAGCAAATAAATGCATAAATAAAAGCACAGTGCTTATGCATCCAAATTCAACCCTCTTCTGTCTCTCCTAGAATTTAAAAAGGTTATTGCTGTCAAACTCAGTCAATCAAACTTTATTTATATAGCGTCAAATCACAACAGAAGTTATCTCATGACGCTTTACAGGTAGAGCAGGTAAAGACCACGCTCTACAAATTATAGCAGAAAAAAACAAGAAACCCAACAGATTCCCTCCTGAGCATGCTCTTGGCGACAGTGGCAAGGTAAAACTCCCCTTTAACGGGAAGAACCCTCAGATAGAACCAGACTCAGGGCGGGCAGCCATCTACCTCTACTGGTTGGGTGGGGAGGGGAGAGAGAGAGACAAGGAGACAAAGACAGGGAGATAGGGACAAACTGGGACAGCAGACAACAGCAGAAACATCAGGGTATCCTGAACAGGTAATCCAGATGGAAGTGACACGCAGCATCCTGCCTTCTCATCTGCAGCTGGATGACCTTCCAGGATGAGCAGGACAGTTTGACCTAGACAAGACACAAAAAGCACAACGAAAGCAAAAGAGCAGAGGACTCTGGAACAAGCATGCACAAAAAAAGGGGTATGGGGGGGACAGGAAGAAGAAGAAAGGAAAAGGGGAGAGGAAGATTAGAAGAGAGGAAAGTGCTCAGAGCATGATATGAAGTCTCCCGACAGTCTAGGCCTATAGCAGCATAACTAAGGGCTGGTCCAGGGCAACCTGGGCTGGCCCTGACTATAACCTTTGTCAAAAAGGAAAGTTTTAAGTCTACTCTTAAAGATAGAGAGTGAATCTGCCCTCCAAACTGAGATAGGAAGTTTGTTCCACAAACGGGGAGCCTGGAATTGGAAGGATCTGCTTCCCGATCTAGTTTTAGAGATTTTGGGAACCACCAATAAACCTGCATTTTGGGAGCGCAGTGCTCTGGCAGGGTGATAAGGAACTATGAGCTCTTTCAGATAAGATGGTGCCTGCCCATTAAGAGCTTTATAGGTGAGGAGAAGAGTTTTAAATTCTATTCTAGATTCTATAGGAAGCCAATGTAAAGAAGCCAATATTGGACTAATATGATCTCTTCTCCTAGTTCTCATCAGCACACGTGCAGCAGGGTTCTGGACCAGCTGGAGAGTCTTTAACGACTTGCTGGTACAGCCTGATAATAAGGAGTTACAGTAGTCTAACCTAGAGGTAACGAAGGCGTGGATTAATTTTTCTGCTTTTAGAGATCTGTTTAATATGGGAGGTAAAGGACAAATCCGCATTGAAAATGACTCCGAGGTTCCTTACCGTGGAGCTGGGGGCCAAAGTAATGCCATCCAGAGTAGCTATGTCATTAGAAACTGATTCCCTAAGGTATTTAGGGCCGAACATGATAACTTCTGTTTTTTCTGAGTTTAATAGTAGAAAACTGGTGGCCATCCAGGCCTTTATCTCCTTCAGGCAGGCTTCAAGTTTACTTAGCTGATGAGTTTCATTTGGCTTTACAGATACGTACAACTGAGTATCGTCCGCATTACAATGGAAGTTCATGGAGTATTTCTGGATAATATTACCTAAAGGAAGCATATACAAGATGAATAAAATAGGGCCAAGCACAGAACCCTAAGGAACACCATATTTTATGTCATTGTTAAAATGAATAATCTCTTTCATGAAGACTCATTTATTTTAAGAAAATGGCACCTGAAGAGAATTCTGGAATCAATCTCATCCTACTAGCATTGGATTCCCAAATTATTACATTTATTTTTATTTATTTATAATTTTTTAAATAAATATTTTATTTTAGTATTTCTTTCTTTCTTTCTTTCTTCAGTTAGTTAGTTTAGTTAGTTAGTTAGTTAATTAGTTAGTTATTTAATTTGTTTGTTTATGCAGTGATAATGCACAGTTTAAAAGGAATAGCACCATCATCAGCTTCCAGTTCCTGTCCATGGACAAGGGACAGGAACACAAAAAGATGTGCAACCTCAGCAATGCCACAAAACATACAAATTACACAACATCTAAAATCCAGCAATGTACAATATATCAAAATGTTAATACTGAATATACACGATATTTTTTTACAGAGCACTTACTGAAGAGCATGAGTATGAAGCGTCTGAAAATTGTTGCACAATATATAAGCTATGTCTTATTAAAAAGTAACCAAATTAAGGTAAAGGTTTTCTCCAGTGCAGCGCTGACCTTTACCCAGCGCCACATTCTGTTTCATTCAGCAGCATATACACAATTTACACAAAAGCACTTTTCTCTCTTTTCATTTAACAGTCTATTTAAGCATATGAATATTTAATGCCCATTAAGTGAATAAACCTTTTTAATGCATTTACAAGCATGTTTAAAGACTCTCTATTTATTACACACTAATGATGTGACTTTTTTCTCTTCTTCTCCTCTATTTTTTTCTCCCTCTTTGCCCCGGGCTTGTCTCTGTATTTTTAACCTGAGCTAACCCAACAGCGGTAGGCTTTATTGTGCACAGGGGAGAAGCCTGGTGACTCAGTTTGCATGTGGGGGTGAAATCACAGGAAATTTGTCTTGGTGATTTGGTGCAGGGATGACTTTAATAAGTGTGTGTTTCTGAGCTGGACTGGATACTGGACCAAAATAAAAGTCCTGCAGTCCTTCAGGTTAGCATTTGTCATGATAATGCCTACCAAGCACTGATGTTTCTCCCCAGTTACATCATTAAGTTGGTAAAACTGGCATTGGTGCTTTTTAAAATCTTTTTCTCAGGCTCTCTCTTTATCTTTTTCTGCATTTACATGACTAAGGAGGTCCCTTAGAGATCTGCTTGCTTTCCCTTTTGGTGTCAAACTGCATTATGGGTACATTTTGATGGAAGCAAAAACATGTGGGAGAGCAGTGCTGTTGCCATTCCTAGTGTACTGCAAAATGTAATCTCATATTGAGTGCTAAAATCTGTTTTTTCTCCAAACAAGGTAAAAAAAAAAAAAAAAAAAAAAAAATCTGCCAGTGGGATGAGATAATCCCACTTGTTTCCAAAGTAGTTTCACTTACTTCAGGAATATTTCTTCGACCAAGTAGGCTATAAATGTGGAGAAACAAAGCAGAATCAGGCAGATCAGCCCACTGGGATCAAGACAGGGACACTTGATTCAAGAAAATTCTTGAAACAAGTGGGATTATCAGATTCCACTCTCAGATTTTTTTTTTACCTTGTTTGAAGGAAAAACAAGATTTGAACACTGAAGCTGAGACTGAGAAACGTGTTAGGATGTCGATGTTTCGCAGCGTGAGATCATCAGTTCTTTTCCCTTCATTTGAGGTAACCTCAGTTAATGAAGGAGGACAGAGCTGCTGGCTAAACCTTTTTTCCCCACCAGTGGACCTACTTTTCTGTCTGGTGCATGGAATATTCATGGAGGCTTCATGTCAACAGTTTAACCTGAATAAGGCCTCCACTGGAGTATGACTGAAACCTGGGCTGCTCCATGAATGGCAATGCAGCTACTGTCTTCTGTAGACTCTATTTATTCCTGACTTCACAATGTGATCTGTGTCTGAATATCTTAAAGGAACAGTTCGCCCAAAAACATGCATACACTATATTACCAAAAGTATTCGCTCACCCATTCAAATGATCAGAATCAGGTGTCCTAATCACTTGGCCTGGCCACAGGTGTTTAAAATCAAGCACTCAGGCATGCAGACTGTGAAACAAGACATTTGTGAAAGAATGGGCCGCTCTCAGGAGCTCAGTGAATTCCAGCGTGGAACTGTCATAGGATGCCACCTGTGCAACAAATCCAGTTGTGAAATTTCCTCGCTCCTAAATATTCCACAGTCAACTGTCAGCTCTATTATAACAAAATGGAAGCGTTTGGGAACAACAGCAACTCAGCCATGAAGTGGTAGGCCACGTAAAGTGACGGAGAGGGGTCAGCGGATGCTGAAGCGCATAGAGCAAAGAGGTCGCCGACTTTCTGCACAGTCAATTGCTACAGAGCTACAAACTTCATGTGACCTTCAGATTAGCCCAAGTACAGTACGCAGAGAGCTTCATGGAATGGGTTTCCATGGCCGAGCAGCTGCAGCCAAGCCACACATCACCAAGTGCAATGCAAAGCGTCGGATGCAATGGTGTAAAGCACGCCGCCACTGGCCTCTAGAGCAGTGGAGACGCGTTCTCTGGAGTGATGAATCACGCTTTTCCATCTGGCAATCTGATGGACGAGTCTGGGTTTGGAGGTTGCCAGGAGAACGGTACATTTCAGACTGCATTGTGCCGACTGTGAAATTTGGTGGAGGAGGAATTATGGTGTGGGGTTGTTTTTCAGGAGCTGGGCTTGGCCCCTTAGTTCCAGTGAAAGGAACTTTGAATGCTTCAGGATACCAAAACATTTTGGACAATTCCATGCTCCCAACCTTGTGGGAACAGTTTGGAGCGGGCCCCTTCCTCTTCCAACATGACTGTGCACCAGTGCACAAAGCAAGGTCCATAAAGACATGGATGACAGAGTCTGGTGTGGATGAACTTGACTGGCCTGCACAGAGTCCTGACCTGAACCCGATAGAACACCTTTGGGATGAATTAGAGCGGAGACTGAGAGCCAGGCCTTCTCGACCAACATCAGTGTGTGACCTCACCGATGCGCTTTTGGAAGAATGGTCAAAAATTCCTATAAACACTCTCCTCAACCTTGTGGACAGTCTTCCCAGAAGAGTTGAAGCTGTAATAGCTGCAAAAGGTGGACCGACATCATATAGAACTCTATGGGTTAGGAATGGGATGGCACTTCAGTTCATAGTATGAGTAAAGGCAGGTGAGCGAATACTTTTGGTAATATAGTGTATCATTTGCATGTTAGTAAAAGGTGTAGTGGTGAAATGGTTAGTCAATTGAACAATTAGTTGATCAAGTCATTTATTAATTAAAAATGACAGATGTTGTCTAACCCCAGCATCACTAAGATCACTGCGATGCACAGATTGTCTTCCTTTCCTTTGTTCTTATATTTGTTAAAAATAATATTTTGCATTGCTGGTCAGACTAAGGACACAATTTGAAGACATCACTTTGGACTCTGAGCACTCCCCATGAGACTTCTGCACTCTCACACTTTATACACTCCATAATCAATCATCTAACTGAATGATTGATGAATTATTCAGCAGTGAAAATAGTTATTCTCTGTAGCCCTAAAAAGGACTAGCAGCACACACTGTGGTGGGACGGCGCTCTGACCCCAGCCAGGGTCAGCCGGGTGGAAGTGTGTTTGCATGAATGAGACTGCTTGAGTTGTCTCAAAGTCACATGAAGGGTGTTGTCAAAATACTTTCCTCTACCAGTGATGCCATGGGTTTGTGCAGAAACATCAGTGCCAGAGTCACAACAGCTGCAAAAACACCGTTTTAAATATTACATAAGTTGCTTCTGACGCTTCCTACGAAAAGGTTTGCGAAAAACAGCTCTTTCCATTTCAAATGAATTGGAAATTCAGGTGGTGTAGTAGCCGACATATCTATTGAGCTGACACCTGGCATATTGGTTTTTGTTGATGCAGACACACAAGAATGCATGTAAACACTTGCACTGAATGCAAAGAGCGAGGTCAGATTGATTAATACCGGCTCCACTTGCCCCTGAAGACTGCTCAGTAGTGAAGGACTCTCTGTCTCTCTCTTTTCTCTTTCTCTTATTATGCAGCAAAATTAAGCATACTCGCATATTTTCAGTCACAAATTTAGAGCCACCTCATTATCACTGGAGACCTACATCACATGGCGTTGTATTCTGCTCACAGTTCAACCATTAAAAAGTCTTTTCCTATATTTCCAGGTTTATAGGAAACAGAGAGCATCATTTATGTTGCTGTGATTGCATTGAAGAGTCATACAGGTTATTGTCAGCAGCTGGCAAATACAAAACCACTTGAATATTAAGATCAACTCCAGCTGTGACAAGTGCCTCAGATTACTAGTGACATTTCAAAAAAGTGATTTATGCCGTACAAATATGGGCCAAAATATTCCAAAACTCGATGAAAAAAAAAATTCCCAGGCTATCTGAAGTTCATGTTTTAAATCTCTATAATGTGGAGGATCCAGCCTGTAAGTGTTGTTATTTTAAAAGTAATTTACTTTTGTACTTCATGCGTCATATAATTTGTTTTTATTTTGTTGTGAGTAGGTGTGTGTTTTCTCATTTTGGATTTTACTGTGAAATGCCATGCTTAGTTTTAATATAGTTTTTCCAATTTTACTTGATTTTTGAATGTTTTCTCATGTTGGAACCACCCACACGTGTCTCTTTCTTCCCTCTAGGAGCACTCACTTCATTCTCTCCCGATGAGCCAGTGGGTGTCAGCAGGCCAAGGGCTCCCATGATGCCCAGCGACAAGAGTCACCGTGGCGATAATGACTCGGCCATTATGAGCTGCAGCCTCTTGAATCCTTTGATCAGAGAGTTGATCATGTGGAGACGATCCACCGAGTCCCCAAAGGGCCAATAATCAGTCAATAAAACGTCCTGAGGCCGATTACCAGCCAGTGGGAGTGATGCTGCTGCTGAAACCTCTCCTGATTGGCTGACTGATCTATCAGTCACACTGACTGATCTCAAGTCAATATCTCATATATTCATTCAGCACCCTTAAAAACACTTCAGTCAGCCAGAGTACAGCTTTTATAGAGCGATGAATATACTGACGAGATAAAAAGTATATTACTGATCGATGCAAAAAGGAATAGAAATCCATATCATTTATTTATTTATTTATTTAGGTGGTTTGCAGATTTTTTTTCCCTTTCTGTCCTGCAGCAGACAGAGACAGGTATGCAGCAGTACATCAACTAGACTAATGTGGCGGGTCACTTCTAAAAGTGTTAAACTTTTGTGTGTAATCTTTAAATTTGACTGTGTTCATGACAATAAACAAATACATAAATACATAAACACATACATGCATACAGACATCTACTTTCTGTAGATGTCTACGATGGTGAAAACATTTGTTGTTCTGTTTTGCTGACTTTCTGTGCAAATTGCTAAATTGTTACATAATCGTCGATTTTTATTGATTCCATGCTAACAAGGCCCAAAATATTTACCTTCTCTGATACCTTCTTTTCTCGGACACACTGGTGGTATCCAAACTGATGGATATTTATCATCCTGAATTTAGTGGCATCTGCCTTTATTTATAATGTGGGGATGAGGTGTAAAAATTAACAATCCAATCCAGTCCATTTCACCTCAGTTCAGATAACTGTATTTTATCATTAGGAACTTCACATGTGAGGAAAGTGTCAGTGCAGATGCGCAGGAACACACAAACACACACGCAACGATCCATGTCCTTTTATGGACATGCGTGAACACACACACAAACATATTCATGATCGAATGCACACACACACTCTCACACACGCATGAGGCCATTAGGGTTGATGGGTTGTTGCATTAAAGATGGCAGCGCTGAGTGTGTATAGATGTATGTTCACAGAAATAAATGTCAAGACCTCCACCCAAGCTGAGTGCATCATGCATGCATGTAAAAGGAAGCATGCATCTATATGTGTGTGTGTGTGTGCGTGTGTGTGTGCGTGTGTGTGTGTGTGTGTGTGTGTGTGTGCGTGTGTGTGTGTGTGTCAGTCACAAAAGAGACATTAATAGTTGATGAAATTGAACCACAAAAATAGCAAAACAAGATGTAGGTATGAGTGTGTTTGGATGGGGGTCAATTGAATGGACTCAAGTATAGCAATAAAAGAATGTGTGTGTGAGTGTGTGTGCATCTGAACTAACAAAGTATGACAGCAGTTCACCCATCTGTTCATGTTCTGCCACTGTTAGCTGAGCCTATTCCCAGTCCTCGATGCACTGATACACTGCCATGGAAATTTCACTCTGGTGGGAGAAAATATAAACTTCTGACCCGGGAAAATCTTAACGCTCTACATTTGACCTTTTTTACAACTCTAGAAAGTGGTCTTTATCATTTTTACACTCGATTTACACAAAAACTTTGGCCGAACCTCAGCTTTGGCCCACGACATTCAGGCCTGAGCCCAGAAAATGTAGAGGCCTGTTGTGTTTGATTAAATTCAAATATGAAATCAGCAAATATGAAATCAGCATTATGCCAAAAAAACCTCCAGAGTCACAATATTACATTACCTATCAATTCAAGCGTTTCCCAGAGTAAATTTTGAACAAGCACATTATCTGAGCGCATGTTACCACAGAGACTAGACTGGATGACCAGGAATTTAAAAAAATCCAAATCCTCACCCAAAGTCCATTTACTCCATAACAGTGCAGGAACTGGAATGGTCCAGCGACATAGGTGCACTATTACAACATTTATTGAATAGCCTGATAAAACATGAAGAAATAATCTTATCCCTGCCACAAACTTCACAAAATCATAAAGAGCTGGTGGGGGAGGGATTGCACTGCAAAAACGCAAAATCTTACCAAGATTATTTGTCTTATTTCAAGTCAAAAATGTCTTATTTCTAGTCACTTCTAGTCACTAGTTCACTTGAAACAAGAGACAGTTGTCTAAAAACAAGTTACTTCTGAGGTGATCATGTCTTATTTTAAGTGTAATGAGATATTTTGACTAGTAATAAGACATTTTTGACTTGAAATAAGACAAATAATCTTGGTAAGATTTTGAGTTTTTGCAGTGTGAGGAGCAGGTGTGTGTGAGAGCTTGTCTCACATGAAATAAAGACAACTGTCTTTCCAGCACATTCTGTGGTGGTGTCACGAAATGGAGAACAATGACATGTCAGCACCACATAAACTAGTTCAATAGGATCCTCAGTCATCTTGGACACACAAATTGCTGTGGTTACTGTGAGCAGGGAGAGCGACCTGGTGAACAGCAGCAAGAGCCAGGAGACTGCAGTCTGCCTTCAGCTAATCAAAGACTGAAATATCATGACTTAAATATCATCATCATCATCATCATCTTCTTCTTCTTCTTCTTCTTCTTCTTCTTCTTCTTCTTCTTCTTCTTCTTCTGTATTTGCAGCAGACCAGACACCTATACGCGTACTGCTGCCCCCTGCAGGTTGAGTGTTGCATTAAATAAGAGCGTTGGAATACGCAGAAACAAGGGAATATGCCAAGTGACTTGTAAATGGAATATTCCAGTTGCTGCAGCGCATATAAACACCTTATTCAGAATATTACCTTAAGCAGAATATTGACCCAAATTGGATTATGGTGTGCATGTAACCGTACTCAGTGTGACCTTCTGTCAGTCGACCCGAGTCCGAATCCACTTCACCGGGAGACCGGTCTCTGTTTCTTGTTTCGCTTGCTAACATCAACCAGGACCGTTCTCTAATCTTAATGCCTTGGTGCCTAAGCCTGACCAAACTCCTGTGTGCATCCACTTGCTAACTTTAGCTCAACGTTTGTGCATCATTGTTAACACTAATAAATCATTTTCAATACTATAGTAATATTCAATGAAAGTACAATGCAAGCGGTGCTAATTATAAATGTAAAACAGTGTGTTTTTTAGTGTTAAAAATGTATGACCCCCCCATGCTCAACACTGTACGGCAAGTTTCAAAGGAGCCTAACAGAGAAAGAGGGTGGTACAGTCGTGCCAGACAGCAATTTTTTCATGTCCCCCCCCCCAGGAATTACTCTCAGAAATTTTGTTGTTTATTGTCCCCCCCAACAATGAAATGGGATTTTCGCCCCTGAATGGCATTGATTCTTTGGTCTCTACTATTAAAATTGTTTTAGAATATTTTTTCATTGATTCTGTTAAATCAGTGTTTTATTTTATTTTATTTTATTTTCATGCCTATTGATTTAGAGCCCACGCTGTGAAAATCGCTGAACCCTGTTTGTCAGGAACCTCTGCACATAGGGTACCGCTCTGAAAAAAAGACAACTTTATTTCATACTTCTGTGAAGTTGGAACCATTTGACCAATTCTATGACGTGAATTACATTACAAATGATCACGCAGGTATGCTGAATAAACAGTTCTGATTTGTTGGACTACAGCATGCTGCAGTCGGTCACAGAGTCGGGCAATGGACACATCATCACTGGTCAGTCAGCCGAGCAGAAAACACACAAAGAACAACTGAGATCGAAGTAAAGAAAAAACGAAGTATATTTTATATATATAAGTAATGGTTTCAGACACGCACACACGTAATTTTAAATTCAGCTGCAAGACAGTAGTAGTCACATGTTTTCAGGGGATTTCTACAACCGGCAAAATAAACTGGGAATGTTTTGGAAGCTGGAGAGTTTTATAGCGACTGAGACTTGAGGTTTTCTGAAACCTGAAAAGCTCTCTTCTTCTTCTTCTTCTTCTTCTTCTTCTTCTGGGGGAGCGAGGTCACTTCACTCAGCCATCTATGATTTATGGCCACTATAGAAAGTGTGCAGGCAATATAGCAATAAAACTGGGTCCCTATCAAAAATGTAAACAGAAACTCCATTTCATGACATTTTCACCCTACACAGCTCGCTCCTCTCTATTATTCATATGCAATGTAAATGTTTTAATGCTTTCATATATACAGTGGGAGGCTCCTTGTTTCCAGTGGTGGATTTTTTTTTTCTTTGACACTTGCAGAAGCAATGCTAGTTTAATTACTTTTGGGCAACAATTTTTATTATTATTATTACTTTAAGGATGTTGAGATGCATCACAAACATATTTCTAAAGCACAATTAAACTTTCACTGCTAAATAATCAGACAAACAATGGAAAATTACATAAAATGTAATATCCTATCATTAACTGTGTAGTTGTCCTATAAACTAAATAACCCCCTAATTTCATATCATTTTATTTCATTTGGCTGTCATTTATTGTTTAGTAAATAAGATTATGATCCCTCGCTGTCTTTTAAGTATCACTTTTAACCAATTAAAAAATGGATTTACTTTCAAAATAAAATTCATGTTCACATTTTCCTTGAGAGACAGACGTAGAGATAGAAAAGCAGACACATGTATGTGCCCACAGATTCATGTGCACACGCACACACACACACACACACACACACACACACACACACACACACACACACACACACATCCACATCCACTGTGCAGCATTAATTAAAGAGCCCATAAAATGGACTCTTACTTTCTTGATTGGACGCACTTCCTGTTGAGACAGGATGTGTGGGCGGGACACGGTGCAGTGAAGGATCCAAACCAACAGAGTATCAGTTTGGAAGAGAAACAGAATTTTATTTGAAATCGGAAGGTGGATGAGAGAGGAAGTTTAAAGATTTGTGAAAGTTTTATTGGTTGCAATTTGAGTTCACAGCCACTGGTGCAGGATGACGTCAGTAGCTGGGTTTCCATCCACCTATATTTATTCGCATTTTCAGAAATTGCAAAAAAAAACAAACAAAAAAAAAAAAACAACTTGGATGGAATCGCCAGAAATTCGAAAAAGGACCGAAAATTCGCAAAAAAGTTTTTACGCTTGGAGGGGGTGGATTTCTCAGCGTATCGATAAAAGAAAATGTGACTTTTTGCTGTGGAAACAGGTTTTGCGAATAAACGATGACTGGACCGGATACCACGTCACACTTCTACGCTACAGTCTTATTATTAGTTATTATTATTATTACTATTATTATTATTATTATTATTATTAGTCTCTTATTCCTCATTTAGGATGGTTCGGTACGCAGACTTCTCCCAAGAGCCGACAAGTTCAGCAGGAATCTGTCCATGATCAGCTGTTGAGTGTCAGCTGAGTGTTTGTTGTTCAGTCTGTAAATTCGCATTTCCTTTTGTGCATTTTGACAAAATTTCGATATATTTGGATGGAAACCCAGCTACTGTTTAAGATCCTCTGTCAGGAATTGGAGGCCATGTGAGGTCACTTCATGGGGACTTTAAGCTTCACTCTGTCCCCTGCACCACTCCTCCCTGTGATTCCTAACACTGTTGTGCGCCTTCAAACCTCCTATCAGCTGCAGTGTAATCTGCCCACCTGTTCAGTCTGAATGCAGTTCTGTGGCGTATCAGCACAGGCAGAAACCCAGCAACCCGGCACCCGCTGCACCCAACAGCTGCAGATCCTTAAGGTGCAGATAAAACTATTCATCTCCTCAGCAGGGTTGTACCGGGCTCCCCGCGTCTGCGCCAGCGCCTCACACTGATTTTCACCAGCTGAGATGCTAATGTGCCAGCGGTGCGCCGTCTTGCCTGCGGGAATTTTAAGCGAAAAGACTTCAAACTGTTTATTTACAGTGTCCTGTGTACTCAGGGGTCAAGTTTTCACCATTTGTTCCACAAGCTATCACCTGCTCCTAAAAGCCTTAACGTGCACATCCACCTGTACGTCTGTATCCACTCGCTTTCAAGAAGGTATCACGCAATCTTAAAAAAAGGCCCTTCACCTGATTTATCCTGTTTCCTCCAAAAGTCATCGTCCAATCTTAAAAAGTTAATTCGTTCAATAAATTCACTACTTGATCGGAAAGTTTCTACCTAAAAGGGTTAGTTCACCAAGTTCACACACTATAAATTATTGAATTTAATCATGAGGTGTATGAAACTTTAAATTTCATTGAAGAGACCATAAAATATTGACTCTCTCACAAAGTCATTTATAGTCGACCACTAAGGGAAGAAATGGTCTGAATCTGGAAATTTTACCTTGTGCATTTGGCAGGTGCATGAATTTAAATGAATGTGTGACGGCAACAGAAGTTTTCATTTGTTTTGTTTTGTTTTGTTTTGCCCCCCTTCATCAGATTTTTAAGAGCATTTTTGTGACAATTTATTTCTGTTCTATTGGTATTCTGTTGAGCTAGGAAACTATGAGACTCTCTGTCCCCGACCAGCTCGTCTTGCACCACGTGGTTGTTGATGTTGTCACCATTTTGGTTATTATATTTTATGTTGCTTCAGTGTTTTGGGTTGGTCGGCTGTGTGCGCGGATTTTCCTGAAGACACACAAAATTTTTCTCAGGAATGCACCAGAGAGAATTCACCGGTTACAGGCTGATGTCAGTCGGTTCCACTGGCACACAGGGACTGAAGCTGCATTCTGGCATGGAAATGAAAAACAAATGCGATCTGCAAAATAAGATACTTCTAATATCTGGGAGATTTTTTTTTTGTTCTTGCATATCTATTGTCATAGGTATTTTATGAATTTTTAAGGATGATTTGGTCATGAGCAAACTTCAGTTTTTGACAATGTTTGACCTAAAATATAACAACCTCTCCACTGATCTAAGGTTGTCATATGATGACTTGAACTACAGAAACCCTTGTCTCACATGTTTTCCAAAGCGAGGGGAGCACATGTGTGATCCAGCACCCTGAGCTGCTGGGAACATGCACCGGCTCATCCCTCGCTTTGACAAGACATGAAAAAGGAGTTAGCTTTTTAAAGGAAGGTCTCAGGTGGACAGCCCAGCTCCTCTGTGCTTGGTGTGTGTGTGTGTGTGTGTGTGTGTGTGTGCGCCCTGAGAGGACAGCAGTAGCTTAAATCTTTGGTAATAAAAAGCTTTTCAGGAGGACGTTTCCGTCCTGAACCCCTACACCTGCTGGGAAATCTCATCTCTGGTGACCTTAACTCCTCTGGCGTCGGCTCAGCTGCGGTGTGTGTGTGTGTGTGTGTGTGTGGACTGTACAAAGCGACGCTTCCTGTCAGAGAGTCCGCTGCAGCTCCTGCCTCACCTCCCGCTGACCGGCTGAGTCCAGGTTTAACTCCGTCCACAGGACGGCCTGCTGCTTATTTTCCAGCGCTCACACACTGTGTGTATCCACACCTGGGAGCTGCACTGTACGCAATCTTTTTTTTTTTTTTTTTTTTTCTGGCATGGCGGTCATCCTGGCTTCTGGCTTTGGCTTTAGGGTATGATTAGGCATAGGTTATGGCTAGCTTTACTGGCACAGCATGGCTCAGGAGTCAGCGGTCGCCTGGTAATCAGGGGGTTCTTGGTTCTATCCTCCAGACAGTGTCAAAGTGTCCTTGAGCAAGACACGGAACCCCTAACCACTCCTGATGGGCAACCTGGCACCTTGCATGGCAGCGTCTGCCATCTGTGTGTGTGTGTGTGTGTGTGTGTGTGTGTGTGAATGGGTGAAGGTGAACCAAACACTATAAAGCACTTTGAGGTGTCAGTAGATTTGAAATGTACCATTTCTAACATGAGGGAAAGGCTGTAGGGAATGATTATAGTCTTCTGTCGGGAAAGAAGGGAGAAAAAAAATCAGCCATTTACCTTCATTCCTCATACAGCTAAGTTGCTTAAAGGTCCCATATTATCAAAATGCATTTTTTTTTCACTCTGACATTCAAAGTAAAAGCTATGAAAAGGTGAAATCACATACCCCTGCCATTATTGTGTAGTCTCTATAATGGATTCCTCTTCCATGTCTGTGTTTCACTTGTTTCAGTGTTGCTCTTTACTGTTTGTCATAACCTCAGTTGGAAATTAACCAAGATGGAAACACCGGCACATGTACAGAAATGTTTATTAAAGTATTCTTTCCTTGTAACATCAAACAGAATAAATCCTTCAATAAATATTGCTCAATTGTTTAAATTCCTGTAGTTTTTAATTATTTAATTTTTTAATTTTTTTTTGTTGTTGTTGTTTTTTCTATTTTACGGCATGTGTAAACACAAGCTTTTTTTCTCAGCTTTGACTGTATTTTTTTTTTTTTTTAATAACAAAAAAAATCACTGCTAAGAGCTTTTTTTGGCCTGATAACAGCTGCTGGTGACGCTGATGACCTACTGGAACCATAACCACCACCAACATGGTATAGGCTAAAGAAGAACAAACACTGTGTGCGCATAAAGCCCTCCTGGTTTTCTGTTTTTAGGTCTTTTTTATTCTTGGATGGTGTCCCGCTGCGAGCCAAATGTCCCCTTGGAAACAAGAAAGACCTGAACTGACCTGTCCAGTCCACTGGACAGCGATGTTGTTGAAGGAGGGAAAAGAGATGGTCATTCATTTACTTTTCCCACCCAGATGATCAGTATGTGTGTCATAAGCAACCTGATGTCCTGTTGTGGTGTGTAACTGACCCGCTGGTGTGCCACAGGAAACCATGCCAGTGTCACGTCGCCTGGGCGTCACAGCTAGACAGCCAGAGTAAAGCTTAGGGCTTGATTAACCTTAGGGTTAGGATCAGGTTACAGTCCTCCTTACGCAGACTCTGTCGCCCCCTTTAGACGACGTCATGGTCCTGCTCTTTCATGCAGATGTCTATTTTTCACGCCTCAGCGCCAAACTGCCATGCTTTCCTCTGGTCGACCGGCGGCTCTTTTCAATTTTCCGCTCTTTTCTGTGTCTGACCTGGAAACAGAACCACAATCATGTGTAAGTTACCATCCATTCCATCCAGCATGTATACGGCCACCACTTTTTTATGGTCTTTGAACATTTATGTACTTTATTTATCTTTTACTTTTTTTCTGACTTTTTTGAGGTAGTTGTTTTACGGTAGTTTAAGGTAGATTTTTGTGACAGTTTTTGGCATTGTCTTTGTGATGTAGCTTTGGTAGAAGGAGCCATCCCATCTGAATCAGGACTGTACAAAAACTGAGAAATATTGTAATACTCATAACAAAACAATTCTGTTAATTTGACATGCAAATATTGTAAAAACTATAGTTTTAGTCAGTTGTTTTGAAAAATACAAAAAAAATATGTAAGCCACTTTACAAGTTTATGCTGTACTTTTAACATGATTGATGAAACAATGCAAATTGAGGTAATAAAAATGTTTTCACAAAAACAAAAATCATTGTGAACCTGAGAGGTTGCCTATAGGCCTATTCATATAGGCTACAATTACAATAACTTTGTTTGGAAGATTTTTTGTTTCCCTCCTCACCTTACAGCCCAGAGCCATGCCCTTTCTTCATTTTCCCACTCAGTTCAATCACCTCCAATTAGCCCATGTCAATCACTCCCTGCCCACTGACATTAAAGCTGAGAGCTGTGCTTTTGAACTCCTTGTGTGTGTAACTAACAAATGTGAGTTATGTTTGATTTGTTTGTAACTGCATTCATCATGAAATATTGTGTTGCTGTTGATCATGGCAATGATATGTTGTTCTGGGAATTCTTAGTTTGAATGCTTGCAGCATGGTTGCAATGATCTTTGAACCTTGGCATGTGAACCGTTAGAAGGCTTTCATGTTAACTGAATTGTGGTCCTGCGCATATGCACTTCTGGACACCACATGCCCAGTCTCAAGCCAGCCCTATAGCCCTCCGAAAAACCCTCCTCTTGCTTTTATAATTTAGGCTATTTGTAGTCTATTGTAGAGTGTAAGCTAAAATAAATTAAAATTATTAATATGTAAAGTAGGCCTAATACTTCTGTTCAGTCCTGTATGCCTTGTGTTTCTTTTAGTCTTTAATAATTTGGGCATTGTGTCATTACCACAGGCTAAACAACCTAACAGTGCCTCCTCTAACCGCAAACTTATACTTCTCTCTCATAGTACCCTCTGTCTGCCTAATTTTGAATTTCACAGTGCGCAGCTGAAGCTCATCTCTGATTGGATAATGATGCGAGGGCGGGAGTAGCGATGTCATTAACGATCGCGCCAGAGTAGGCTTGCTGGAGACAACACAGGAGCAGAGCAAAAAAAAAAAAAAAAAAAAAAAACCACAGGAGCAGAGCAAACATCTTTGGACCTCTTTGTCTCTTTGTCATTTTAAAAGTTTTTTGGACAAATCTACGATTTTAACACAATTTTTGTGGAGGGTCTGCTGCTGTTAAGTGAGAGAAACAGGAGCTCCTAGTAGCTGACGTCATTAACGAGCGGTTGCTGGAGAGAACACAGGAGCAGAGCAGAAATCTTCTTTTTTTTTGTTTGTTTTTACGACAAGTCGAAGAGTTTAAGACCAGTTTTGTGGAGAGTCTGCTGCTGTTCAATTGGAAAATTGAAAGTTTACACGGTAAGCTTCACATTTAGCCTACTTTTTTCGAGACCAAAGAAAATGTGTGCTGAAAGCACATGGTGTTAAGCTAGCAGCGGTTGATGTTTAAGACCTGTAGCTGCTAGCTAGATCAATGCGTGATAACTTAGTTTAGCTGGAAAGCACAGGCAAACGCATGAAATCCTAAAAATGGTCACCTGTATCTTTTGTAAAAAGAAATTGGATACATTAAGAGGCTATGTACTGCATTGCAGAGTGCATAGGAATGAGCCCTGTTGTCTTTTCAAATGTGTTGGCGCCAACTGTAGTCAAACATTTAACACTTACTCAGCTTTCAAGGGCCATTTTTATCGTGTGCACAATGCACCTGAACCGCAAGCTGCTACAGCTGTTGTTGCAGATTTAAAATGTGCCCGCCATTTTCTCACGGTGAAAGAGCTAGTGTCTCACTTAAATGATCATATTGGAGAGGGCAGGTCTGTGTTGTGTCCAGTAAGTGGTTGCAAGCACGTGTTTACAAAAAAGTCATCATTTACTTCTCACATGTGTAGGAAGCATAAAGCATGCTCCCCTGATAGTGTTGATGACATGTACAGGGAAACTCGCCCTCAACCCCCAGATGTCATTACCAGTACAGATGATTCAGAAAACACACATGAAGCCATGCCCACAGCTAGTGCAGCCAGTGATATGCCAGAGAATGATAGTCAGTCTTATCTTAGAAACATGTGCCTCTTTTACCTTAAACTGCAAGGACAGCTGCTTATTCCTGCCACTACTATACAGACTATTGTTGAGGAAATGCAAAATGTGCACGAGTTAGTTTAGTTATTGTGTAGGCTTGACCTAAGTTCTTTATTGAAAAATGATATGAACCTATCAGATGAAGCAGTCACTAAAATCTGTGACTGCAATAAAGAGTCAGATTTGTTCTCTGTCTGTCATCAGGGACAGTTGAGAACAACATACTCCAGAACTGAGACATTCACAAAAATGTTTATATACACGGAACCTCAAAAAGTGGCATTGGGAATGGATGAAAACATGACACAAAAATATGCTTACTGCATACCAGTGGCAGAAACTCTTAAGAGCATTTTACAGTCACATTTAGAGAGGAATACACAGTCACAACAGTTTGGAGATCCAGATGTAGAGGTTTTTACAGATTTATATGATGGACGAAGTTTCAAATTTCACATTTCAGTTCTTTATTGAAAACCCTGAAAGCTTCAAACTGATGTTGTACCAAGATTCATTTGAAATTGTGAATCCCCTGGGTTCTGCTAAAAGGACGCACAAAGTTCTTGCAGTCTCTTTCATTAGCAAATTTACCCGTTCATTTGCGTTCAAATATGATATGTTTTTAGTCTTGTTGTGTGTTGAGAATGACCTCAAGCGTTTTGGAACAGCCAAAGTTTTCTCAGAGTTGTTGGCAGATCTGAAATCCTTGGAGACAGATGGAATAAATGTAGATGGAGAGCTTCTTTGCATGTTGTATGCATTGGAATTGTTTTGTCATTTACTGTAGAACATTCCAGACAGGGAGTGTGGACTGTTGTTGTGCATCTGGCACTTAAACAAATGTCCAGATTTAAAGTGGCTAATCTTCTGGAGTATTTCAACCTGGATTCAGTCGTAGTTAAAAGAACCATGACATGTAGCTTCTTTGCATGTTGTATACATTGGAAAAAAATGCATTCAGTTGTTTACAACTATTGACGATGGTTGTTCAATAAATGTCCCAAAAGTGATATTTTCCTCTCTTTTTTGCATGTTTTGGTGTAGGCGTAGTAGAAATAATTTTGCAGGTTTATAAGTAATTTTTACATAATAACTTGATTATTAAAACATAAAAATATAGCATATTATGAATAGATTTTATGTATAATATACAGAACAGCTCTATTTAAAATGCAAAGTTTTATTGTTCTTAAGTTTTTTGTTTGATATTTCCCTGTTAATTTGATCATTTATTGATGCACAATAAGCAATTACCGTATTTCACCAATTAATCGCCCGGGCGTTTAATATGCAAAATCGACTTGGACCCCGGGCGTTTAAAAGAACCAGGCGGCTATTCGCTGCAGGCCTTTATTTATTTTTGCACCAGGTCATTATCGTGATGACAGCTACTGTCCAACATATTTACAGTCGGTGGATTTAAGATTACAGTACACCCTTTTGTTCTAACGTTAGCTAGCGCTCTTATTTTGACAGAAAACGGAAGTGCCGCACTGTTATTGTGCGGCTAACTGTTTACTTCTGCAAAAATAAGGTGAGTAGCCTTATTTTGGGTTACCTACATATGATGCAAATAATCGCCCCAGCGGTTATTCGGGTGGGCGTTTAATACGCAAAATGCGTGCAGACCCCAGGCGTTTATAAGAACCCGGCGGCTATTTGCGGCCGGGCGATTAATTGGTGAAATACGGTATTACATGTAAAAAATACAGGAAATGGTCTACTTATATACAACACCGTTATGCAAAATTAACACATTTTTTTTTGTAGACTTAACAGTTTTTTAATGTGATTCAGATGTAAATTCATTCACTGTAAATCAATTTACATATTTCGTCAGTAAAGTTATCTACAGTGCTGCTGTATTGTTTATAGGAATACTCTGGTAACCACAGCTGCCAGCGTTTTCCTGTAAAAACAACAGTTTTTTTTTTTTTTTTACAGTGTAGGCTATTTGTATATTTATTTAGTTTAGCTCTTTAGTTTAGCCTTGGTCAATAGGTCCGTGAAAATAGGAATAGCCCGTAAACTGACATTGTTCATTATACATTGTGAACACCTGCAGATGAATTATATTTCATCCATGACCCAAGCAGCGGTTCCTTCGTGGACAGAGGACTGTTACCGTCTGCAAAGCATCTCTTTGGGTCAGGTCGACTTTCAACACAGCAGCTATTACTTTTTGCTGGATGCAGACATCATTGCCAACAAATGAGGCCACCTAGAGAGTCATCCTCCATCAGAAGTTTTCTTTTGTTGAACTTCAAGAGGCTGAAATTATTCTGAGACACTACCTTCGCGCTGAAAATATGAGATCTTTTCAGTCATATTAAAGATGACACACACACACACACACACACACACACACACACACACACTCACACACAAGGGGAAAAAAAGGAACCAGGAGATCCCATGAAATCTCAGGCATTGTGAACCTGCACAGCGCCCTTCACACAGGAGCATTTCAGGCATCAGTGGGATGAGCAGCTGGTGTGCACTGTTTATTGTGTTATGCAAGCCACTGTTTGTTAAAGAAATGAATAAATCAGCTCTTCACAGAGCAGGAAATGACAGGACCAGGGCAGATTTCTGTGGTGTTGGTGCAGCTGATAGTACACATTCAACTTTTACCACCTGGTGAGAATGAAGATATTTACTGAAAGAAAAAAAAAAAAAAACATGCATATTTCATGAGTATCCGAGCAGTGTGTGATGTGAAACATCAGCAATGTCTCTGCCAAGCAAGTTTCCAGAATCCCAGCTCTCCAGTTTTCTGTTCATTAACGATGATTTCTGAATTCAATAAAACTGTCATGTGGATTAATGGGAAAGCTACACCACAGTTCAGCCACAGCTGATGACAAATTTTCCCTTTTTTTTTTCAAGCTGCGCTAACACCCAGCACTAAACCAATAATGTTCACATTTTAGACTAATGTTGTGTCTCAAATCGCGCACTTCTGCACTTACACGTAGTATTTTGAGTGCATAAGTGCGTTCACACTGAAAATACTAACAAAATGCAGTGCACTGCAAATACCCGGATGTACACTCAAAACGGTCAAAAAGTTGAGTGTGGAGCGATGGACACTTCTCACCCTGACGGCACCACTGACCGGAAGGAGCTACCTAAAAAAGCTGAGTTTACTTTTTGTTTTACAACTGTTAATATGTCACTTAATTAAGTTTTTTTTTTTTTTTCAGGGGAGAAAGTAACTACGTAGATTCCAAATATGTGGTCAGTTTGTCCAAATAACGTCTGTTTTGAAAATTGCTTCGACGTTTTCAGATAACTCCCAAGCTAGCGGTTGTGCAAAGTACAGTCACTTCCAGCTGTTTACAAAAATAAAACTCTAATACCTTTGAAGCAGTGGTGATGCTTTTATTTTGAAGATAGGATGTGTACACGTCTACTCCTGGATAATTTTACCACTGAAAACCAAAGCCGGCCGCGGCACCAGCTGGTACCGCGCCCACCTGGTCAGGTCTGCCGGATCTGACAGGTGAGCGGCCTGATGCCGCGGTCGGCTCGCCTGATGCTGACTGTGGCGATCGTCATTTCCGGTAAGTGCACAACAGGAAGTGTGCCAATTGAGACACCCTTCACTGTCAAAATTCACGCACTGTGCCGGTAAGTGTACTGTCAGCTAAGTGTACTTACAGACAGTGCACTAACGGAAGTGCGCGATTTGAGACATACCATAACTCTCTTTAACAGTCAAGTTCCTATCTCCAAAAGGACCCTACCAGTGATCTTTCTTTTTTTTTTTTAATTCATTTCTTTCTCATTTTACTCATGTTGAGCACTTGCGTCTAACCTTTTTTTTACTGTACATGCATGTGTTGCTTTTAATTCAGTGAAGCCACATTCTTGCAACTACACTACACTACTACGCTACACTTTGCGTTTGATGTTTTTTTATGTGTGAAAATTTTAAAATATTTTTTAGCACAGAGCACACAGAGTGCAGTGCAGATCCTTTGCCATTCTGTCCAGTAAACTTGGAGCTGTCTGCAGTGTAAATCAGCACAGCAGAGCCGAGATTGCAGGAACACTTCAGCTCTGCCCTCAGCTACCAACCGGACTTGGCTTTGTTAAGACAGCTAACAAGTGGAGCACAGCAGCAAGACAGACGATGAGAAGGAAGTCAACCTGATAGCTAATGCATCCTCATCGTTGTCCAGCCATTTTACTCTGAAGTTCAATTGTTCACTTTCTGGGAGCCCAGTGTGAACACTCGTGCCCAAGCTGCAACAAGTATCAGATTTTCACTCGTCCCAACAACATGGAGCCAGGACAATGCCACATGTGCCTCGCTGCTCTCGTCCTCCGTCTCTGCCCTCAGTCCTCCATCTGAAGGTACCGTAAGAAGGTGAATCTTCTTTTTTCATGTTTTCAGCTTAGTCAGTTTTACATTCACTGGTCTTGTGCTGGCAGTGCAGGGTGCAAGAGGATATTGGGGGTGTTGTTGTTGGTGCATGAAATCTTGATTTACGTAAATACTTTAGTGAACTGAACACTTTTTGCTCCTGCAGTGTTTGCTTCCGCAGAGCAATCTCAGTCAGTCACATATTTTTGTCCAAACCCGACCCGAGACAGGAGCATACACTGCAAAAACACAAAATCTTACCAAGATTATTTGTCTTATTTCAAGTCAAAAATGTCTTATTTCAAGTCAAAATATCTCATTACACTTAAAATAAGACATGATCACCTCAGAAGTAAATTGTTTTTAGACAATTTTTAGAAAATTTGCTTGTTTCATTGGCAAAATTTGCCAGTGGAAAAAGTGAAAATTCACTTGAAATAAGTGAAAATTAGCTAGAAACAAGAAACAAATTTTGCCAATGAAACAAGCAAATTTTCACTTGTTTCAAGCAAATTTTCACTTGAAACAAGAGACAGTTGTCTAAAAACAAGTTACTTCTGAGGTGATCATGTCTTATTTTAAGTGTAATGAGATATTTTGACTAGAAATAAGACATTTTTGACTTGAAATAAGACAAATAATCTTCGTAAGATTTTGAGTTTTTGCAGTGTAGTAACCGAGCCCGACCTGAACCCGACAGACATTCTTTTTTTATTGTGTCTGAGCCCAACCCATGTTTGTCCTCCATCGCTAGGGTACATTTACCGCCTGAAATAGCCTACATGTTGCCTTCAGCGTCACCAGGTAAACGATAGCACTGTAGAGGAAGTTTCCCAGAACAGCCAGCAGGTTCATCATTTGTATTTATTTGACACTGGTGTTTCGCTAAAACAGCGCCTGTGTGACTGAACCCGACCGGAACCCAAACATAATTTCTAATTTTTCTGTCTGAACCCAGCCTGGGTATCCACACTCTAATCAGTAACTGAGGTTTGGCAGACAGTGGAAGGAGTGAAAAACTGAAGGAAAAATCCTCTCCAACATGTTTATCCTCTTCAGAGATGGGGTGGGGAGAAGGCAGACTTAAAGGATTATGGGAAATGAGGGTCTAACTTTGAGAAATGCCACTCGGTGTGAGATAGAGGCTGACAGTTGTCTCCACCTTGTTCTTAATTACACTAAGGTATTAAAAATAATTAGACAATGATATTGTTTAAACGCAGCACCTTTAAGAAAAATGCCAAGAGGAGTTGAGGCGACATAAGAGAGGGAGCAAGGAGAGGACGGGAGACACCAGGAGACGGCGGAAGGACAAGAGAAGAGCGGAGAGGAAAGAGACGAGCATGTGTCAGCTTTCTGCAAACCATGTGGGAACCGAAAAACAAGGCCATCATCTGTGCAGCGAAGTGACAGCTGCGAGATGTTTGGCTGCACTTCCAACACTTTAACTGTCTGCTTTCACTAAAATAGAGCAACGTCTAAAGCACTCCAGCCCACCGCTGAAAAGAGGATAAAGAGCTTTCCTGAACGGAATGCCAAGAAATGGTAGTGTTGGGTAAGACGCTGTTCTGTTGTACCACATCCTGCCTGGCTCTCTTTTCTTCACCTGGCACCGCTCTGGCAGACATGACGCAGGCACAAAGGACTACTTGAAGGGTTTTGTTCCGAAGTGCTATACAGGCATTTTGTGAAAATAAAATGTTTCTTGAAATATATTCCCAATAAAGACTCAACAATAGCAGTCAGGGGGTGTAAGGCACATTGAATGCAAAATGAGCTCTGCTTTCAGGTCACAGATCATTTTTATGGGAGTTGGTGTCACTTTGTTAGTTCTTGGTTCTTTTGTGCATATGATAAAATAAAAAAAAAAGAAGAGATATACAATAACACAAAAAATGCAATGAAAAAAAACAGAGGGCTTGTAAAAAAAAAGAAAAAGCAACTTAAAACTGAAATTAAATACAGCTGTATATGCATTTTAAAATATCTAAGTTATCTAATAAGAAAAATCCATTTTCCCACACAACAATAAAACACAAAGGAAAAGTAGTCAGTCAGGAGCTCTGAAGTGAGGAGTGACTGCACAGTCTGTAGAACTAGACTATGTAGAAGATGGACGCATCGGCTGTGATAAGTGGTGGATCTGGGAGCTCGTTATAAAGACACTGAAAGGAAACTGTTAAAACATTGAAATACAAAAGTGCATATCTGGAGATTACTGATGCCAAACATCAGTAACATGTTTAACATCTCCGGGGTTTGAAATAATGGACATCTAGGGTTGGTAATTTTTAAAGAAAAAGATAGATAGATAGATAGATAGATAGATTTTATTGTCATTGCACAATCATATACGTATAATAATGCAACGAAATTAGGGCTCAGTCCTTTCAGTGCAGGGGAGAATAGAAAGCATTGTGCATCTTGCTAGTTGAATAGCCAAGTCCAGTAATAGATGGCTGCAGCCATGTCTCTGATATCAGAAAAAATGCAACAGTCACGGAAACACTTGTTGGATGTGCAAGCACAGTTCGTCATCCCGTGTTCGCCATGGACCTGGCGCTGGAAAAAGCTGGGAGGCGGCGGCCCAAAGGGCTGTCCTTTCAGCCGTGTCAACGCACCGGCCCTGCAGCCTCGGCGTCCTCCGGAATGTCCTGGCAGCGATGAAAGTCCGGTGAAATTGGCATCCCGCAGCGCAATCCCAAGCTCAAAAGGTCCTGATAACTGTTGTTTCCTTTGCTTGTTTACGTTTCCTCCTGGACTTGTCGCTGGGAAGAACTATCCACGGAGACCCCGGTGTTCTAACGGCGTCCTCCGGAATGTCCTGGTAGCGATGAAAGTCTGGTGAAATTGGTACCTCGCAGCACAATCCCAAGCTCAAAAGGTGCTGACGACTGTACGCGTACATTGCCCAACATAAGGTGGTGTTTTAAGCTAAAAACACAACCGTTCACACATACAAAAACATATGATACGGCACCGAGAGTGGAGAGCTGTAGCCGCTGCGTCTATGCGCGCCGCCATGGCAACCACCATAAGTCTCTAGTCCATAAAGATGGACTAGAGGCTGGTTTTATATGAAATGAAAGGATAAATCATAGAATAAGACAGATCCAGAAAGTTTATTTGGATTAAAGCTGTCACCCTGACCCTAAATTACAAAACAAACAAACAAACAAACAAACAAACAAAAAAAACGCAGAAGTTAAGGGCAATTTTATAGTTGTGTGTCAAAGTGCTGCTGTAGTTGTAATACATTGAGCCAGCCAAAGGAGACCGTCTATGGGCAAAAAAACGACCCCATATGGTGTTTGTACAGCAGCTTATTACAACCTATAGTTACATTTTCACCCTCTAGTGGTCCTGTAAATAACTAAACTGGTATCATATAAGAAGTAGCATATAACAAGACTTCCACTCCCAAAACTGGGTGGTAAACGTTCGCTACTGTTAGCTCGCAAACTCTGAGAGCCAATGAGAGACGAGCTGAGGAGGTTCACACATACATCAGCTGAGCATGCTCGGCTGCCTGACCCGACCCGTGCAGGGGCGCTGTGCTCTGAGCGCTAACTGTTAGCCTCCTGCACTGAGGTCACATTTCAGCCAGTTAGCATTCTCAAAAACAGCTGCCTCAGTCCCCTCAATTTGTAGGGGGTAACGGGAAATAATATCACGTTTTTCAAAATGGATGAACTTAAGCTGCACTGAGCTATCTACTATTTGTCCTGTGTGTGTGTGTGTGTGTGTGTGTGTGTGTGTGTGTGTGTGTTATGAGGTCTTCCACAGGGATACAAAATCCAAGGTTTAACGGCTGCTGAGAGACAAATCAAAGTGTTTTATTGCTGGTTTAAGGAAACAGAATTCACAGTGATCCTGCTGAGGTTGTTTCTTCTCCTTTTTCTTCTTTTATTCCACCGCTCTCTGAAAAAATAATGGTTCTTAACTGGTTCTTCAAAATGCTCTCTGATTCTGCAAAGAACCAACACCAAATTAAGAACCTCTTTATTTACGGGCTGCTTCTTCACAGACTCTGATTCTTTAAAGTGCTAAAGGTTCTTCATGTTTATTGGAGTTATTTGGTGGATATTTGCTGGATTTATGTGCAGATTATGTTCTTAGTGAATGGATTAATGTCTTGCTCTAGAAACCATCAGAAAACAGTGAGAAATGCCACAGCGTCACAGCTGACATTTTTAATACCTCGTCTGGAACCCAATGAAGGAAGAAGGAACATGGAGAACCGGCCATCATGTTCATGTTGGTTTTCAACCTGCACACAATGATTTGATTTAAACTGCTCAGAGAACCAGTTATTTTGAAAAATCACAAAGAACCTTTTCAAAAAACAATAAAAGATTCTTTACTGAATGAGTTGGGTCCACAAAGAGCTTAAAATTCTTTGGGGAGCCAAAACTGGTTCTTCTAGCATCACTCTGAAGTACCATTTTGGTTCCAGTTTGTACCTTTATTTTTCTGTATGCACAACCTGCTTCATGTTTCAAGGAGAAGTTTGTGTGCTGCAGTCATCTTTCAAACATGGATCATTTGTGATTTGGGGAAACATTTACGGACCACTGCAGGGTCAGAGTGACAACAAGACTGAGATCGTATGTCCACACTAAGCTGGGTACATTTCAAAATACATCTTTTTTCTTTGTCTCTGATTTGCACTTGACTTGGACTTGACAGATGGGAGAGCTCACCACTTTGTTTACTAATGGTAGAGATGAAAACCCCTTCCTCACCACGCCATAATGAGGCGGGGTGCCTCTCCTTTGAAACTGCAGAGTCTTAGCTTGTTAACTTTGGGTTAACAAGCAAATTAAGGTTCACTTATACATCAGTGGGAATATAAAATAACTGACACACGGATTTACTGTCCATTTCAGATTAAACTTCAAACAGTCATCATCTTGTGATGTTATATATCTCAGTTAGATGAGTTCAAACTGAGAGGTGATCAAGACTAACCTACTTATTGTCCCAATCCATTTTTCCACCGTGCATAATCCTGGATAAGACATATACTGCTGAGGTATTGCCATTTTTTGATTTGATATTTGATGAGAAGATGAGGAGAGGATGTGTAGCAGTTCTTCCTTTTTATGTCACACAACCTTAAAACATACTAAATTACAAACTGACAAAAAATAATGGACACACTGAGATGAGATTACACACAATTTGTCCAAGACACAAGAAGTTCATCCATGATTTCACTTTGTCTTGATTCCATTTCGATCTTTTTTAATCCCCCTTACTACTTTTATGGTTTTCTTTACAAAAAGTGCTGTATTTGTTTTAAATTCAGCTCTCCTGACTAAAGTAGAGGCAGTCATCCATGGGTAGATAATAACAGTGGAATAAATAGTGTTTTTTTTTTTTTTGTTTGTTTTTAAGTCAAAGCAGAGTATATAATTACAAATATAATTAGGAGGTAAATATCTGAAACAGTACTTCCCTGTATTCTTTCCCTAAAGAGTCCTTCTCTAAAGGTGAACCTTATTTTAATTGGGGGTTCAACTACCAGAGGTAATAATGCTTCACTTTTTGAGATAAACCACTTTTAATGGGAGCTTATAAAGTTTGAGTGGGGTGATAATGAGGTCACACGAGAAAGGCTCTAAATGTAATTATCCTCTTTCTTGTGCTCATTTCCTTATGAGCTGATCTCTTGGTATTCATTCGCTAGAGAAATATTCTCTGGTGCCATCTGCGCACCCCCTGAGAGTTCTGGTGTCCCTCCCGTGTGGCATTGAGAATCTCAGCTCTTCTTCATAGCGGGGCGTCGCAAATCTCCTTAGTCTTGGGGACTTGGAGACAGTGCTATTATTTTCTGTCTCTCTTTCAGGGATTGGTAAACAGTGGCAGCAGCACATTAAGCGATGATCAACATTAAAAGTCATGCAAAATAAACCGGAGAACAATCGGCTGTGTCTAGGTATGACTGCTGCACACAATAGCCTTTATTTGACAGCCGGTGGGAGAGAGATGATGCACTGTAACCACCGGCATCAGGAGCAGATAGTATGAGCTCTTTCCTGCTGGGTCGCCAACGTGTCCACAGCCTCTCAATCTGTTTAGTCATGGGGAAAATAAAGCTGCGCCGGGCAAGAGTCATTTATGTGTATTTATGCAAAAATACACCCGTCTTATCAGCCTAAATCACACTGGTGCTGCAACAGAGTGAGAGAGTCCACTAATCAAGACCCTGTAGATTTGCCCTGTTTGGCTAAATTAAATTCTGGTGTCGGGTTTGGATGCTGGCGGCGGGAAATCTTCTGCAAACAGCGATGAATCATGAGCAAAATACAAACTGTGTTCTTAAAGGACAATTCTGCTCAAATTCGACCTGCGCCTCCTTTTCCCATGCTTTCCAATCATAGCAACTGATTGTCACCAAAGTGTAATCAAACACTTTGACCTGCAGTTCACTCTTCTTGTCACAGTAATAGAGGTGTTCATTCACTTCTATGTTTGGCATTGAGGACCGCATTTTATTGAGGGCTGTTTCCACTATTCTGTCCCCCCTCATGTATATAAATAGGAAGGACAATAAATTAGAATCACCTATCAATATAATGCAGTCCAGTACAAGACATTTTGTCTTAGAATTGATAGCACTAGGTTTTTTATTTATTGTTTGTTTGTTGGTTTGTCTGTCTGTCTGTCTGTCTGTCTGTCTGTCTGATAAGCTTATTTGCTTTGCATTTTGTACCTTAAGGTGTTCTTTCCTCTGCCCAGACACTGCAGTTGAACATTAGCAAAGATGGCTACACTGACAAATTTAGAGAAATGTTTTTTAATGTGCATAGTCCTTGTAAATCTAAACTGTACAAATAAACCAACTGACAAAAACAAATTAACTAAGAAATGAATGAATGAATAAACAAATAATTAAATAAACAAATAAGCACAGTGAATCCTTTGCTAGCAAAGTGAATTTCCCAGTCTGGGATCAATAAAGTATACCTATCTATCTATCTATCTATCTAAAAAGATTACCTCCAGTTCGAGTTGAACTTGAAGTCAACCAGAGTCAATCTGAAAAAGAATGGTAATTTGCTGAATTTAAAAAATGGGGTAAATCTGGACCCCTCATTAGTATGAGACAGCTGCTGATCATGTGATCGCTCCTGTCCATCCACCAGTCAGACAACAGCAAGCACCACACAGATTAGCACAAAGCATAGCTGGAAATTGTTGGCACTCTAGAGTGCAGCATTAGATTCCACTTTAGTCAAAACTGATCACTCTGGCTGGACAACAGGGGAGAATGAGGTTGAATTTGGATGGAACTGGCCTTTAACAGTGAGTGAGTGAGTCTTCTGTCCAGAGAAAGCCGACTCACTGGCGATGACAGGACTTCTTTTTCTTCTTTGCCACCTTGACTGTAAACACAGAGGAGATTTAGGATGAAGGATTGTTTCCTGATGCTGCATTATGAGTTTTTGGTAAAGCATTTTTTTTTTTTTTATCTGTCTCTTCCTCTCAGAAACAAACCAACTATGATACTGAAACCTCAACTGATTGCTAACTTTCAAAAATATATTACCAGAGAACAGTCTGTTATTATTATTATTATTATTATTATTATTATTATTATTATTATTATTATTTATTAATTAATTTATTTATTTTTTAGAGAATGACAGGACATCTTAATTTTGGGATTTTATAAACTCCTTTCATTCTGTGTCTCTGTGGGAACAGAAAAACATGACAACAGTCCCTGCAGGGACTGCTAATAAATATTAAAAAAAAAAAAAAAATAGCAATGAAAATCACAAAAATCAGCATTATTAGTAAAGAATAAGCAGTTCTCCTCCTCTGTTTCTAAGTTTATTGTCTATGATGTTTCAGCATTACTAGACAGTATACAGAAGGTGAGTGACAAGAGGAAAAATGATGGAAAAGAGGAATGAGGGATGACATGGAAGAGATGTAGTCTTAGTCTTAATCAATCTTGTTTAATCTAATCTGGAGTCTTTCTGGGTCATTATGTATTTTAATGTCTGTAGTAGGAATTACTTTGTGTATAAGTGTGTGTGTGTGTGTGTGTGTGTGTGTGTGTGTGTGAGAGAGAGAGAGAGAGAGAGAGAGAGACAGGAAGGTGGGTTTTAAAAGTCAAACATCTGCAATCAATCACTGAGTCACTGGTATTTATCAGCAACCCTATCAATCTCCCACTAATGCATCATAATCAATAGGGCAATGTTGCCCACTGTGGTGATGCTATAAAATACAATGTTTACATAATGTTCTTTTAAAACCTTGTTTGAAAAGTGAAAAAAGTGAAAAATCTACCAGAGGGACAGGATAATCTCATTTGAACCACTACCACAGATGAATTTTGGTGAATGGTCAACTCATTCTCAGACGCAGGTCGTCAAACACCGTCGCTGTGGCACGTCGCTTTCACGTCTCACACTGACGCCACAGACCCTTCAGCATCAGGAGCAGATTCATGGGGCTCTCTCACTTTCATCAGGTGTCAGTGTTACATGGCTAGGTTCAGGCAACAAAACCACTGGGTTATGGCGAGGGAAAGTTTGGGTTTAGGCATAAAAAACAGAAACTGGACTCACTGGAAATGGACCTCGAGCTCAGGGCTCATGCATGAAAGACCTCCAGATTGATTTTTGAAAGGCTGGATAGTAAAAAAAAAACACATTAAATGCATTTTTTGCAAATCAAAACTGCATTTGGAGGTGGTTTGAAATGCGATTCCAATCAGATGCATCTCAGTCTGGATGCTCTGGTCGCTCAAATTGGATTTCAAACTGTCCATCACGGTACTTGCAATACAACACACAGTTAAACGAAGTCAAATCCAGAGTGACAGAAATGCATCAGAGTGGCTGAGGAGAAACATATAATCCATGGTGCTACTAGCAGAGAGGGATGGAGGCAACACAGAGAACAACAATCTGTGAACAAATACTGAAATATGTTATGTTGTTACTGACACTTATGCCGTTACGTCAACAACCGGTGCAGACAGGTAGGTGACGTCTGGAGACACAAATCCGATCTGATCACTTGCTAATAACAGTGCGGACAGTCTGTCTTAGAGATCTGATCTGAGAAACAAATCTGATTTGCTTGCAGCTGAACACGACCATACTGAAGCCAAAGGATGCCTTTGGCCTCTAAAGGGTGGCCTTTGCGTTGGTATTAGATGCAGAAGGGTGTGACCAAGTTGCCATATTTGATGCCCTGGGAATCAGAATAGGCTGGTAGGCCCTTGGTAGAAAAAATCTGCCTTTTCAAACAGAAAAAATCTCAACATTCAAGTCAAAGTCTGAATCTTTTGAATCTAAATCTTACCAAGCGAGCTTTAGCACCGATGCGACGTCCTGCTGGTCAGAGCCAACAAGAAGAAATATCTCATCATACTAGTACGAGTTTTACTTGAGACCAAATGTGAGACTATGGGGTGGAGAGAGGAAATGCTTCGACTGCACCGTATAAATTCATTTATCCAATGTAACATCCAACATGGACATGGAGTGCCAGTGGCAGCTTTGGCATGTCGTCACCATGGCAGTGAGGGTTTGGGCTATAGACCAAGACGGCAGTGTTTGTCCTTGTTGCTCCATGTCAACACTGGATTCATTCTGTGAGTAACTGCTGGTTGCTAACACTACCCAGCTGCATCTCTCTGTTGTTTAAGTACAAGCCCATAATGCTCAGTGCAGCCACGGGTCTTGCTTCAGCCCAAAACACACAATTCTTCCTATGGTTGGGTGGATCTTGCTTGGTTCACATTCTCACCACGAATGAACCGCTCCAAAGTTCATTTGTAACCATGCCGAGGCCGCCTCCCCAATCAGTTGTTTTAGTGTGATTGTGTGTGCTGTTGTTGGTGTCACACCTGCTCAAGTGAACTGAACCAAGGGGGGAAATGCAAAAATGCATCAGGGTTCCATTCAACCAGACTAAACACGGCAGGTGTGAAAGCTCCCTTAGACACTGTTTGCAGAGTGTTATTCCAATTTGTGAAATCAGAAGGTCATGATATGATTTTTATCCACTTGAGACAGCACCGTGTCCAAGGTTTCTCCATCTGCTCAGTTTGGAACATTTGGAGCAATTTTTTTTTTTTTTTATCATCTTTTCTCTTTTTCTTCTCTCTCTCTCTCTCTTTGCCTCAGCCTTAGACTAACAAACACCTTCATGGACTGTTAACATCAGAAATATGACCACAGAACAACCTCGATCAAATTTATTTTCTGTGACATTCCTTCCAAATTCTGCACTATGAATTGTGACAGGAAGGATATGAGGAAAATAGATGACTTATGATGTGCAAAAAGTGTTATCAGACAGATTCAAAACAATGCCATGTCAAGAGTACATGCTGGGAACTTTAGCCTGCTCGGGGACTTGAAAACAAGTGCTTTATTTTCTCTGTCTCTCAAGCATTAGAAAAATATTGGCACCTTGAGGGGAAAAAAGATCAGAGAACAGCCTGTTTTGATTGTGTTGAAGCTGAACTGCTATACAAAATAAATTCTTTATTTAACGGTGTACTGAAGAAAGTGGAAGGAAATTAGGGAGAGAGGGGCGGTGACAGGAATGTGTAATCAGGCAGACTCAAACCCCAAAGTGAGGAGCATGTGGTATGAGCCTTCGCCTGCTGAGACACCGAAGGGTTATTAAACTTCTTAATTTCAGGGACTTCAAAACAATTATTTTGTTTTCTCTCTCTCTCTGGGACCAGCAAACGGTGGTATAAACATCTTTAGGGACTGCTAAATTAAGACCCAAAAATTAACAACCTATTTATTGCCATTTCTCCCAAGAACTTGTTTTCCAAATCAATGATTAGAGCGAGAAATTAGTTCACTCAGAGCAGAGCTGCCTTTTCTTATTTCCTTACATGTTACTTCTCATGCATTTATGCATTCCTGAAAGACAAAACAAACAAACACAAAAAAAAAAAAAAACCCAAAAAACCATTCTGTCTACAGATACATGGTCTGGGTGTGAGACAGATGGGCAGCAAGAACAGATTTGGAGAAAGCATGCAATAAATGTCTGCAAACTCACCAGTGAGCAGAAGTTTTAGTCTACCAGGCACCAGAAAAACTGTGAAGCCACCACTCATATCCAGTCAAGAAAGCTTTTTCCATCTGCCTTTTTATGCACTCTGGGCTCTGTTTTGCTGAATCGAGGCAGAGCTACAGGCTCGGGCACGCGGGCGGACAGTGCAAGCTCACTTGAGAAAGACCAGGGCTGCGTTCCAAATCACATGCTTCTACTTTTTACTTTTAATAATAATAATAATAAAAATAATAAAACTTTATTTGTATAGCACCTTTCATACAAGATTTGCAGCTCAAAGTGCTTCACAATAAAAAGCATTAAAAAAAACATTAAAAAGAATAAAACACAGCACAGGGTGGAATTAAAAAGAAAAGGCTAAAAACTGAAATAAAATTTGAGATAAAACAAAAGATGCAAATAAAACAATAAAAGACAACAGTGTGGAATAAAATAGGAGCTAGTTAAAGGCTCGAGTGAAAAGGTGGGTCTTTAATCTTCTTTTAAAGATGTCTAGTGAGCTGGCTTCCCTGATGTCTAAAGGTAGTGTGCTCCAAAGCTTAGGGGTGTAAGTAATAAAGGCGGCATCCCCAATTTTCCTTAGTAGTTTCCTTTTTAGTATGTACTGCAGCTACTTTCAAAGTATGTAGTGTAGTATGCAGTATGCATGTGAATGCATACTATTGGGACACACTACATACGTCCTTCCTGAAGTCCGACCCTCTCGCTCACTTCCGCCGCCGTCTGTAGCACCACATTTGAATGTTGTTGTCAAAATGGCGGTGCTGTTTCATACTGCACTGTCATCTGTCATATTTCTGATCTTCTGTCTTCCTGTCGCTTCTGCTGTCACTGAACGAGTTTTGTGCAACATGTGTGTTTTGCTGTCTTCCGTATGTGGGCGTGGCTTGTACACGCAGCTCAGTCAGTGCGATGTAACTTCCGCTGTGCAAAGGATTGTGGGTCAGAATGGCCAGAGCAGCCTGCTGAAATCCATACTGCGAAATCTGACCAGATGTAGTAGAACATCCTGGTACTCTTGGCATACTGCATCTGACATACTATGTACTGGGACATACTAATTTTTTTCCCTACTAAATAGTATGGTAGTGTGAGTATTGGAACGCAGGGCAAGACATTTTGGTAAGATCATAATCAGATGCACGCCTGCAGCTCAGAGAGGGGCTCGGTCAGGAGGAATGCATTATGAGCAGGTGTGGTCGGGGCTGGCGGCAGTCCTGACCTGTTACGTAAGTTGTCTTCATCCCCTTACTGCGTTGTTTACACCCCATCATGGTGCCCTGGCTGTTTCAAAGGGAAAGGGAAGGTGGTTATACGTCCCGTTAGCAGCTGTGAATGCCAGATAAGAGTGGGAATCACCCATTCATCTCCCAGTACAGAGAGAAACTCAAATGTCCTTAAACACCTGAACAGAGCACTGTTGTTAAAGTTAACCCCATGACAAGGTGTGTATGGGGTCTCTGGTGGAAGTGGTGGGGAAAAGCTGCACTCTAAGTGCAGTAATGGATGGCAGTCACCTCTCACACACACACACACACACACACACACTCTTTAGATCTCTCTAGGGAGCTCAAGTTATCTGTGTGTGTGTGCGTGTGAGAAACTGTGGGGACATTTGAGACAGACAGCAAGAGAAAAAGAGAAAGCAAACGGTGAGAGAGAGAGAGAGAGAGAGAGAGAGAGAAGGAAACAAGTCTCGTCTTTGAACATCAACACATCTACATCTTATCTTCCAGCGTGGGAAGCACTCGCTCGTCGACCTGTGTGATCTTTGGTATTTTACGAAAAGCTACTTAACATTCACAGAGGAGCGTCGTCCATGTAAACTCCTTACATAAGGACGAAAAATCAGCTGGAACATAGATGATAAAAGCTGTTTTGACACCTGAAGTGTTCGCCGTATGAACTCTGAGTGCCTCCTGATGCGGGGGGTGGGCGGGGGCGGCTGATGGCGCCGTGTCACCCAGGTGTCATTAGCAGCGACTGACGGCGTCAGGCTGTCAGCTGGAATGTGGGACAGACTCTCACCGAGCGGCGTTTGATCGGGACGAGGCAGGTCGGTGCAGACGTGACGAGCAGACACAGGAAGGAGGGCAAACTGCGCGCCGACGTGTAGGTCACCTGCTAACGCACCCCCCCCCCCACGGCAGCACGTGCTCCGTTAAGCATTCATTTGTTTTTTCTAACTTATTAACTTTAAAAAAATCATTATTATTACCTTGTTTTGTTTTTGGGTGAATTTAACTTTTTTTGCATTTATTTATTATTTATTTCTAAATTTTGATTTGCTTATTTGTTTAGACAAAAAAATCTGCTTTGAATTTTTTTTGGTATTTTGTAATTGTATGTTTATTTTACATTTTGTATTTTTCATGACTGTAATCTGGTTTTGTTGTGGGTTTTTATTTAGATTTATTTTATTTCACATTATTTTACTTTTACATTACATTTAATGATTTACATATTTTTTGTTATTCTTTTTATATGGGCACATATTTTGTATTATTTTGTTTATTGTCAGAAACTGTGCTCTTATATTTTGGCAATTTCAATATGTTTTGTAGATATTTCATATTTTTTAATTTCTACATAAATGGTCAGATTGTTTTGTAATTTTTCTTTCTATTTTTCTCTAGTGTGTTTGTGTTGTCAGTTTTATCATTATTATTGTTGTTAAATTTCATTTTTCACATTTACAGTCATGATCATTTCAATCATTTTTATCAATCATTTCATATGCTGTTTTCAACGGATTCTTCTTAGTGTGTTTTAGTAGCATTTTTCCCCCTTTTCCATTTATTTTAAATTCTGTTTAATTTCAAACAGCTGAAAAGAGCAGAAGAAGAAAGAGACAAATGACAGACAGAAACATGGGAGGACAGACGACAGAGCGCACGGTTTGTTTTTACCTCTTGGGGCAATTGGAAGACGTAGAGCAGCAGGATGGATAGATGAAGTAATGAACTCTCCCCTCTATTGGGCCCCAGTGGCAGCTCTAAATGTCACTGGACTTCATGACGGACGGAGCGAGAGAGGGAGGAGGAGAGGGACGGTATGGCTCCATCAGTCTGGCATTATCAACTGAAGAACGGCAGGAAGCAGAAAGAGAGTTAAATGGGTAGAAAGAGAAATTTAACCACATAAACGAGAGAATGACAGAAAGAGAGAGAGAGAGGAGAAAAAAAGGCCAAGTCAAACGAAGCTGCGTTGTTTGGTTTGAAGAAAAAAAAAAAAAGAGGGTGACTGACCTGTCATTCCAATATTTTCATGTAAATTATAACAAATAAGATAGTTTGAATGGAAATGGCCAAATTCAATAGAGGTCCAAGAAAATTCAATACATTTTTTTTTCACTTCACAGTGGTTTCACACCACTTTGAGGGAGTGACTCTATGGGGCTAAAAATGTATATTTTCTATACCAACATTGCAAATAATGCAAAAGTTTCCACTTCATTATGAATGAGGCGGTGACGTAAGACTGAGGGAGGCTCCAGTCATTGCAAAGAAGCAGAGAAAATGGCTTTGATATGACAGGAAGAGTGGAACGTTACTGTAAATTACTGTACCTGTCCACCATCACATCTGCATTATTATCTTCAACTGCATGTCTTGGATTTTCTTTTTCTTTTTTTTTTTTTAATTAATAATTTGAAGACGACATCAGTTAACACCAAAGAACAACAACAACTTGCTCACCATGAGTTTCTTTCTCTTGGACTTGGAAGTGTGTGTGTGTGTGTGTGTGTGTGTGTGTGTGTTTTAATTACGTTCAGGAAGCACTTACTCTCTTCCGCGTGGTGAAAAACAGAGTTCACATTTTATTTTTCTGTGACATTTCAAAAACGTCTGGAAATATTGCTTGACAGTCGGACGTAAACCAAGAAGAGGGGAAGAATCAGACGGATCGTTACATGATGGAGAGAAAACATGGAGAGAAGAGAACGTAAAGGAGGGAGGGAGAGAGCGAGAGAGAGACAGACAGACAGAGACAAAGAGAGAGAGAGAGAGAAATCTAATTGTCTTTCTCCTCTGTTCTGTCACCCATCTCTCTCTCTATTTATAGGTTGACATTTTACTATCCACAGAACAAGCTCAAACAGCACAGTGATGGATAGATAGTCTCTCTCTCTCTCTTTTTGTCTCCTTCAGTGTTTGTGTGTGTGTGTGAGAGAGAGACAGACAGACAGACAGACAGACAGAGAGAGAGAAAGAGAGAGAGAGAGAGAGAGAGAGAGAGAGAGAGATTCCCAAAGAGCAGAGTGATGGATAGCAATTGATTGTGTGTCTAACAGTTACATTGTTGTCTGTGTGTGTGTGTGTGTGTGTGTGTGTGTGTGTGTGTGTGTGTGTGTGTTGTTCTGACAGTCAGTTTCTGCAGGTATGTTTGCATGCTGATTTGTCTTTCTGTGCATGTACGTGTGTCTGTATTTCTATGTGTGTGTGTGTGTGAGCGTGTGTGCAAGTGTGTGTGTGTGTGTGTGTGTGCGTGTGTGCGTGTGTGTGTGTGTGTGCGTGCTCCTGTGTTTCTAAAGGTCAGTGAGCTGTAGCTTCTTCCAGTCTGATCCACTGTGTTTAACAGCGAGCTAATCCACCCTGTAGGAGATAACTGGGGATCAGCAGAAATCTTACACCAGCTAGTTCAGCCGAGCAATCTGATTGGTCAAAACACATGTTCTGCCCGGCTGCTAAAAGACTCTGGTGACACAGCATGCACTACAGTGAGAAAATGACATAATCACAAACTGTAAAAAGGGTCATCTTCATCCCATATTTGAAGTTATTATTAATACTGTTGCAAATATGTTTGAAGTCATTATCAGTGATCAGTTTATCAAAAGGGAAGCAAGGGACATGTTAAAATGATCCAGTGAATTAAATTACAATGAAATTAAACTGTTCTTTGTTTTGCTGAGGCGCCCCCTGGAAGCCCCTCAAGGACCCCCGGGGGTCCCAACCACTGCGGTAGACATCATTCAGTGAGACTGCAGCAGGATACGGTATCACTCTCATACATCATTTTTATTATGGAAATTCTCCTTCGACTGTCTTTGTAAATCTGATCGAGCCGAACATGTACACACCCCAAACCCCAGTCTTCCTCTTCTCATTGACATGTATGCATGTGCAAATGAAAGCTGCAGCCATTTCATCCATTATTACTGTTTAGTGGGGCGGGATAGCAAAACTATCGTTCATTTTGTGATAAAAGCACCAAATTTGGCACACTCATAGCTGAATATATGTTGAATGAATCTGGATATTGGGCCACTGCAAATTTTTATTCTGATGACTGTGGCAGCCATTTTCAAAACTGGCTGCAGGGGCGCCGCCAGGAATTTAGGGCCCCATGAAAAAAAAAAAAAAAAAAAAAATATATATATATATATATATATATATATATATATATATATGAAGAGTTCATTTGCAAAAACAGATAAAAGCCATCCTTAAAATCAATACACCTTTTTCACTGATACTGCTTGGAGTACACACACCTTTATATACACACACAAATAAAGCATGATTTAGGATAATAAACATTATGCCAGGCTAAATAAACATATAAAAAATAGAAATAAATATAAAGTAAACTGTAATAAAATTCAAAAACGTTTGAAAAGATTTAATAAATTCAAATGGAGATATCTGTTTTTGCAAATGAACTCTTCAATATATATGTTTACTCGATGATGGTTTAATCATTTTATATTAGTTTTTACCTATTTTTTGGGGCCCCTGCCAGGCAAGGGCCCTTGGAATTGTCCTAACTTTTCCCCCATATACAGCGCCCCTGACTGGCTGCCAGTGGTTACTGGCATGGAATGCTTTGCCTACCCTACAGCTGCTGTTTCATGTTTTCAGCACCACAAATATAATTTAGAGACATTTTAAAGTGGGAGAAAGCTTTATTACAATGTAACAGAACAGAACAGAACATAGCTACATACAACATACATAGCATTCCAAGCTAGCTACATGTTCCAAGCTAACTACCTAGCTTATCTACCTAGTTTTGCTAGCTTGAAAATTTACCTCTCCACTGTTCCTAATTCTTTTTTTTTTTTTTTTTTTTAGCCTTTATCTACGATGTTCAAAATGTATAGGCTACATCCAAAAACTAACATATTTTATTCATAATTATTACAGTTGAAATAAAATGTTTAGGCCTACCTTGATGGGCTGTCCACTGCACTGCTTGTCACAGGAAGCCAGCTAACCAGCTCGTTGGCTAGCTGGTGGTTGCGGTGGTGGTTGTGGTGGTGGGGGCAGAAAGTGTTTGAGAAACTGAGTGTGTATAACTGTATTTTTTCTTAATTTAATGTGTATTTAAAATATTTTAATGAATCATTTTAATATTTTTATTCATTTTAACAAATCAAATGCCTGCTTTGGCCACTAGGGGGCGATTTTGTTATGGCCCAATATCCAGATTTGTTTGAAATATATCCACCAACACATCTACCAAATTTTATGCTTTTATCACAAAATGAACGATTGTTGTGATATATTGAGCTAAGCTGCCCCACTAGTTGTTTTCTTTACTGTCACAGAAGTCTTCACTCGTGACCCATTTGGCTTTGCGTCTCCCTGGGTCCAGTCCAGCAAGGTCACACCGACAAGAGACTGGTGTGCAGAGCCCAGAGGTGTCATGCCCATTCACACTGATGGGGCCCTCAAGCCACCTGCCCTAACTGTGTAAAAAAAAAATTGGCTTGCATGACGCCCCTGACTACACACATGAGCAAAGAACTTCACTATACACTTTATTGTCAAGAGGGCATTTTTACAGTCTCACTCGAAATTTATTGGATTAATATGCTGAGGCTTCCTGAATCCAGTGTTGAAGACTTCATACAAGGATCTGCTGCTGGGCCCATCATCCTCCATGACCAATTGGCCATTAACCAATGAGGAGTATTAGACACTAAAAATAGGGAAACTTGCAAAATAAAACTTCTCTCTCCCTTTTCAGAGTTTGAGGGAGCAACAACGCTATGAAGGCGACAGTCAAAGCTTGTATCAATTTAGGGCGCTTATAGGCTGCAGACCCAATTTCCATAGCCTATTTCTGATTGGGTTTCCACACACCTGGAGCAACAAAAATTATGCTTCTACAAAATTATATTTTTAAAGCATGGAAACCGTTTCCAGTATAAATAAGTCATTTTGTCATGGATGTGTGAAATAGACTACGTTGCAGAGGCATAACTACAAAATTATTTCACCCAGGGAGACATAATATTAAATGTGTCCTCAGAAAGTAAATGACTATATTTTGAATAAACTGCAGTTTATGGAAATCTACATTTACTCAAACTTACTAAAGCAGGCTATGGGATGGGAATGGATGTCATTTATAATAGTTTTATGGTGCGAGGCATTGACATAATAGGTCTACCTAAAATTAATGTGGGCAAAGTGGTGGAGGAAAAGTAATCCCTCTCCATCCGTGGCACCTCATTATCACGGCCATCATCATCACTTTCATCAGCGTCTGTGGGCAAAGGAATTTGTCGCTGCTTGCAAATATTACGCAGTGTTGCACATGCAAGTGTGTTGCAGACTCTGTAGGAGATGTGTTGTACTGTTCAAAGACGGACATGAGACCTTTTCCACTCACGCAGGTCCCTCTCAGCTGCACCCCTTGTTCTCTTTTGTGCCCCAGAGAAAAATAAAATAGTGACCTGGTCGGAGCGCGAGGGCGGGAGGTCTGGCTTCTTCGTGCTCGGTGACACTGTGGCAAGTTTGGTGAGTGGCAGTGGGTCTTGGTGAACATTGGGTGGGGGATTATTGTTGGCTACATGGATTTTGGGGACCGAGTTGATCCTGGGAAGGCAAGAAAGCAAGGAATTAAATGCCTGATCAGGGGATGGTGTGGGATAATCTTAGAAAAGGTAGAGAGAGGAAACAGGTGGAATATGAAACACTGACCAGACACACTTGTGACTCATGCCAAATTCAAATTCTGGCAGCTCTAACTTGGCTAAAAACAGAGGCGTTGCATATGCTTTTTGTATTCATTTACCTTCTTTGCTGTTCAAATAAGTGAAAAACACAGGAGGTTAGAGCTGAATTTGAGCAGCGGTAGAGACGTTTTGTTTTGCTTGGATTGTTTCCTGCAGTTAGTTCACATTACGGTTTCAATCTTGTTATTTTCTTTTCTTTTGTGTGGGTTTTTTGGTGCCTTCCGAGACTGAATGGTGTTTTTATCTCACCTGCCCAAATGAGTCGCTCTAAAGGAGTAAACAGCTCCAACGTTGCATGGTGTGAACACACCTTTTAGATAGTGTTCAGAACTTTGAAGAGGCATTGTATGAATAAAACCTGAGCTCAAGTGGCTAAAAAAAAAGAGCAAACATGCTGAGTCTCCTTGAATAAATAAAGGTTAATAAAAGATTGTTAGACGTAGGTAATGTTACACCAGTTATAAAACCAGCCTCTATAGGGCCTCTTTTTACTTTTTACTGGCCTGTTTTTCCCACAGAGCTTCGAGGACAGGCAGGTGGTATGCTTTATTTGCATTCTAAGATGCACCCTGGGGTTCAGTGTGCGTCTGCTCCAGCACCCCCTCCTTCTCCCGTCCCATCCGTATCCCTCAAGCATGCTGAGAAAGGATCAATGTCTCTAACTGTGCTTCTAAGAGATATGATTTAATCAATTCGGGTGTACTGTCTTTCTCTCTTGCTTGTTTTCTGTGTCCTCTGTCTCTCCTTCCCTCTCTCTGTATTTGTCCCTTGCTGTGTGACGCAAGTTTCACAAACTTTCCAGAAAGAGAGCCATCTCCATCAGATGGAGTGAAATCGATAGAAATATGCTTCCCAAACGTCAGAAGAAGAAGAAGAAAACATCTATGAAATCATCTACGAGGAAAAAGGAAGAATGCTTGTAAAACTGATTAGTATTAGGTAAGTAGCTCTTCTTTAATATCAGCTAATGGCCATGTTTATGCTGCCTGAGGAGGAAAGTGGAAGTAAATGTGCTCGGTAATATTGTAATGCACTCACTAATGGCCATACAACCAAAAGGAGGATACGTGACAAGCCTACATCAATATTTATTCACCAAATGCTTTTCTAGCATTATTTACTGCATAATGTCTTGGCTGACAAAAGGAAATTACTCGTCAACCAAATCATTTTGTGAAATTGAGGGAAGTGGTATCACATTTTGCCATTTCCATTCAGCTTTTCCAATTCCATATGTCATAATTCACAAAAATACCCAGCTTTTTAGTTTCACTACCAACTGTTGAGTACCTCTGCCTGTTGCTTGCTCTCTTTCTGTTTCCTCCTTACTCTCTCTCTCTCTCTCCCTCTCTCTTGTTTTACCTGTGTTCTCTTTCATTCTTCCATCTGTCTCACACTTTTCCTTATCTTGTGTGTTTTTTGTCCCTGAGGATGGAGGACAGAGAAAGGGGATCAATGAAGTAGTACTATTACATAATTTCTCTGTGTGTTTGTGTGTACATGTTCTTTCTTCCTCCCACCTCCACCCTCAGGGGAAATAAAGATGACGCAAGGAGAAACTCTCTCGTTTCTGTGTAAATGGATTTTATTACGACTACAAATATTATTTGGTTGTATTTTCACTGATTTGGATATTTTAGCACCAACGTGTGCAACAGTAGTCTTTGTAAGAGACCAAGCACTGCACTGCTGGGACCTGTAAAAAGTAGGCAAGTGTTTTTTTATTACACTGAGGGACAGTATATATATTTATTGCTGTTGTCTTGGGAAAATCTCATAACTTCAATTTTGGTGACACTGATATTTACGTTTTCACTTGAAGTGAAGGATTACAGGCTCTTCGATGGGATGAGAAATTTCTTCAACCCTTGGGCTTAGGTGATCCTTTTCAAAATCCATTGGATGAACCCAAAAATGCATGGTGATGAAACTGAAATAGAGGCTGTTATTCTTAGTTCCTGGCAGACTGACATGTTGGACACAAATGATTGTCCCCTGACACTTACAGGGACCACATGATGGCAACACCACATGACAAAGCCTGAACCAGTTAGCCAGTTAGCAGTATATGACTCTTTTAAAAGAGGCCCTGCAGTCATCACTGTCTCATGTTGCTTTGAAAATGTACATGTAACAGAGGTCAGAGGCTATGTGCAATGATCTGTGGACAGATCATTGCACATTGCATAACATCATGACTTAAAACACTAAAAATATAACTCATCACATCAGCTACATCGAGTCAATGATAGGCCTATTTTATTTTTAAATGTATTAACTTATTTATAAAGTAAAAACTACTTCCATATTTTATTACCAAAGGTCAGTCCTACAGTAGACAGTAATACTGGCCTGATATCAATAGTGTATGCAAACATGTTAGCATGGAGGTGGCTATCTGTGGCGTCACTAGGCTGTTTTATCCGGGGCTTTAGCCCCGGATATTTTGTAATTAGCCCCGAATGTTAATTTACTGCAAAAAAAAAAAAAAAAAAAGTTGTCAGTGACAATTCTGTAGTTTCATTTTATATACAATGGGTTGCTTTTGAAATTTGAGTCTGGTCTATAGTGGAGCATACATAGGGCTCGGTCCCTAATAAAAGAGGTAATGTGAGCTAGTAGTCTGTCTCTCTTGTATTTATTTTAGTCTGAAATAACATGAATTAAACTTGAGATGTCAGGGGATAAGCAGGTAGGTACAGCAGTTGGGTAGCTATTTGAAGCTATAATAAAAGGTCTATTTTGTTTATTTAAAGCATTATGAAAAAACATGCGTGTGCAGTATGGCTTATGAAAAAATTTGCGGTGCGCGCTATGCACGCGCATTAACTTTTCTCTGTGGGCTAAGCCGCGGATGTTTCAGAATCCTAAAATCGTCCCTGGTGGCTATTACCCAGTATATGGTGTATGCTAAAGTGTTAGTGTGATACCCTCTGTCGCTCAGTCACTCCACAGCGTATTGCACTTTCTACCTGGAAGTGATATCATTATTGAGTTGCCAGGTTACTGAGGCATGGGTTCCTTGGCCAGATTTCTAATGCTTTTATACCTACTGTTATTGCTTTTTCATGACTAACAAATTGCTATACTGTCTTTTTTCTTGGTCCATGACCAACTCTCCCACCAAAACTGGCGGGAACCTGAGCACACCACTGTGACGAACAAACAGGCGACACATAGTCATACTATGCTGGCCTCCCTCTTCGTGAGGAGGCAGCTTATCCAGCTAGCCCAACAATCAAGCATGCTCAGAAAAGACTCTGAGACCGAAAAGATGGTGTTGTCTTTGACTCTTTACTGAAGAACATAACTTGACTGTGAAACTGAAATACAAACAATACAAAATATCCATAAATACAGGCTCTTAAATGCAGTCACAGATCAACAGAATCGTCATCGAAAAAGAGGTTAGTACAGATAGCATTAATCAATATGCATAAACAAATATGGTGAAAAAGTGCAGCAAAACACTTCAAAATAGATAAAACAACACAAATCAGAAACATATCCGAGCTACATGGATCACAAGTTAACAGCAGAGCAAACAAATCTACATCTTATGCACAAATGCCTATTTCAATATACAACATAAAAAATGACTGATCTACAACCTTATTTATGATACTCTTTATCATGTATCATATAACATAAAGCATGAAAAAACTCATGGAGATGGCCTTCGATAGCTTCAGAAACAGAACAACGTCCTTCCACAGCACACAGAAAATGTGAAAAATGTGAAATCAACTGCAGCACCAGCCATGTGCACTCCTACTGCCAAAAAACTAAGACTAAAGCCGCATTTACCCCTTGCGTCCATAGGCGGCAGTATTACATAAGAAAGGCATCAAATCTATTTAAACCTTAACATATGGCATACAGAGGCCATGACACATAGTCTCATAGATGCAGGCAAAAAGTGAACTGGTTTGTGGAGATTATCATGCTGAAAAAAATGTACTTTAATTTTTTTTTTTTTTTTTTTTTTTTTTTAAACCCTGTGGAAATAATCCACTGGAGTCCATAGCCAAAGTAACTTCCTATAACAACGATGACTTCTATACACTCTATCCAATGTGTTAGCATCAGAGCCCCTGTGGGCTGTTTGGGTGGCCTGAGTGTAATCGCTTTGGTTCTTTGATTTTGCTCAAATGCTACTGTTTTTACACATTTGTGATAAAAACAGCAAGCAAAACACAGAAATGACAGAATGCTAACTTTAAAAACTCCTGGGAGCCAAACAGACTCAGAGCAGCAGGGGCCTTTCTAAGGAGGCACTTAGGGGGCAGAATGAAAGACTAATAAACAGGCCATGGTGCCTCCGCTGGTGCTGTTTGCTACATAAGATTAGAGCTCCCGGGTGCAATTAAACACACAAGGGAGAGGGGGGACGAGGGCATCAGAATTTATTTTATAATTTTGAGCAATTGTGTATATCTTGTATTGTCTATATCAGGGATGGGCAACTTTTAGGATAGTTAAGGGCCACAAAATAATTTAAGTCATCATGAGGGGCTGCAGTGACTCACAGGGCAGCGAACCCACAGCCACGCTGAGACCTGTTCACTGTCTCTCTATCAGACAACAGCTCTTTGGCTTCTGCTTGTTCCAGTCAAACTTGGTAGGATGCATCAAGAGAATGTTTTACCTTTGGACTCTTAACAGGTAGTTGGCCTCCTGTTTGTGTTGAAACTGCTGGTTTGGTTTCCATGATAAACTTTTCTTTTGCTCATGGCGCCTTTAGCTCTCCATGTCACAAACTGCTGGATGATCCTGCGCTGTGACCTCTGACCTCCACTGACCATAACGTTATGTAAACACCCACTGGTTGAGACTGACCTGCAGGTAGTGCCACTAAATAAAGGTCAGTGTGCTGCATGTGGCCTGTGGACCACCAGTTGCCCATGTCTGGTCTATATGGTCTAATGGTGCCTATTGTAGTTTTGCCTCATCCTAAATTTAAATAATTTATCATTATGATTATTGTGATTATTATAATGATCATGAGGCTGTTTTGGTGCCTCCTCCAGCGCTTGGTGCCCAATGCACAGCGAGTGATGTGTGTGTAAGTAGCAGCAGGGCGTCTTAGCATGGCACTTATTATCATTCAACACAATGTGTTAGCATGCAAAGCCTTATATCACTCAGCATGCTGGCCTGTCAGCATGGAGCGTCAGAGACACGTAAATGATTTTCTTGTTTATGTTTTCATCCCTAACGTAAAATGACCAACAGACCAATCTCCCAAAGACTTTGTTCTTTGAATTATTAATAATTTTTGACACTCAGTCTCCGAGAGTAGCTGAATGTTCTTTTTGATTTGATTTATGCACCTTGGAGGAGCTGTGAGGTTGCAACAGATTTTGTTGCCCGCTGAATATTTATGACAACAACTGAGCTTTCATTAAAATATCATGTAGGCTGAGCACTGACACCTGAAGCATCCGAGTCCAACTTTGCAGACGTAGAGCGAGTCAGACTGACAGAGAGGAATGGGAGGAGAGAGATCGCTATGGCCATATTGTTCTTTTTTTACAGGCATGACAATAAAGATTGCTTGAATTTATTGTAAATGGAGTGTAAAGAGAAAGAGAGCAGGGGAAGAAAGAAAACGGGAGAGAAAGAATGGAGTTAAACAACTCAGATCAGTTTGATTAGCTATCAGATGTTTGTAATGAAGATAGACAGGAAAGACTGGAGGAAGCCAGAGAGGAGTGATATGTGACAAATGCCCCAGGACATCATAGTTATGTGGTGCACTCCTTAGTCTGCATAGCCGCCAGCAACCCTGATAAATGTGTTTTTGTTGGGGGTCAAAAAGTAATGAAAAATGCTTCCTGAAAGGTAATGAAATGCTACCAGTGTTAAAGCCAAAAGAGCGCGAGAAAATTGTTTTAGCATGGGACATTTCATTTGTTGACATATAAAATAGTAGCACATGAATGTGACTGCGGTCCCCTGCGGGCCATCGCAGGTGATTGGTGGGAGTCCGTGACCAGCTGATTCTTCCTGGAGCTTCTGGGGCGAGAAAAATTAAGCTTGTTTTTGATCAGCAGCCTGAAGCGACAGAGAATGTTTGGCACCATGCAGCTAGCAGCAGAGGGAAATGCCAACCACACACACACACACACACACACACACAAACGGTGTCAACAAAAGCACAGTGACTGTTTGTTGTTGATCATGCATAACTGTGGTACAAATCAAGGATGCAACTTCTTAAGATATCTTGTAATAATATAAAGCAGCCCAGGCATACACCACACATCTGCCTCACAATGACAACTTTCTTGTCCATATCATTGCAATGCCAGTTAAAGCAGCTCCTGCACTGCGCTGTTATTTTCCCTATTATTCTTCAGAACATCAAAACCAGTTTTGAAGACAAAAAAGTGCAAAAAAACGTTATTAAAAAAAAACAAAAAAACACAGCAATAACAGCGCTCCCTTTAAACTTTAAGAATCCAATGTTATAAAGAAAAAGACAGAAAACAGAAAAACGTGGGGGTGTGCAGTCCTCAGACCTCATTCACAGCAGCCATTTTGACATGAACTAGCAGGGGAAACACAGATGTTACTAACAACATTACTTCAGGTCCCATTATACTCAAGTGTGTAACAGCAATCCAGGCAATCCACTTTCATAATATTGTAATATTTAGCTGGAGGAGGGGGGAATGAAAAAAAAAAAAAAAAAAAAAAAACTCATAAAGTTGTCAATTTACAAGAAAAAACAGAAAAATATTTTGAGATTTAGAAAAAAAATGAAATCCTGGAGGAAATCCTTTATAATGTTGAATTTTTTTCTCATAAATTTGTTAGTTTTTTTCCTCACAGATTTGTGACTTTAGAATCTTTGTGACTTCAGAATTTTTGATTTTTTTTTCCTCATAAATTTACAACTTTAATTTCAGAATATCCAAGTTTTTGTCTCATGAATTTACAACATTCATTTTTAATTATGTTTTTTTTTTTTTTTCTCAGAATACTATCCTCCTAGCTCTATATTTTTTTCTCCCTGCAGTGGCCCTGATAGACAGTTATAAGAGCAGCACAGAAGAATAATATTTCCTCACAATGTAAGTGTGCAGTCATGTAAAACCAGGCAAAAAAAAGGGGAAAAAAAATGCAAGCTGTGATATTGTCAAGCAGCTGAATTGCAGCCAGATGTTGGCGTGTCATGCGCAACCCAAAGTTGGTATGTGATATCAGATTCACTTGATTCAAATGAGGCAAAAAGAAAAAGAAAAAGAAAATTTTATAATTAAAATTAAATTTTAAATGGTGGGAATTTTAATTCCCACAACTTAAAAATCATCAATCGCCATAATGAATAATCAAATAATAGATGAATCATGCACATGCCTGGCATGCGCTCGGTGAGGCTGCTGAGAAGCAGATGTGGCTCACTTCATGTGGGACAGAGCGCCGGGCGACTTAAACACACTTTCTGATATCAAACTGAATACATAATCATCCCATCTCCTTATTGAAAAGATGAGTAGCAGATCCCTATTCTTTCCCTCGATCCTTTCTGCTGCTCTTTCATCAGCCCCCAGAGGGATTTTAAAGCCTTTTCAAAGTTTTCCTCCCTCTCGTTACTTAAAGCACCTGAAGTGACATCAAAAGATGAGCTCGGTCTGTCACTGAACTTAATATTTCCTCTCATATTTCCTGCTGTTTTAATCCTTCTGAAAAAAAAAATGTATGTGGCAACGAAATGAGAACCAAAGCGAGACAGTCGATTTAAAGCACTTTGGAGGTGTAGGACCTCATAGAAAGACTATTATCAATGACCTGGTTTACTAACCAGCTACAGACTCCTCAGTGTGTTCGTGCTATCACACATACTCAGGTTTTTGCTGTTATTCAGGATCAAATTAAACTAAAACAGAAGAAAAAAAAATGCCCTCACTTGTATTTTGGAGTGGATTTTTTCCCCACTGGACTCAATTTCCCAGACAGCAAACAGCAGCAGCTGATCAATCATTTCCTATTAAACACTCTGTCACACACACACACACACACACACACACACACACACACTGCTGATGGAGGGGTGGGTGTTCGCTGTTAGGTCCTCCATTAGAGTGACATGTTTAAATGGAAGTGAAACCCGCCTCTCCTCTTGCTGACACAGAGACAGACAGGTGGAAATGAACCTGTCGTCCTCTCTGCTTAATTTTCTGTCACACCGCTTCTCTCTCTGTCTCTCTCTGTCTCTCTCTCTCTCTCACCTTCTGTCACTTTCCATCCGTCAGTCAGGTAGACAGGCAGTTTGTCTGTCTATCATTCTGGTCGTGGTTCACCTGTTTGTCTCTTGTTTTCCCGTTTTACAATCTTCATCTGTCTCACTCTTCCTGTCTTCCATCCTTCCTGTTTCTCTCTTCTTTTCTCTCCTTGTTGTTTTTTCTCTTCTGATTGTTTTCTCATTTTTTTGTGGCTCAGGTACACTGTCAGAAAAAACCCCAATATAAAATAAAAATGCATCTCTGTAAAACTGAACCTTAAAATGGAAATCACCTTTTTACTGATGTCCATTTATTTCTGAGTTTATCTGTTTTAGATACACCATCTGCAGTACTCGAGTTGAGGGGGGATGAGGGTGGATGACATCCCCTCTGAAATGAAAACGGTCAAAAAGCTCGGAGTACTTAGCCCTCTTTCTCTCACTGGCGTCCTCCATACGGTCCTCCCAAGGCACAGTGAGCTCCAAGAGAATTACCTGCTTGGAGGCTACTGAGGTAAGAATGATGTCTCGCCTTAACGTTGTCTTAGCAGACTTCTCCCCAGCTCTGATGAAAGCGATGGTGTTCTTTACTGGGCGAAGGCTCTTGCTGTGGCTTATCCCACTGCAGATGGAAACCGCTTTCAGGATCTGGTCATGTCGCCAGCGGTAGCGCACTTCACCCAGGGCTTTTGGACAGCAGCTTAGGATGTGCTCCAAGGTTCCTCTCCTCTGGCAGAGGGGGCAAGCTGGTGTCTCCACCTTACCCCAGGTGAAGACGTTGGATGGACTCGGCAGCACGTCGTAGACCACCTGGATTAAGAATTTTATCTGATGGGGTTCAGCTTTCCACAGCTCGGTCCATGTGACCTTGTGCTCTACAGCTTGCTCTCATCTTGTCCAGGCTCCCTGCGGCCACATTCCCACCTTCTGGCTGGCTCGCTTCTCCTCCACTCCTGCTCGCACCTCCTCATGGATCAGCGACCTCCTCTCTTTCCCTTGCACTTTATCGTAGCAAGGTGTTCTACTGCTACCTAGGCCAGCTCTTCCCTGTGCCACTGTGCCCACCAGCACCCTCTGCCGTAGCTTTGACTCTGCAATGTCCACAGCCTCAGCAGCTCTCCACTTCCGCCCCATCCTGACTTTGACCCCAGCCTGAGTGACCTTTGGGTCACTGGATTCCCGATATTGCAGCAGCTCCCTGGACCGAGTCACCATGAACTCCTTGCTCAGGCTGCTGATGGGGAGCTTCAGCTTGTTGTTCTGCCCATAGAGAGCGATGCTGCTCAGGCTTCGCAGGCAGTCCCAGCCACCTGCGCAGAAACCTGCTGACCCTCATCTCGAAGCCTTCCACTGTTGAAATGGGGACTTCATAGACCAAGAGGGGCCAGAGGATCCGAGGGAGAATACCATGCTGGTAAATCCAGGAGTTTATAACAGAAGAGAAAACTGTGATTGCTTACTTTAAATATAATGGAAGTCTTTGCACAATTATTTTTTCCATATCCACAACGCTAAAGGTCAAACTTCCATGCCTTCCTTTTAATTTATTCACAATTGAAATGGAAAGGTCTTTTAAGTTCCTCAAACTAAATAAAAAAAAAAAAAAGAATTGCTTCAGATAATTATTTTTTAAATCAAGTCTATTATAATTCTGTTAAAATTAAAAGTTAAAAGTTAAAATTTTTATTTAATTACTTTTATATACCTTATTATGATTTTTTTTAGCTTATGTCTTATATGAGGGAACTGTACATTTGCTTAAAAAAGATACAACTTTAGTTTTTCCTCGATTTACTAAAGGTTTACGGTGGTGCTAATAGCATTGTGGGTATAAAAAGAAACAATTCTGATTTATCAATGGTATGCATACTGATTTTGTGACTGAAACTGAGGGTGAACACCAGGGTACAAACATTTAGCACTTTACAACTCATGAACATATATTTTAAAGTGTATCAGCCAGAGAGCCAAAATGAAGGAGGAGTTTATTCTAGTAATACTTAGTGCTCCTTGCTCCTGATTTACTAAAAGATGTAATGTAGGCGCAAACATTAAATTACTTTTTTTTAATCTACTGGCAGCCTACTTAGCCTTGTTTTTCTAGATTCAGTTCACATTACACAAGTTAAAAGACATTTTCCCCATAAATCAGAGGTAGACATTACATTATTTGCTGATGACAACGTATTTTATTTCATTTTATGAGGAGGCTGAACCAGGAGCGCCGGATTCACTTAAGAAGTGGGGGGGCCAAAAAGTGCCGTGTTGTGTGTTAAGCTCATTCACAGTGACTCTATTCCGTGCACCTCATGAAATCGCATAATACATGCATACAAAAATATATATGAAGTAGAACTCAATATTAAAACCACTGCAAAGTCAATCAAGCTGCCGCTGTCAAAAATGTAGTTATTGACATCGGCGGATTATAGCGCGCACATAATTACTGCCAATTAATTATCTGAGACATACATTCACCTGCATTTCTGCAGGATTTACCGCACATGAGCTCCCAAAGACAAGATCACAACAAGAAATCAGCTGAATCTCAACAGCACAGGACTTCCAGTCCCAGTGCAGTCTCAAAGAGCAACAATTAAGCAATAAGCCCCGAGAAGCCGTGGGTGACAGTGATTTAAAACGCCCCTCAGCCGTTGTAAAATCACTGTAACTCACGTCTTCTCGGGGCTTATTGCTTTTATAAAACGGTTACCCTACATATAACCCATAAAATAAACACACAAGAGAAAAATCAAGAATTTATTGGTAATAATGCAACAATACAAATGAGAACTATTCATTCTTCCACCAAGCAAGATAGAGTGGACAGAGCGGTTGCCAACCAACACAGACGGTAAGATTGCTTTTTCATCTAGCGCCATCATCATGTCACATCAGGCTATTTGGGCTCGTTAATATTGAATTGGATATTTCCATTAATAGTGCAATTGTTGAAATAGTGTTCAATTATGTTTGGACTCCTCTTTGCAGGGACGGTGGCGTGCGTTTCGCGACAGGTGTGTTTTAGCGCCGACGTATGCCTAACGTCGGATCTAACAATAACAACAATAATAAAAGTATACTGTTAATTTAGATTTAAGATTCAAGATTCCTTTATTTGTCATTTGGCCCATAGTAAAAAAAATACACAGGTTAAAACGAAATAGATGTATGGTAATTTACCATACATCGGCGCTGTCACACTGTGTCCGCTTTGGGTGGAGATAAAAGGCAGGTGGATCAGGAGGCAGCAGGGAGAGGTAGGCTATTTCTCCAGGGAGGCCACCGGACACAGTGGGTTACCCGGCTGCTCATATATGAATCCGCGCAGGCTGTCTATGTTTTTTTTTTTTTTTTTCGGCAGCATCTTCGTGATTTTTTTATGCAATCGTTCAAAGACAGATTGACATATTTTAGGCCATTTTCGTCGTGGCGAATGCAGAAGGAGTCGGCCTTTAATTCGCGGTTGCCCTCGTTCGCCCTGCGTCCCATATGAAGCTGCACGTCAAACCAGACTTTACAGACAAGCCCCCAAGGTGTGTCTGAACTTGGTGCCTGAAAGTGCTTCATCTTCTGGCAGTCTGCCTCGGTTATGGCTTGGTGGTGGGAAGATTTGTCACGTCCTTCTCGGTGGAGTTTCTTTACCACACCGGTGAAAACATTGTTGCTGGTGGTGAATTCAGCGTCTTTTAACAGACAGCAAGCACCTCCTCCAACCACTCATCCAGGCTCAGGCCACCCAGCAAATCAAAATTCACCACAAAGTCTGATATTTAACCTAACGAGTTGAGTTAAGTTGAGCGCAGAGTAGTTGGTTGCTAGGCAACGCTATGTCCGTTTACACTGACGCAGGGATATTTTGTGCTGCGGTCTGCCAGCGGCTTACACTGATTTTACAACGGCATGGAACGCGGCTCAGCCAATCACATTTAAAGATGGGAAGCACCCGTTTTAAAATACATTATAAACACCGCCCGTTCGGATCGCACATTAAACCTCCAAGCAAAACTAAGTCTAAAAAACCTAAAAAGCTACTGAGTCACTCACATACGAGCACAACATAGGAAGACTTTATAACCAGAGAGAGATCTCCCTGTTAGCTTTTACCTTTTCGTTATGTGCACTGATGTGAAGGCTGAGCTGCTAATCCAGCACTGTGTCTGTGTCTGTCCGACTCTTCCCACATGTCTTCAGGCTGATCTGAGAGCGGATGTGGGCTGTGGAGGTTTGGTGCTTCGGCAAAGCCTCGGCAGGCTGTGCAGGTCACAGTCAGCCTCTCTCAGCCAGACGCTGCCGCGACCCGCCGAGCAAAGGAGACTCGGAAAGCACAACTTGCTAGCTTGACTACATTCACACAACCCGGTCCTTCTTTTTGTACCATTCCGTTTAAAAAGTCCTCGCATTTTTTGTCCCTTCCTTTGGATTAAATCCTTGAGGTCAGGTGTTGGTTTCCCAGTTAATATTAAGTTTTTTCCTCAAATATCAAGTTAGAAAGTCTTTTCATGGAAAATCTCCTTCTTTGCTGCTAGCCAAAAGCACCGCGCGCTGGTGACCTTGTGGGGGGTTCAGGGCCTGTCGGGATTCCCGACATTCTTCATGAAGTTCAATTTTGTTTGGCAGTATTTTGTTTTCTTTTTCACCGGTTCGGACATGTTTGCAGATGCAAGCAGTCAATTCACAACAACACACAGCAATGAAACAGTTTTATTGGCTGATGTACAGTACACTGCATGTATTTGAATTGTGTGACGTCCTCTTTGATTGGATTAAAAATGTAAATATTCTTCTCTTGTTTTATATTTATGTACTACGGAGCCGCGAAGGGGCCATTGAGAGAAAAATAAAACACACCATGCTACGTTATACTACGCTGTGCACTAGAAATGTTTGATTGCGAACCAGATATAATTTGTGAGTGCCCGCTGTCAGCTGTATCTTTCTCTCTATGGCCCCTCTCTGTATTTTACCTAACGTATGAGTTACCTTAAGTGTTGCAATACAGGGACTCTGATTGTGATTAAAAATAATGTGGGAGGAGGGTAAAAGTGGGGGGGCCAATGGCCCCCTGGCCCCCCCGTTTCCGGCGCCAGTGGGCTGAACATGCACTCCTGTCTGTTGATTCAAATCTGCAGAGCACAAGAGCAGATCTACAAGAGTATTCATGGGTGGCATGGAAATGTTATGGGGTGGCAGATAGAAAGAGAGAGTGAGACAGAGAGAGATCATCACCTTTGCTAATGAGCAACCACCATAAAGCGTTTGAATCCAAATCCACCGGCTTGACTCAGTTCTTATTATTCTAATTTCTGCAGAGTTAAAAAGTAAATATTACCATAATCTGGGTGTATCAGTGGTTCTCTTTCTATCATTGGTGAAACTGCTCTGAAAAATGAGAGGAATGAGACGTGCCGCTGCGGTGTCTTATGCCACATTCATTTGCACTCAGACAGCAGATTCTCAGTTTTGTAAATTCCCAAGAAGGAAGATGAGGATGGCAAACCTCCTCAGCCCAGGTGAAATTTTTCTGAAATGTTTTTCTCCTGACTCTTCCATAGATGGCCTGTTCACCATAAGGATTATTTCAAATAACATCTACAGTGGAAGTTCTGTGGAGTCACTGGTGGCTATTTAGGAATAGAAAGTACTAACAATATTTAATCATTTGGATTATATTATTCAGAGGCCAAAGATCAAATTTGTTGTAAGCTTGAGACGTGCTTCTTGAGTCCTCCAGTTTACAGCAACTCTGGTGTTCTACATGGCTTATTGCGCTGAAATTGCGACAGAGCGCATTTGAATGTCAGCTGATAGTAAATCACTCATTAACTGGTAACTGTTGTGCCCTTTAATTTTTTTTAGTGCATGCAGCTTCTTTTTGCCTGCCTTAGTAAATCAGGCATAGTCCCTTTGTCCAACTTGTTGCCTTCTCCTTCCTTCAATCTCTCTAAAATCTATAAAGGATATGTTCTGTGTTTTTCAACCCCAGCTGTATTAAAGTCCATTTTCCCTGAGCTAACAAGGTCAACTCATTGTCCAGGACAACAAAATTCATAAGACAGAAAGTCTTAGAAAGAGTTCAAGTGAAAATTGTCAAAATGGTGGACATCTGCTTGATGCACTGATAAAAACTTGTTAGAAATCATTGTTTGCATCAGTTTTTTGTATGTTTCTTGGATAGTTTACATAGGATAGTTTACACATTTACACATTTACCTTTTTTTTTTTTTTTTTTTTTTTTGCCTGGCTGGACAGTGTCCAAGGCTTGCAAGAAGCTGTGGTGGAGCAATGCGTTCCTCCTCACTAAAGCTCACAGTGAGGTTGTGCTGTTCAGTTAAAAATATGTAAATTTAAAATCTGAATATGATCTGTGAGGAAAAACTCAACACTGATTCTTAAAAAGGTACCACATGTTGCAGTTTGTGTTGCTTAAAATAAAAAAAATAAACACCACATTCCTCAAAAGCTTCATGAGCTGCATCTGTACTCTCACTCTCTCTCTCTCTCTCTCTCTCTCTCTCTCACACACACACACACACACACACACACACTTGAACATACAGTGCAGAATACACAAGCACATGCACACATACACATGAACACACTTGCAACTACTTGAATATGCACACATTTACTGTACACACACTGTCTCCCACTTGGGAGCCCAACACACACCTACACATATACAAATACTCACACACACTCTTGTCACATGCATGCCCATACACACTTTCACATATACACACTTGCATGCTCATACACACAATCAGACAAACATGGCAGGCTCACATTCTGACTATTTCATTGACAAACACACACACACACACACACACACACACACACACACACACACACACACACACACACACAAACTCACACATTGCAGTCCTTTCTCCCCTGTTATTATGAGAGCCATGATTGGCTTAAATGGCCGTGCTTTTGAGGTCATGTCGGGGTCACCGAGGTTAAATGGATTTGGAGAATGAGGGTGGAGAGAGAGAGAGAGAGAGAGAGAGAGAGAGAGAGAGAGAGAGAGAGAGAGAGAGAGAGAGAGAGAGAGAGAGAGAGGCTGCAGTGTCAATTAGTCTCGTCCATGAATTAACACTGGCTGTCAGGAGGGGCGGAGAGCTCAATTAAGAAAATGGAATTGCAGCCGAATGAATCATCACATATTTATCGCACTGTTTGCAGAGCGAAATGAGAGCAGGATGAAGATGAGGCGGAAGAGAGAGAGAGAGGGAGAGAGAGAGAGCAAGAAAAAAAGAGTTAAAAAGTCCTTGGAAACATTTGACCGTTGAAATGCAAAGGACAAATATCACTCAAATAGGTAGACGTGCAAATCCACTGACAGAATGTACATAAACATATATGCATGGGAGGGAAAACCAGAAAAACAAACAAACAAACAAAAAACCCTACCAAAATGCAACAACCAGGAACAAAAGAAAATATACAGCAAAAATAACTTTATGGAGACATAGCCATTATTTGTATGAGATACTAAAGTTGATATAGAACGCAGACAACCCAGACAACCCGGCCTGCCAGACTGCAAGGCAAGCAGATAATAATGTTATATGAATTACAGAGGCAGATAACCATTATTTACATGCTGTTATAAAGTTTGGATATTGCACACAAACAAGCCTGACAGACGATAAGACAATAAAAGCACATGAAATACACAGAGAAGTAACTGTTTTTTTATTTGCAATTATAAAGCTCAGATATTGAATGTAAACAACAAGCATGCAAAGACAGCAAAAAACAGGCAATAATGACACATGAAATACAGAGAGCAGGGACTTATTTTGTTGCTGTCTCAAAGCACAGATGGCCCGTCCATTTCCGAAAGCGACCCGGAATACATCATAACCTCGGAGCGGTCGGAACCCGGGAAACTCAGGGACAGGCATTTGTTTCCTTTTCCGCTGTAAGAAGAACCAACCATGAGGGGTATAGGAAGCGCACCATAAAAAAACACTTTTATTTTATTTATGTAACGAAGAGCACTTCATTACTAGTGACTGATAGCTTTTCTTGTAAATATTGCACAACATGGTTGGTAGAAAATGCACTTTAAACAGACAACATAACTATGCACTTTAATAATGGCACTTGGCACTTTAGTCTCAACAGTTGCACTTTATTATTGGTTTGCACAGAATATTTGCACATTGCATATTTGCACATTTTATACAGACTATTTATTGGTTATTTACTGAATAATTTACAACTTGATAATTTAACCGTGTAAAACCGTGAGTGATGTGTGTCTTCGGGCTGGGTTTGTAGTCAGGGCTTGGCTCCACCTGTGAAAGTACAATTGAATTAGCCACTGACACTGCACTTGCGTGTGAACACCTATTCAAAATGGAACAGCAGTAGGTGTGTTAGCGACTACACCACTGTGTGGTAAAAAGTGCAGTTAAATGAAATAAATGTGCAAGTGTCTGATTTATAAGTATGCTGTTGAAAAGTTGTCTGTAACCTGTCCTTACCTTGTCATGTTGTGTCTGCTCCAGGGTGTTCGGCCAAAGAGTCCCGGGTGGTACGAGCACCGTGTTAAACGTTCCGGGAGAGACCAAATGGCAGGAAAGGATGGGGGGGGGCTGGTAGTTGGGTTTATTATTTTTTTCTTGTAATGTTGGTTCATTAGATTTATTTATAGAAATAATTATAGTAGATGAGTAATAGTAAATAGTAGTCATAAAATTATATTTTATATTGTGTATTTATAAGAATTTATTATAGCCTAATTTATTAATCATACCTGGAAGTAGAGAGCACCCAACTGAGCCTACAGGGACAGAGTATATAAGGCGCCAGTATACCTCTGTCTAGCTGGCTGTGAGGTCTCATTACCTGTGCTGCTGCTGCCACCTTATATTATTGTATTGTTTTTGTGTGGTTTTTGGTGAATAAAACACCATTGGGATGATACACCTCTTCGCTGCCTCGACATCATTCACTGCTTTATCCAGCCGCAAATGGTTATCTGTGACAATTTATTTATTTATTTATTTGTAGTCTTGATTTATTTATTTTATTTATTTATTTATTTATTTTCACTGTTGGGATTTGCACTCCACGTCCAGCTTTCTCAAACGCAACAGGAAACAGGAAACGGTAAGATGGTAAAAGTCTAACTACTTTATTTTCACTGTTTATGTGAAGTGAAAAAATAATGTTAGCTTGCTGCATTATTAACCTTAGTTCACACAAGACAACAAGCTAACAAGCTAACCGTTAGTGTTAGCCTGCGAGCATGACATATAAACAGCTGCACATTTAAACAGCTATCCGTTTTGCGTTAGTTAATGCTAGTGTAGCGTGAGGGAGGCTGGGAGATGTAAGTGCAACAATGCCACCTGGGGAATTTCACCCCAGGAAATAGTTATTAATTAATTCATGCATTGGGCCACTCAGATTCGTGATACCACGCGGCAAGAGACGAGATGAGTAAACAATATTTTTTTTATTCAACAGAAACAAAATAAATCACATAACAAAATTACACTGCAAAAACTCAAAATCTTACCAAGATTATTTGTCTTATTTCAAGTCAAAAATGTCTTATTTCTAGTCAAAATATCTCATTACACTTAAAATAAGACATGATCACCTCAGAAGTAACTTGTTTTTAGACAATTGTCTCTTGTTTCAAGTGAAAATTTGCTTGTTTCATTTGTTTCTTGTTTCTAGCTAATTTTCACTTATTTCAAGTGAATTTTCACTTTTTCCACTGGCAAATTTTGCCATCATGTCTTATTTTAAGTTTAATGAGATATTTTGACTAGTAATAAGACATTTTTGACTTGAAATAAGACAAATAATCTTGGTAAGATTTTGCGTTTTTGCAGTGTAAGCACCAGGGTAGTCACATGAAGGTCTAAAACTAGTGCTCTGCTAAAGGGAAGGAGGTAGGACAGGACTGGGGCTTACCATGGCAGAAGGGGGGTCAAAAAGGGGAGAAGGTCCACAAACTATTCAGCCGTGCCACTGCACACCAACAGGAAAAGGAAGGTGAGGAAAACACCACCACCAGGTAACCGGACTGCTGCCAGGGGCCTCAGCACCTGTCCAGAGGGAGAGAGGGAAAGGCTAAAACGTACCAGGCACTACACTCCTGATGAAAATCTTAAGACCAGTTGAGAAATTGCAAGAATTTACATTTTGCACTGTTGGATCTTAAGAAGGTTCTAAGTAGAACTTCAAAATGCAAAATGAAGAAATGGGAGTGAGACAAAAAAGAAATTGAGTGAGCAATTTATTGCAAACAACCATTAAACTGAAATAGGCTGTTCATCAGCTGATCAAAAGTTTAAGACCACAGCCTTTAAAAGCCCAAATCTTGGCAAAAATGTGGATTCAGTGTCATTTTCTGTCAGGTATCCACACTGTCATGACCTCCAGTTGTTGGGCCTTGCTTATGCAGCTCAACAATCCGACCGCGTTCAAGGAGAGAAAGCTTTTTTGCCTTTGCCATCAGGAGGTCATGACAGTGTGGATACCTGACAGAAAATGACACTGAATCCACATTTTTGCCAAGATTTGGGCTTTTAAAGGCTGTGGTCTTAAAGTTAGATATTCATCAAGTAATAAACGAATTGCTGATGAGCTGTTGATCATGGTCATTGTATGGTCATCTGCTGCAGAAAAATTGTGTGTGTGTGTGTGTGTGTGTGTGTGTGTTCTGCTCATTATTTCCCAACAAAATTGACTGTTTTTCTATGTTTTTTATGAGTCCAGCTTCCCACTGCTAACCTTTACCAGCCAACTGAATCCCCACTCCCCCCACCCCCACCCCACCCCCTCTGTCCCTCTCTCTCTCTCTATCTCTCTCTCTCTCTCTCAACATTAATTCCACACAGATTGTGACTGCAAATTTCCCGAAAGCTGCAGGCTAGGGGTTTATATGTACGCAAATGTATGTAAATCTGGCCCTGAGTGTGTATGCTTATGTGTGTGTGTACAAGATTGTAACACCAAGTACATGTATGACAGTGTCTAAGAGTGCATGCATTCAGCCTCCTCAGTGTACACACACACTGAGGAGGTGTGTGTGTGTGTGGGTGTGTGGGTGTGCATGTGTGCACACACTCCACGATGAGACAACCAGTGTTGCCAGATTAGATGTTTTCCACCCCAAATTGGTCAAAATCCATCCTAATTTATTTTAAAATAAATAAATAAATAAATAAATGAATAAATAAAATATTTTTGATAATAAACAATACGAAGTAATTCATAGACAATAGCAAGAGTGTTGTAGCTCCCCACAATTCTTCAATATGGCATAATAACAATGATAAAACAACAATTTTAGTGTTTACAAGTGCATTAGAGTGCAGATGGGGGTAACAGAACACACTGTACACACTGTTACAGCACAATAATTCAACTATTTTCCATGTCTGCCCTATTTCCTAAAAAAATAAAAATAAAAAAAATAAAGGGACAGCTCAAACACTAAAAATAGTAGCCTAGGTTTTTTCTAACTTGGTAAAGTACAGCACAGTATGCCAACTAGGAGTGTACCCACCAGAGTACCCTGTCCACACACACACACACACACACACACACACACACAGGCACAAAGAAAGAAATGAATAAATGACAATAACCTTGCAAGCAACACAACAACAACACAATCCTCTCACCAGAACGAAGAAAAATATGTCTACGCAATATCAGAGTTGTGCTGAGTGACTGGATCTGTAGAGAAAGTAATTCGCTTTGTTTGCCTAAGTAAGGAATACAATGTATGATTTTTTTTTTTTTTTTTAATTTATTGTAATATTAAATATATTTAGAAACACACCCAATTTATGGCAACTCAGCCAAAATCCTGTCCACCCACCCAAACATTTTTCCTGCATGGTGCAAACCAAAACCAAACAAAACCAGCCAAGCAAGCTTGTCCCCTTTAGACCACCAGATACACTGCTACTGTGTGTGTATGTGTGTGTGTGTATGAGTGAGAGAGAGAGAGAGAGAGAGAGAGAGAGAGAGAGAGAGAGAGAGAGAGAGAGAGAGAGAGAGAGAGAGAGAGAGAGAGGGGAAAGAGTGAGTATATTTTTGAAAGTGTGTGTGTGTGTGTGTGTATGATCTTCAGGGTTGCTGTGGTTTTGTTGGGTGATAAAGGTTGGCACTGGGATCAGCACACGGGACGCTGGCCAGAAATAAGAAAAAAAAAAAATTAAAAATGAAAGGCAGGAGGAGAGATTTAGCTAGCTGAGGCTCAGTTGGCAGGTAAAGGTTAGCGGTGGGACTAAGCACTGGACCCAGAGCATAAAAAACAGCCAATTTGGTGGGGAATAATGAGCAGAACACACACACACACGCACACTATAAGGTGACTATAAAACCTGTTGTCGGTTTAGGGTTAAGCTGACCCTGTTAGGGCGTTTTCATACCTGGAAGTCAAACCAGTTCATGTGTTTGTCACATTGAGCTCATTTGATCTGTATTTGGTTTTCTTTCTCTGACATACCTACATCCTGTCATCATCATCTGCATGGGCTGCATCTCCCTATCCTTGTGTGTCTGATGTTTGCATGTTGCCAGTTCTGCAGCTTGGCATCTATCACTGTTTGAATTTAAGAAGAAAATGAAATATACATTTCCATCTTGGCTATTTCAGTCAATTATTGCGACATAGTACATGTCACAAAATGGTAGTAGCTACACATGAAGTACCTTATGAAAACCGTGCAAGTCACTGAATTTTCCACCTGAAAATGTTTCACAATAAAAGCCTCACAGGAAATGAATTGATTCCGTCCACTGAAATGCTAGAGGGCTTTAAATTTGAGAGATACAAGAAGTGTTAAAATTGCAAGAGTAGCCTTGCCTGCTACAGTGTTGAACTGGAACACACAAGTACAGACTGTAAACTGCTGAAGTTTATCCTCAGTTTCTCCCAGTCCTCTCTCTGTCATCCTCCTCTAAAGTACAGGGTGACACAAAAAAACGGAACGTTTTAAACAATCCAATAAAACCAAGAGTGATGGCAGAAAAATATTTTATTCATAGTAACTGAAACCTTAAAACATTCCATTTAAGAAACAATGATGGAATATTCATTTTTTTAAAAATTGTGCTGCCACTTGCTCATGTCTGCCAATACGCACTTCAGAAATTCCCGTTTTTTTTGGGTCACCCTGTACCTTCAAAGGTGTCTTTGTGAGTTTTTCCAGTTGACCTTTTTAAACATCATTACGTGCTCCCGCGGCTCATCTTCTGCCAGTTCTGATGATAGCTTGCTGGACTCCCTGTAATTGGTCCAAAAGTCCAAATCCAAAAAATGTGTTCACACTAGGAACCAACCAAACCATGGTTCAGTTTGACCCAGACTGAGACCACCTCTTTTTCTCGGACCAGGGTTCGGCTGATTGGTCTGGACCGTGGCAATAATTTTAGTTTGGATCAAAATAAAGAATCCGAAAGTCCGGACAAAACGGGGCAGGTGTGAAAGCCCCCGTAAGGTACGTGTCCACGGGGGAGCCACACCACTTCCCAGTTTTGGATGCTTGATGGGCGTGTCGCTCCAAATGATTGACAGTTGCTCTCGCCTGTAACCGCTCAAACATCACCTGATTAGATGAACACTTCACTAGTGGGCGGACTTCAAACCGGACCAACATGGTGGCTCTGTTCAAAACTTTCTTTGATATCACAAAAACAGTTCTCTGAAATGTGTTTCTGAAAACAACTGAGGCAAGATATAAACCCTGCAGCTGCTGAATCTGTCCACATTTTAGATCCACGATGGTTAGATTAAAAGTTTTGCAGGAGTTTTCCAGAGGTGGTGAGTTGCACCAGATGCTTGTAATTGTCATAAAGTAGCCTAGACCTCAACTTTATGCAAATGAAGAGACGCTGACATGACGCCCTGTCTCTCGAAATAAAATGCAATCAGAATGCATCAGAAAGCTGCTTACATAGACTGATCCTGTGGACACGTGCCATTAATGTCTGATGTATTGTCCCTGTGTCCCTGCACATCTGTGGACAGAGGCTACACAGTGTATATTGTCTATATACTTTGCTGATGTATAATGTATTGTCCCTGTAGTGGACAGCTTGAGACACAGTTACACTAGCTAAAGGTCAAAGCTAACTGGTTGTGAGAAAACACACACATCTTAGGGTAAAGTGTGTGTAGTGTGTAGGGTAAAGTATGGCCCCCCTGTGCATCTGTGGACAGAGACAGAGCTACGCTGGCTAAAGGTCAAAGCTAACTGGTGGTCAGCTGGCATGAAAAGGAAAACACGCACGCTGCATCTTACAGATTTTATATTTTGTTCATGCATAGGCCTGTTGTGTTGTTCCTCTGGTAAAGGTCACAGATAAGTGGTCAGCTGGCATATGGGACCTCCAGGAAAACACACTCACGCACACACACACACACACACACACATACACCCACACACACACTTTTAATGGACTCAGCCCTTATTGGGTAAGGGATGCTACCTTAAATCCAGCTCTTATGAGAGCATTTATGCTCTTTCTCATGCAGGCTGATGTCCAGTGGGACAGATCTCTGCCGGCCACTCTTAATGTCACTGTTATCGACAGGCTGAGCAGCAGCAGCAGGGCTGAATGCCACGGCCCGCTGCCTCATCGACTTCCCTCCACATCTTAAATGTGAACTTGAATGAAAGTTTGGACAACACTTTGCCCTTTCTGCTCTGTCCACTTTATGGCACCATTTGTTTAGATTATATAGTTAATATCCCACCAAGATATTACAGCGAGAAAGCAGACCGTATCACTTTGGGAAATGGGAAATGATCAGTGCTGCCAACTTGCAGAGACAAGCCCAGTAAATATGTTCTGTATAATAGATTTTCAGTAAGTTTTTTCTGCACACCTGAACACAGGTTAATGTGGCAATGCGGCAGCTGCACAGGCAAACTCAAGTACAAAAAATGAGGTAAGAGCCTACTTGGCCAATGCTGCAGACCACAGCATGTACATACACTCCTGATCAAAATCTTAAGACCAGTTGAGAAATTGCAAGAATTTACATTTTGCACTGTTGGATCTTAAGAAGGTTCTAAGTAGAGCTTCAAAATGCAAAAAGAAGAAATGGGAGTGAGACAAAAAAAAAAAAAAACTGAGTAAGCAATTTATTGCAAACAACCATTAAACTGAAATAGGCTGTTCATCAGCTGATCAAAAGTTTAAACACTCACATTCCAGCCTGTTTCCTGTAAGACAACTAATTACTGCCACCAGCTCTCCTTTTATGACAATGTTTTAAGGGGAATTTTGCCTATAAAACTGCACCAAGTGACCTCTGACTACTAGAGGGAGTTGAAAGCACAAACTCCATTTGTAAAAACTCAATCCTGCTAATCCTGTGTCCAGGTACACAGCAGCTTGTTTGTACAAAACCTGAAAATAAGGGGAGAAATGTGTTTTTTGGATGAAATAGATCACATTTTACATCGGACTCTCTCAAAGTTCTTGTTGGATTACTTGGATTATTTTGCCTCTGAGCTCCAGTTTGAAAATGTGGTGAAGCTGCAGACCTTCAGCTACAAGGTAAGCTGCTCTGAATGAACTACCTCCTTCTGTGACCGGGACAGAGGCGGTTACACTTTTTGTTTTTTGTTCAAAAACCGGTTACTTGATCATTTCTAGTTACTTCCAGCAACTGAGAAGAAAGTTTTCGGAACAATTTCTCTCTGAGAAGTGGTTCAGGGGTTCAGCAGGGATGCAGTGTTGCTTTGATAATGGCACATCTGAAACTGCAGACGTCGAAAGCAAGGAGAAAAAAAAAGCAACGGCAGAAAGAGTACATGAATATCCTATTCAGGTTACTCGGCTAAAATTGCTCTTATGTTGTAGCACTGATGTAGAAAAAGCACCTACACTTAAACTTGGAAAAAAACACTATTAGATGTGATCTTCTCAATGCCGCTCTACTCAGGTGTGAAATTTCTAAATTTTAAGGTAAAAAGAACTAACTACATCAACATGTAAAACCTCTCTTCTTTACGGTGAAAAATAAAAATTAAATAATAAAAAAAAAATCATGATGTCTAATGTCTTATGCTTAAGGAGCACCACAAATTGTATTCTCTATAATACATATTTAAGTAAAAGTGCAATCACTAAAGGTACACATGAATGCTGTTCCATTACAGTGACATGACTAAACGTAATTAGTTGCTTCCACCTTTTAAAAAGAGAAACTGTCAGCCTCTAGTGTGTTTAACATTTCCCCTGCTTCCCCTCCCCTGCACTCATCCTCCAACTAATGAATTTTTACCCTGCACCTTTGAAAATTTGTTTCACACACGTTTTTCTGTCTGAATGCAAAAGCCTCCCTTGGTTTTTGTGGTGTTGGTTTGACCTTGGCAGATGAGGTTTATTGTAGCTGAATACACTGCAGGGAGTCAGCCTATTTCATTAGGAAACGTTAGGAAACAGCCATAATGAGCATTAAAAACTGCTATTATGGTCAAGAGGGTCATATTTATTTTAAAGTATTTTTAAGGAATTGGATTCCTCATACCTTTTGGAGCAACACGCGGTGTATAAACACAGATTAAAAAAGAAGGAGAGAACAAATTCTGTACATCACAGTACAACTTAACCTTGGTTGCTTCAACCTCCATGTCCAAATGAGAAATTAAGTGTCTTGCCCTTGCAGTCTGGATCTTGAACACCTATTAGTATTTAAATCAAGAGAGCTAGAAGGACAGAACAATTATGTATACCATTTTCTAGCCCTTATTTTACTCAGGGAGGGAGTTGGGTGAGCAGTCCTGCTCTTTTCTCAGCCCCGTCCTGCTTTGAATTCACACAGTTGCACATCACTGTCAGCAGCAAACAGTGACTCCACAGGTCGTTTGCACAGCAGCGTATTACAAACTATAGTTGTTTTACAGTTAAGCAACCTCTAGTGTCCTGAGGAGGCCGCTGAGGTCCCAGATGGGTCAACATTTCCTAACTTTAACTCTGACCTTTTCCTAACCTTAACCAAGTATTGTTAATGGCCTGTGAGCCAGCTCACTCAGGAGACGGCACTTTGGGTCATATTAGAGACTGTACCTACTTATTTCAGGGTTGGAACAAACAACCAGTGAGCAGCTTCAGGTTATTACAGCCATGAAAAAATCCTGTGGAAGCCAGGCTATTATATAAGACATTTTCCAGGCCTTGGAAATGTTATGGAAAATTGAATTGCATCCATTTAAAGACACTGTAACTGCAGTGTTTTTTTTTTTTTTTTTTTTTTTATCACTTTTGGAGAATTACTGCTTTGGCCCTGTGTGTGTGTGTGTGTGTGTGTGTGTGTGTGTGTGTGTGTGCGTGCGTGCGTGCGTGCGTGCGTGCGTGCGTGCGTGCGTGCGTGTGTGTGTTTGTTTTGGACAGCAACACTCCTGGTGACCTGAATGTGTGTAAGAACAATCTCTTGTCACATCGTCACAAACTACAATAAATAATTTCCAGGTTGAAAAAAGTTTTAGAGCACTGATGTGAAGTTTTCCAAGTGTCCACAGCCAATAAATAAATAAATAAACAAACAAACAAACAACGCACAAGTACAAACACAGCATATGGAGTAAAAATAAATAAAGCAGCGCATCAAAAGAAATGAAAAGATAATAAGAGACTAAAGGGAATAAACGATGGATTAAGACAAATGATGCACAAAAGCCAGTCTATAGCAATAATTCTTAACAAGAGATTTAAAAGATTTTCCCGGCAAGAAAATTCTCTTCCTTGGGAAATGATTAATATTTACAGCCTCGGGGCTTTTCAAATATTTTATCAAGTAAAATAACCTTGAAAGATAAAATTAATTCTATAACACACAGAATAACAATATTGCTGGTATACCTCAGATGTTACTTTGTTCGACTCATTTTTCAAACCCGCAGGCGTTGACCAGTATTTCCCACCTTCCATCCCACAGAAAGGTCCCGGGTTCAAGCAGAGTTCAGGCACTGAGTCAGAGCAGCCTTAGGTCTCACAGCGCAAAACTTCATGTTGATATCTGCAAGTGGGCATTGTGGCAGCGGACATTTCAAATGGGATTTTTGAAAATTGAAAAAGCCAAGAAGCAGTAACTCTGGGGCCGTGCAGGCTCCCAGACCCGTAAACCTGCTGTGCATGTCCAGACTTCAGCTTCAGCTCTCAGACATCAGACAAAACAGGGTCGTTCCTCAGATTAAAAGGCCTCAGATCTCAGCAAAAGTCTAGTACATCAGACAAAATGGAATCAGAAATCACAGTCACGTTGTCGGTTGTCTGTGAGGATTTGTGGGACAGAATCAACTCTACAATGTTTGTCCAGCCTTTGATAAAATGTGGCAACCATTTCTGTCTTATTTATCAAGAACCGGAATTGAGTAGCTTTTCTGTGTCGTATTTTTTAATAGTGAAATAGGGTTTTTTGATGGCTGGTGCTGATTGTTTTGTTAACCCTATTACCCTCTACCCTTTAAGAGCATATTTGTGTGTGTGTTTGTGTGTGATTGCCCTTTATGTTTTTGTTTTATTGAGTGTTTGTCCCCTTTTTCTTTTCTGAGAGGGTGCATGACTCCTTTGTATTTGCGTTTGTACTACTTGTTTACAACACTGAAAACTCATAAATTTTATATTTGAAGTAAAAAGAAAACTCCACAATGACCGCATGCTGAGCGCCAGGCAAGTACGCTTAGTGAGAGTCAGGCTCACGGCTTTCCTGTCACCTCCCTGTATTCCCCTCCCATCCCCGCAGCGCTCGCCGCCACAGAGGTTACCGTGGGTCGGACACACCAGCCCCGGGTAGCGCCGCCGCAGAGACACACTCTCCAAGATCAGAACTACGCAGCTCCACAGAGGTCGTGGCAGGAGAGGCAGCTTCATCCAGAGTGAAGGCCTGGGTTCAAGCAAAGTTCAGGCTCGGAACCACAGCACCAGCTGCTCTCTCTGGTCAGTGCAAGATTTCATGCTGACGTCTGCCGTTAGATATCTCTAGGCAAGGATGCCACAACATGAAACAAGGGTCATAATGATAATATATGAGTTTATTTATATTTTACACATGGCATCGGCGTCCAGATCTGAGAGGCCGCGTAAAGGACAAAGGTGACGGGGGTGGTCTTCCTGCTCTGTGCCTCCTAGAGTGTGGATCAGGCTGAACTCAACCTGAGCCTGAGAGAACAGTAACCGAGCCCGACCCGAAAACTTGTCCTCCATTGCTGGGTTACATTTACCGCCTGAAATAGCCTACGTGTTGCCTTCAGTGTCATCATGTAAACTCCAGCACTATAGAGGAAGTTGCCCAGCACAGACAGCAGGTCCATCATGTTTGACTAAAATAACACTGATGCGACCGAGCCCGACCCAAACCCCAAGATAATTTCTACATTTTTGTCCGAAACAATTTTTTATCCACACTCTAGCGCCACCCAGTACCAGGCGCCAGGAACCACACATGGACTCACGCTACCCCAGTGCTAAGCTGTAGCATGTTAGCTTACTGGGCTTAAACACACAGTACATACACACCACCCTATCACATGTACATAATATACTATATACACACAGACACTGCACACGTGTATACAGACAGATCCACTGTGTCCCAGTGTATCTACTGTATCTTACTCTGCCATATTTGTATTTAATGCTATTTTTTATTTCTTATTGGGATACAGGAGAAAGTATTTCTATAAGGGCATAGGGGAAAAACAAATCTTGCCTTGATGTAAATTTCTTGTTTTGGTGTTAACTTTGATGTTAACAACTGCTAGTGCTAGTGTCATTTGAAATTCTCCTTTGGGGGATCAATAAAAGGTAAATCTAATCTAATCTAATGTAATCTAATGTTAATCAGCTGGCAATTACAAATAAATTTGATTACCCACCTGTGATGTTTTAAGAAGGTTGTCTTCAAACTTTATTTATAGAGCACTTTTCATGCCAAAGGAGCAGCCCAAAGTGCTTTACATAAAAACAATGCAACACATAAAAGCAATACAACATACAATAGAAACAAGATATATCCCCCCCTTCTCCCACACATAAATACACACACACACACACACACACACACACACACACACACACATGCACACACGCACCCACACACCCACACACACAAATTTAAAAACACTAAGGAATTAAAAAACACTGAGGAAACCCTATCCTACACTCGCCACTTCGAAGAGAGGAAACAGAGAGAAGATAATCCATATTAAAGATTAAAATTCAGTAAATATCAATAAAACTAAATAAATAAATAAAAGTAAATAACATAAATACAATTCAGTTAAAGGCAAGACTAAAATGGTAAAATAATCAAATAAATAAAATTCAATTGAAATTGAAAGGTGAAATAAATAAACAGACAAGTAAATAATAAAATAAATAAAATTCAGTTAAAAACCAGACTGAAGGGTCAAAAATAATAAATAAATAAAAATCTTGTTCGACGAACTGACAGAAGTTATTCAGTTTTATCCCACAAAATTGAAAGTGCAGTAATAAGCAATGTTTTGATGCAAGTACGAAAAGTGAAAGTACAAGAAAAGTGCAACAACAGCAGCAACTACAGATTCATTCAGGACAATGTGATATTTACTTGCTTTGCTGAAATACACAGAGATGTTTGCAGTTGTTTAGATCTTTACAGTTTAGAGATGTTGTCTTGAGCAGGCTGGTCATGGCTTGTAAGGTTAAATTATTCAGTGTCATACTTTCAGTGTCAGACTTGTATTTAGCCGTGTCATGGATCGAGCTAGCTTCCGCTATATCTTCCACAGTGCAGAGGGATACTGTCGTTCAAAACCAAAGTGCTGTACTGGATAGTTCTTGCCTTTAAAAAAACAAAAACAAACAAACAAAAAAAACACACATTGTGGACCTACACACCAGCAGTCCACTCAGAATCAGCATGAGGTCCACTTTTACACCACGACCCACCAGTTGAGCAGCGGTGCTCTAGACGACCATATGTAATGAGCCTTTCCACAGAAAATGCAAATTAAATCCAGGCAATACCAGGTTGAGAATTCCCTCCTGCCAAGGGCAAAATGCCAATTTCCACACATGCACACACAAAGATGCACATACACACACACACACACACACACACACACACACACAGACTCTAGTAGACACGCATGCACAAGGGCGCAGGCACATCCACACACCCACCTACATCTCACGCACACACACCCACACACACACACACATACACATGTTGGCATTAATTAAATTAAAGGGAGCCGTTGGGAGTTGTACAGAGAAGTGTTGCTATGGAGAGAAAGGACAAGTTGACATCTGGACTTCAATATGAGCAAGCGCTAGAGAGTCAACATGACCTTGAGATGTGGAGAAAAGTTGAGTGGAAAGAAAACAAAATTTCCTGAAGGTGAAAGAGAGGAGAGAGAGGACGAGATGAGAAAGAGAATGACTATTTCAGAAGCAAAATGGGAAGAGAGTGGAAGCTGTAAACCAAACAGTCTCGGTGGGAATGGCTGCTGCACCAGCTGTCATACAGGGGAATAAGTTCTTGCCAATGCTAACTTCAATAAATTAGTCAAGCTTTATTTATATAGCACATTTTGCATGATCAAATTCAATGCAATGTGCTTTGCAGTTAAATAAAATACCACATTAAAGAGAGAAAAAGGAATAAAACTCAAACATAGGAACAAACCTGACGGTGTAGTCCAGCAGAGGAATGACCTTCAGTGACTCCCTCTGAGAATGAACCAGTCAACATAAATCAGTATAGGAACACACATCTATACAAACATGATTTATTGATCTCCAGCATAGGAATGACAGTTCATTTGCTTGATCATAGAATAGACTCCTATATGTTCAGGCTTGTAGATGAAAAAAAGAATCCAAAAATAAAAGTTAAAAAACAAAATGTTTAGATGAATTTTTAAAAGTACATGAGAACCATGAGGGCTCAACCATCAAAATATGCCGTATGCATATTCCATGCGTGTTGTCATTTGATTCGACCTTCTGAAAGTTTGCACAATGCACCTTTATAATAAAATAAAGAGGAGAGGATGTTAAGGTGGATTTTTTTTTCTACACAAGCCAATAGTTGAAAAATGGACAGCTGACATCCAGATGAGGCTGAAAACTGAAACAATGGGAGGAGTGGCCCCCACTGTTTTTATTATTTTTAGTTCTGTTTCTCATTTTATATTGAGGTTTGGTGCTTGTATTACCCTGATATAGGTTTTCCCTGCTGAATTCCTCTCCTTACTTTTCCTGCAGCAGCGGACTAATTTCCCTAAGGAGATCAAGAAAAGTTTCATCTTCAAATTGGATCTGAAGTTAATATGCAGACCAGACAGTTCGTCTCCTGCATGTATGAGGTTTTGTATTTCAGTAGAGGAGTGACTCATTGGAAGAGTGAAATCAAATTGTTTGTTTGATTCTAAAATATGACAAACCCCCCTGATAATTCACATTCATTAATTGTTTATTTTGATAATCCAGGGGGAATAGTGGGAATCAGAGGTTTTTGTTCCAAAATAAAAAAAAGTTTCCTGTCGCAGCACCCAGCAAAATGTTACCAGAACTGATTAAATTACAGCCATGATTCTGCACTTGCACAGCGTTTTAGCCGTGTAGTCAGCAGCCTTCAGTGCTTTCAAGCAGACACGACCTTGTTCAGTTGTTTTGACAAATTGTCGCTCCACGCTAGTGTAAAAATGTCTCTATTACAGTACTTTTCTTGTCCAAAAACCACTGCGGTGAATCCTACCATCCACCATCTTGGTCTAGATCAGTGGATCGCACTTTCCATATTGCACCATATAACAGGAGGCGGGAGCATGTGCAACTTTACCACAGCTGAAGAAGTGGGACCAAGATGTGTAAACTAACTAACTGGTTTCTACTAATGTAGGCAAATTTTATCCGCTGAGCCACATCATGCAGCTTAAAAACAAATCACTACTACAGTTGAATCCCTGCAGAATATCACATATTCACTGCAGCCAATTAAGTTATCACACTGCTTATAGATCAACATAAATCATCAACACAGATCAAATATTTTAGCCAGTAGCACATATTTTATCTAGTATTCTAGAAATGGGGCATGGATTGGTGTACTTCCATGTTGTAAATGGTTATAAATACGATATATCTACAAATTTAATCAAATATTTACTGCAGCTGAAACATGAATTGCACTGCACTGTGAGGTGGTTTATATGGGGGGGAAAAAAGAAAGTATAGAAATGTGTTTTTGTGTTCTGTCCATGTCGGCGGGAGTTATCATCACCATATGCCACCTTGGAAATGAGAATGTGTTGGATAGCAAGTAAATAAACCGCAAAGATATTTTGATTAGAAGCATATTTGTGTCGTAGCAACCACCATAGCAATGATAGAAAATGTTTCATTCCAACAATTTGCTGGCAAGATCTGCAAGAATAACAAATGATCATACATATTCACTGAACGAAGTTTATGAACATAAAATGCACATTTATCACTAGAAATGTTATCAAAATACATTTTAAAGGCAAAACTATCCAAAAATATTGTATTTTCCACTGAGAATGAAAGGAATATCATTTTTTTTTTTTTTTTTTTGTCCTTGTATAAAGAAATTTGTCACATGATGTGTGGTTACCCGTTATGAGCCCACTGGGACGGGTTTGGCCAAAACTTCAGAAATTATGTTCAGGTTCAGGTGGGGTTTGGTCTCGCCGGCTGACAAGATGGTTATTTTAGTGAAACTCCAGTGTTCTGGGCAACTGCCTGTATAGTGCTGGAGTTTACATGACGATGCTGAAGGCAACGCGTAGGCTATTTCAGGCAGTAAATGTAACCTAGCAATGAAGGACAAGCAAAATTTTGGGCTCAGGTTGGGTTAGGACATAAAAAAAGAATGCCGCCTTGGGTCGGGTTCGGGTCAGGTTAGGTTGCTTTGCTCCCATCGCGGGTCGGGTTCGGACAAAAATATGCGTCCCGATCTGCACTCTATTGGACACAGGCCAACAGAAAAAAATAGGCAAAAAAAACAAACAAAAAAAAACAAACATAGGCATCCTACAATTTTAGAGCTGTTATTGTTAAACTAATGTGTGGTGCCGTGGACCAGCGTAGCTATTAAAACACAACAATGCCCCCATGCACCAACAGCACCAATGTTTATGTAGTATTTTTGCAGCTGTCTGTCCATTTTATGTATACATGCTGTAAATACTATATATACATATATGCATTTAATGGCACTCTAACATACCAACTGATTCACTTCGCTGCCTGGGCTTCCTGCCTTTATTAAAAACATCCTCTTCCTTGTATCTAGCTTATCCTTGTATATGGCTTACCATAAGTAATGGGAGCGCTGGCGTGCGGGAGCTTTTCAATGCACTGCTTTCATCTATTATTTTAACACAGCCCCAAATGTATTTCATAACAAAATCCTCTTTTTTTTTTCTTTCTTCTGAAAAATGTAGTTTGTGTGTCACATTTACATCTGTTTGGATTTCGTGTGTGTGTATGAGAGAGAGGGAGCGAGAGAAAGAGAAAGGGAAGGAGGCAACAAGAGATCACTTGAAAGGTTAGAAACTGTAATTACATGGAAAACTAAGTGAAAGAATCAATAGAGACGCAAAGGTGAAGCTAATATTTCTCATTCACTTCATACCTGTGTGTGTGTGTGTGTGTGTGTGTGTGTGTGTGTGTGTGTATAAACAGTCGAATTTGGAGTTCTTGATAACCCTTGTTTGACAGCTTAATGTAGACAAGAAATTGCATGAAAGCATCGTTCTTTGTTGCTGCCTTTGCGGGTAATTGAGCACTTTTCTCTGCCGCTCTTAAGCAAAACGTTTCATTTCACAACATCAGAGCTCTCTTCTTTTCATTCATTCTCTAACATCAGTTTCTCTTTGAGTGATGCTGCTGACTTATCTGCTGATTCCCCTCAGAGGCCTTTATGACTAAGAGACCAGTAATAACTTGCAGCATAATCACAGTCATTTTCTATGAACATCAGCAGCTGGATATTATGGAGGAAAGTTGCCTACCCACATGGCTGTTTGTGTATTGTTTAGCTAATATTGCAATACAGGTGATAATGAAGTCTTTTGCACACCTGGACTGGAGAATGCCACCTTTCTAGCTCCACTTCATTCATATTTGTTTTTCTGTATCTATATATCTTTACCTGGACAAATAAAAATTGACTTGAATTGAACTGACCCATTGAGCACCAATCAGAATTTCAGTGTTGATTTTTAGTTGCAAACTGGGTGATAGCCAGTCTGAATGTCTAAGAACGTCCTCTTTCCATCCCCCTTTCAACCACCTACAATGTGGCTACTACATTCTGTCAAAAAAAAAAAAAAATGCAAAATTTGTTAAATAAGTTGCATGATTTGTTCAATTGCAGCTTGAAAGAGAGGTGAAATTGATCAAGATGATCAATATTGTGCAGAGCACATTTCGCTTAACAGTGCAATTGACTTCTCCAAGTCAATTGCACATGTAAGCAAAATGTTGTCCACACGAAGATGTCATTTTCACACATGTAAAAGGTTTATACAAAATGTTATATATGGAATTATGTACGCTGCAGGCTTACATTTTCTAGAATGACAGCAGTTCTAGAAAATGAGTCTTCATGATACTACTACTACTGTAGTATCATGAAGCTCATTTTTGTGTAAAAGCTCCTTTAGGCCACATATGAACATACACATGTAAATTACATTCTGATCTCATTAGTTCCAGCCTGTGATGTTTGCAAGAGACACGTGCTTGTCCCAGCTGACTTTGATCTTGTGATATATACGGCATAAATGATAATGTATAGCCTAAAATGTGATCACATCATACTAGTTGCAGTAGTAGCATAGCAGTTAATGTATAGCTCTACAAATAGTTAAAAAATGTTCACTTTTGAACCTGTTTTCAGCACCTTTTCAACGGTGACCATAGAAGTTTTCTGAACCTCTTTTCAACTGAAAAACGCTCACCGGGGAATCTTACTGACAGGTGCATGGATAAAAATGGTAAAACCAGTTTTTTTTTTATTATTATTATTTTTAAATATAAGGTTACCTGCACACAGTCATCATTTCCTGAGCATTTTTTTTTATAGCAAAATGTTTCAGGGTCGGACCCTTTTCAGGCATCTTAAAGCTCCAGGTAATCCTGTGATTTTTTTTTTCATCCACTAGGCCTTCATGCCACCCAAACACTGGCTCTGAATCAATGCATAGCGCTGGCTGTGGCTCACACATTATGGGAAAAAAATAGGAGGCTGTTAGTCTGTGCTAATATGGGGCAGACAAAATACAGGCTTGTCTTGACATGATGGTAATAATAATAATAATAATCATAAAAATAATGCATGATGAAACTAAACAATCAATTGATGAAACTGGGAGTGGAGGCAGGAAAACAAATGTCAATTAGACATCTAAAAGAAGGAGATGAAACAAATTAAGACAGAAACAGTAAGATATGTAGAAAAAAATGAAAAACAAAGGAGGACATAAAAACAATAGAATATGTAATAGAACAGAATAAAAGCATTGTAAAATAAATAAGTGGTTTAAAAATGTTCACTGAGCTTGTTGCATCTCTTATAGCCTTGGGCAGAGAATTCCATAATTTTGATGCGCAGTTAAAAAAGGCTTCGCTGATGATTCTCTTATTTATGTGATGGTTTTTATTTTAAGAACCAGCAGCAGAGGATCGAAGAGGCTGTGAAGGAATATAAAATGACAAAGAATCAGTAATGTGGGCCGGTCCTAACCCATTGAGAGCCTGTAAATAAGTAAAAGAACTTTAATCTTCTAAACCTCCATCCTAAAAGTTCCAGGGAGCTGGTGCAGGTTAGCTAAAACTGCAGTGATCAGCTCTTTCTTTCTTGTAGTTTCTAAATTAATTGGATTTTAACACTGCATTTGTTATGAATTGTGTTTGTGTTGTGTTGGTGTACTGCTCTCTCTCCCTCCCTTCTCCTCTTCTCCCTCAGTATACCTGCAAATCAGTGTGTTCAGTTGCAGGTGTGTGGGGTAATTGGTCAGCTGACTGAAGGCTGTAGCTGATTGGATGGGCCCGCCTATATCTTCCTGCCGGTGTTGGTCTCCCGCCCCTTTTTTTCCTCTTTTCCATCCCCAACAATGGAGGCCATGCAGAGTTGTTTAGTGAAATGGTGTGATTTGACTGTCTTTTGACAGTCCCTTAGAATGACCCTTTGTTAGCTTAGTGATAACCTAGTGTAAAAGGTTAACCGTATTGTAATCATTGTAAAATACCTATTGTAAAAGAAAAACACAGAGCAGCAAGTAGGAAGGAGAAGCCTCTTTATTTTGTAACCATTTTTCTCATGTTTTGATAGTAGGAGGTAGGTAAGATAATGCCTTTTGTTTTCTTCGTTTCTCTCTGTCAGGTAAGGACAGGGCTCATTTAGTTGTTTTGTTTGTTGTTTTGGCATGGTTCTCCTGTCCGAGCCATTAATAAATACGCTGCTCTGTAAACTTCACCCTTTTGTCCAACATTCTTGGGGATGAGAAGAGTGGGGGCTTATTCGTGTTATGGGTCCAGGTTCCCCTAGGCCGGGGACATAACACATTGTTTCGAAACACCAGTGAAAGGACCATTACAGCTGTCTAGTCTGCTTGAAATAAAAGCATGAAGTAATTTTACGGCATCTTGTTGGGACAGGGACAGCTGTACCTTTACAAATTTTCCTTAAAAAAGAAAGCTGCTTTGCTCACATTCTTTGGGCCAGTCCCAATTCACCCCTTAACCCTACCACTTGCCCCTACCCCTCCGTTTTACGCGTTCATGCATAGGGGTGCTAGGGCTATATAGCCCTCCAAACTGAGTTTTTCAGAGGCACACTCCAAAGCGAGTGCTACGAGAAATCTCCCACACTTCAAAAAAGTCAGTGATTGTTTGTTTGACATTACACCACTACACCAGCTGGCTAGCATGTTGTGTGGCTAACGTTGGGCTAACTACAACAAAACTTGTTTACGGTCTATCATTCATACCTCAAGCTGATTCACCGGCGCTCCCAGGCGTTGAATTAAACAATACGGCACGACGTGCAGCGGAGACATCTCCTTACATTCTTCCGATTCGCTATTGACAACCGCAAAAAGATGCCAATAGCCCACGCAAGAGAGATTACCATTTTGAGATTGAGATTTACGGGCAAAAAAAAATCGGCGCGTCTGTTTACGTCACTGATGACTAATGATGACGTTTCCGGGGATGAAGGGTTGTCCCATTTCATCGGGGAGTATTTCAACCCCTACCCCTTGTAACTTTGTTGCAAGGGGCAAGTGGCACTCGAAAAAGAGGGGTAGGGGTAGGGGTAGGGGTGAAAATAAGAAATGGGATTGGCCCTTTATGTGTGATTTCAAATTCAAGTCTGAATTGAGGATAATGCCCAGGTTCGTGACCACTGATCTAACTTGTAGTGGAACTGAGCTAAGCTGATGTAGTAAGTGAGGACAGACTGGCGTCCCAAAAGAAACACCTTTCCTTCCTTCCTCAAGTTGAAGATGGACACGAGAAGTGCCTGCTGCAGAGGTTAGCAGGCATCTACTCTCAGGCAGCAGCTTTCAGGATGTGTTGTTTCACTGATCACAGATACCGGGTACATACTAGCAGCAGTCATAGTTGGAAAAAAAAAAACCTCATCACCTGTAATGGATAGTGGAATTTGCCAACTATCTGTCTCATTTCCAGCCAAACTGAAGTTGGTGGTTTTGGGTCTTTGGGCTTTGTTGTAAGGTTGACATGTTTGAGAGAGTGAGATTCGTGGGCCCGACAGCCATGGGACAGCATCTGGACATAAACTCCTACACTGTATTTCTGACTGTCAGACTGTTCATATGTTGACTATCCTCCACCATCACCTGTGCACTACATTCTGAGAGGCGGCGTGTGCAGAATGATCGGGTTCAGACATGTTGAGTGCCCTCTCTTGGCCGAGACACAGGAACAATTTATGTCACTGTGAGCGATAATCTGACATGGAAAGCATCCTGATAGAGAGATCCTGTGGTCTGTTGTGTCTCCCCGACGTTTCAATCGGCACATCTGCATACCCACTAACTTTCCACTATCATTCAGAATACAGTAATATTACAGATTTGATACAGGTCATGTAAATGGCATATTACATTTGAATATTCCTAATGAGGCCTTTTTCTGAACGTAGCATTTTCTGATTAAAACATGGGATATGTTGATATTCAGGTTATAGGCGTGTTCTTTGGTTATGTACACAACACATACATACTGTGCGTCTTTTCAGTAATGCATCTTTTCAATAGTGTGGTTGAATGAATGACAAAGGGAGACTGTGTGCACATGCTCGAACAACTGAATGTGCACGACTGCATATAAAAGGGAATATATGTGGAATATTTATTTTTACTAGCCATGTACACAGCTTAGTAAGCATACTGTCTTTTTCAGAATAAGGGCAAAAAATTGATTGTTTTATGCATGTAAACAAAGTCAGCGAGGAGTGTGTTTGATGATGATGATGATGATGATGATGATGATGATGATGTCTGCATTTGATTTGTGTCAGTTTTGACAGCCAGGAAACTGATTGAAAATATCTGACGATGTGGTCTTGTGAACAAATAAATGACTTTTGGCCAAGTGATGATGTCAATATTACACACACACACACACACACACACAAATGAAAACATTTACAAGTGAATGGAGAGTTGGCAGGATGCAGATTTTGAAAGTGCTCATCGCTTAGTTATTTATCTACTTTTTGCCATGCTGATCTTTCTTAATGCTGTATTATGATGCTCAATTTTCCCCCCTCTGATAATCTATGTATCCATCTGTTGTCTGCCTATATCTCTGTCCCAACTCACCGTCTCTCTGTCTCTCTCTGGCACACAGTTTGCTGTCAAACAATCATCTGAACATCTTCACAAAGGAAATCATCCTCTCTGTCAGTCCATTGTTTCACCATATGGCGTAAACAAACCTTAAGCAGTGAAGACAGTCTTACAGATGGCTTTAAATGATGCACGACACAGGACACCCAGGAAAATGAGGCCTTGAATGAATAATCTACCAGAGAGTTTATTTCTGCTGCTCATCTGTTCAATTAATACAGAGGAGCAGCATCAATGCCCCAGTGGTTATTATGATGGACAGGCCCACAAAAACACTCCTAACTTCTAATTTTTAAATTAAAGAAAAAAAGTAATAAATAAATAAATAAATGTGGATATAGTAATCAGGAAGCTGAAAGTTTTAAAGAAAAAAAAATACATAAGTGATAGCAAAATGTTGCCATAGACCCACACAAAAATACAAGTAGCCTCTTGCTACTTTGTCTTTACACTTTGGCATAATGCAGTGGTTCTCAAACATTTTACACTGTGTACCACCTGAGAAAATTTTAAGCTCTCAAAGTACTCCTATTAACCAACATTAAAATACCGTAGTGTAGGCCTACCCTATTAGCTACAGACAGTTAACACAGAAGATATGTTTACTCCTAATGAGGATTATTTATTGTTAACTGTTGTCAGCCACAGCCACAGAAAGGGGTTTCACTATAACAAGCACTTAAACTCTAACAATTCTCTTACACTGCATGGTGCAGCACCTCTGTCTCTCGCATACACACGCAGCTGTATTTCATTCATTTACAAATACACACATAGTAGGCAGTTGCATTTGCTGAAAAGAAAATGCACTCTGACAGAGCCATAAGTGTTGTTTCTTCAAAGAAAGTTAGGGTTGCAAGTTTCCAGCAGCAAAGATGTGAAACATCACACATCTCACACCAGAAGATCAAAAATTCATAGCAAGAATGAACATTCACATTGTAACATTCTGTCAGTATGAACAACAGACCTACTGCGTCATCACTGTCACCATCCTGACAAGTCAATATTCCACTTGGGACCAAAAATACACCTGTTTGAACATTTTTAGGCTAAAAACAATCTTTCAGTCCTGCTTTGACCAAGGTATGTTTACTGTCAACACTCCTCTACTTAGAAAAATAACCTGTAGCAATATAGCAGGCATAACAGAAGCAATGAACCACTCACAGATGTTAAGAGCTGACCAGCGTGTTGGTGAGTACTGATAACTTACATATACCTAATGAGAAGGGTGCGCCTGCCTGTGATGTCTGGCTTAATCGAGGTCAACTTGAGTCTCAGGTCTGGCTCGGCATCCATCCTGCTTCTGTATTGCATCTTAATGACATCGATTGAAGAGAAGGACTTCTCACACAAATATGTTGTTGAAAAAGGAAGGAGGAAGCACATGGCCTTAACCGAAAGCACAGGGCAGTCCCTGTGTTGCTGGATCCAAAAGTCCAACAGCGACTGTTTTTTGAAACTAGACTTTAATATTTCATTACAAGACAGTTACATTACACTATCCTGCTCACAAACAGTAAAATCCTGAGGCATTTCAGAGGTTTCGATGCTGAATGGGTTTCTCATCCAGTTGTTCACTGTGGGCTTCATTGGGGAACACAGCCTGAACTGCTGTCTGAGGGAGACGAGGTGTGCAACAATGTTGTCCCTGACCCCACCATCGACTTGCAAATCATTATGAGACGGGAAAGTCTCCAAAGCGGGGAAAGCTGAAACATCACCTGTCTTGATTTGATTTTGAACAGCACCATCATTTTCAGAATTGCGCTGATTTTGTCCTGCATGTCAAAAACGTTGACGGAGAATCCCTGTAGTACCGTTTGCTCAAACGGGAGAAAATATCCGGCAAATATGTCAGCTGACTCAGCCATACAGTATCTTCAAAAACATCTGATATCATCAACTCGAAAAGCCTCATTAGCACCCTGCCTCTTGATAACTACCTCTGTATGAAGCAGGAGTTGGGACATGCTCACTACCCATTTCATCACAGAGACAAGAACGCAATAGTCAGGCCTGAAAGTTCACCATTTTTCACCTTACTCCAACACAGACTTCAACACATTGGACATCGTCTTCAGGGTGTCCAACGCATCTCAGGTGCCACCCCGTGAATCTGGGCTGCTACTCCGCAGTGGTGATCTGTCATAACCCTGGCACCATCCGTGCAAACTTCAACACACGTCATCCATTCAGGCCCATTCTCTTGGATAAAGGGGCACCAAGTTTAAGTTAAGTTCCCAACTGGGTGCACTTTTTGTTGTTTTTGCTGGTGGTGCTGCAGACTCCATTGCCAGCTGCACAAGTCACTTGTTGCTGTCTGTTTAAATAACCATGAAATACTTGGCAGGGTGTTGGACAAATGTGAATACTATACTACTAAGTCAAAATTCCACGGAAATAGGACGGAAGAATATTGACTGCAGTAAAAGGTAAGCATTGTTTTTGTGTTGACTTATGGGAGAAACAAATATTTCAGAACAAAAAAAAAAAAAAAGTAAAAAGGCAGGCAGACCAGACGCTCTGTTCTCCTATTGCACCACACTGGGTAGCACAAAGCATCCTGCCACCAGTCTGCTGGGAAATGCATCGGACCTGCAAATATTTAATTCCTCCAAAAAAAAAAAAAAAAAAAAAAAAAAACATCAATGATTAGACTGTCTGGGTTGTCACTGAACAGTGTAAAGATATCAATGCCTGTGTTCTGATGTATCAAATGTTTCTCAGGGGCGTTTTTCTACACAGCAGGGAGGATGTTTTGTCTAATTTTGACCCGACTGTTCTGCAATTGATCTCTGTTCAGGAAAGACTCTTGAAAAGGACTCATCATTTTCAACGTGTGTGTGTCTGCTTGGAGTCAGCAGATACAGGGTGTTTTGGGAGTTTTTGAGGAACTTTAAAATAATGCATTTGCATTGCATGTTGGGAATTTCCCAGTTTGGGATCAATAAAGTAAATCTATCTATCTATCTATCTATCTATCTATCTATCTATCTATCATATACACACCTCATTTGCTACAATAACATCTGTTTTAACGTCTTTCTCACCGCCATTTCCCCCCACCAGTCTATCCGTCCATTTTCTTTTTGTTCTTTTGAACCATGTTGGTCAGGTATCCTTCTGCTGGCTGTGTGGTGCCATTTTCTGCTGCTCCAGGTTTATTCTGAAAGAACAGGTTTAATTAAAGAAGAATCAGAAATAAGAACCAGAAATACTTTATTGATCCTTGAGGGGAAATTGGGTCAGCTGCAGTTGTTCAAATTCTCAAGAGGAATTAAATTATAAGAAATACAAAGAAATATGAAATATAAAACATGTGCATAAGTATTTTTTTTTTTTATTAAGTGCATTCTGTATAAGTTGTGTATGCAATATGTGCCTTAATCCTATACAATATTAGAGTGAATACAGAAATTGGAAATTAAGCATATATAAACAGTATACCCATATAAACCTTATATACACAGGGATATTACACTGTTGAATTGCCATCCTACCATCTGACAGGTATAAATTATCGCACAGAAATGGTCAAATCAACAGTTTAAACAGTGTACAATTATACAGTCCTTTAACTCTTAGAAAAGCGGGCCATTCGTTTGCAACTGAGGCCCTGTTTACACGACAACAGTTCTGATGAAAATGGAAAACTCATTCCTTTGCGTTTTTAAAAAGTTCCATGTTTATATGATAACGCTGTGAGAACGATCCTCGTTCACACGGATCCGCAAAAACAACTGAAAACTCTGTAGTGTGCATGCCAGGCCAGTAGGTGGCAGTGTAACTTTGCAGTGTAACACCACAGAGTAGCACCGCGCGCCTGTGCACAAACAGCTCGATAGTCCACCATTGTTGTTGTTTTCCTGTTGGCGCCTGGCTGAAAACGTCATAGTCACGCACGAACTGGGGCCATGACGTCATCGTTTTCACATGAATTGCGTATTGCCAGTTTACACGGCGGCGGGGAGAGCGGCGTTATCAAAAAATTCCACTCTGGAACCCCGTTTCAAAAGTTTGCGTTTTCAAGCACCTAAAATGCCGTTGTGTAAATGAAAGGCCAAACCACGACAAAAGTTTACCGTTTTTGTGAAAATCGTTGTCGTGTAAATGGCACCTGAAACAGCTTTTTTTTAAAACTGAAACTGAAAAACAAATTTCAAACCAATCATCAAAAGCGACACTGAACGGTGGTTATAATAGAGCTCCATACCAATCATCATCTGTTTTCGCAATATGGTCTCCATGGCGCTGTACCATGCGCTTTTTGTAAGAATGCGGCACGGTGCCATGGAGGCCATGTCGGACAAACAGATGGTGACTGGTATGGAGCTCTGTTTTGACCACCGCTCAGTGCTGTTCAGGCTTGCATTGCATCACTGTAGCAAGTCTAAAGTTCAGATTATGCTTCTGCGTAAGCGGAGCGTACGGGGGTTGTGCGAAGCTTACGGAGGTTGTGCGACTGCCGCAGAGCCTTGCTGCACACCTCCGAAAATCTTTAACTATGCAGACCCCACGTAGCCCCCAATGCAGGGCCCCCACTGACAACAAGAGCTATGATTGGTCCGCCGAACTACATCATTTCCGGCATTTCGCCCCTCTGGAGTCACATCCTGTTGTTGTGCCTGCAGCGTCATTTTTAAAAGAACTGCTGTTGTGATGGCATCTTGACTCGTCGGTTGATTTCAAATTGTTTGGAAAGTTTGGATCATGCTGGATCTGGATCTGCTGCTGCTCCTTTTAAAAATGGCGCTGCCAGCACCACAACAGGAAGAGCAGCGACCATACGCCACAGGGTCTAAGTAGGTCTGCAGAAAAAAACGTCAAGTGTCCGCAGAACCATAATTCGGCCTTAAATCTCAACCTCAACACTAATTAAAATGCTCAGATCAGGTTTAGAAGAGAGAGAGAGAGACAGGGAGGGAGAGAGAGAGAGAGAGAGAGAGAGAGAGAGAGGGCGAGAGAGAGAGAGAGAGAGAGAGAGAGAGAGAGAGAGAGAGTGTTTATGGTTGTATGTCCACAGGCTTTCATGAGACCCCACCTCTGACAGACCCAGAGGGACAAACATATTAGCTACTAACATCCTGTATACTTCACTGACCTCTTGACTGTTTGTATGTATGTATGTATGTATGTATGTGTGTGTGTGTGTGTGTGTGTGTGTGTGTGTGTGTGTGTTTAACATTTGGACATATATATGTATTGCAAAAAATGAGAGAGAGATATTGAAGTCTGTTTTCCCTAAGGCCAAGAAATCCATAGCAATAAGAAGCTCTCTCTCTCTCTCTCTCTCTCTCTCTCTCTCTCTCTCTCTCTCTCTCTCTCTCTCTAAGCAGAATGTCTCTGCCAGTCCAAAATACAAATAATACTTTTTCATATAATAATACGTTTTCAAAAATAATATCATTTATTCATTTTTAGAACCCAGTCTGCGGTCTGTTATCATGTTTTGGATTTTATTTTCTTGATTTGTTTGTGTTCATGTGAGGGACAAGGCAGCATCAGTAGCCGTGAGTAAAGCCATGACCTCACGTCCGGTTTACTGTGAATATGGCCTGCTGGTAATTACAAACAGGACACACGGGGAGTATTTATTTAACCTCAGAATTTCAAGAATATGAACACAAAGTCTGAAATGCAGACGACATGTTGTGCACAGAAAGTGTATGTCTGTCAGTCCGTCCATACAGACCTGGCAATAACGTGTCTCCAAATGCATCTCACATGCCCACTTGTGAACAAATTTCACTTTTGAGAGAGACAGAGAGAGAGAGAGAGAGAGAGAGAGAGAGAGAGAGAGACTTTGCTAGTCCTCCTTCCACGCAAAAGATAAAAATAAAATGGCATTCAACAGGCAGCAGGTATTTAACAAAAGGAGACATCTTCGCTCACTCCAGCCTCATTTTAACGCCCTGTCAATCACTGAAGACAAATTTCACATCAGTTACAGCTCGACCTGATCACATTCAGGCTGCGATTATTTAAATATTCCAGCAGGTCTGAGAGGGTTCTCGCTTAGGTGGATAAATCAACCTGTAACCACACTTTAATTTCATTATTCAACCTGTTGTATAATGACAAATAAACTTCCTTGTATCCTTGTATCCTTGTATCCTTGTAATATTTCTGTGGTATTCCTGTAGTAACTGCAACGTGGACCGCTCAGCGGCCTGTACCATTTCTGTAGTATTCCTATAGTAACAAAAATCCCTGTATATTGTCAGTACATATTTTAGAGACTCCCCAAAATGTCTTGCATCATATTATTAGGGGAGCTTATGTCTTATTAAGGGGAGTTTTATGCATTATCCAGCCACTTTATAGTTGACTTGCACTTCAGTTTGCATTTGATCCATCAGCTGACAGTTCAGCTTCTGGCCAGAGTCAGCCAGGAGATTTTCTCTATCGAAAAAGTGATGGTCTAGCTGGTGTCGAGGGTGTTGGGCTGGACAAGACAGGATGTCAGGTCATTCAGTGCGTCCTGAGACACATCTGTTACAGTTTTTCCCAATTGCTAAATCACATTTCTTGAAACCTCCACCCATTTTTTCAAAACCTTAAGCACAAATCCAAAAACTCAAACTACATTCACAAAACCCCAGACTTTTCTATCAAAATCAAACTATCACCTCAAAACCAGTTCAGTCCTGTGTCCAAAAGCAAACAGTGTGTTCAGATCATACACACAGCAAGAAATAATACAGTCACCACAGAGCCTTCGTCAGACACTACATCAAATAATTTAGGACACAGCATCCAGGTCTTGTAGTTAACAGAAAACGTTTATTGTAAATGCATTTAGCAAAATAATATTGTAGTCAATATCTAGCAATATCTAGACTACATTCAGCACTTTCATAACAAAAAATAAAACTAAATGAAAAGCACATTACTGCACAATCAAAGTCACTGAGATTCATTCTCCAACATCATGTCTTTGTTGGGGGTCCGGCCAGAGGACTTCATCCATGTCACAGACAATATTTACTCAAACTGGGTTGGACTATTTGTCCTGCTTCCCTCATTGTCATCCCATGAACGAGGACATGGTGAACAATAGTTGCCCAGATTTTATCAGTGATGATAGTTCTTGGTTTTCCTTGGCCTCTTCCTCGTCCCCCACCTCTCATACGTAGTCTTCCTCCTCTGCCTTACTGTGTGTTTCTGTCCATTGTAGATGGATGCCACCTGTGCACTCTGAACTGACCTTTATCCTGCCCAACTGGTCTGATCACATCATTAGAAATGTATGTGTTCAGTTTTGAGTTGTTGTGAGTAAAAGGTGACAGCTGTGAGGAGTTGTGTTCACATTTAGCTGTCAGTCTTTACAGTTTTGCAACACGAGTGTATGACAGTGTGAAATGTGTTTAGTGGCTGAGAATGTGTTTAGGGTTTGGCAAAAAAGAGCAGATGAGTTTTGCAAATTGTGTCCAAGTTCCTGAACAGTGTTTAAGGTTTGGCCCAAAGAGTGTTTGATTGGAAAAAATGAGTTTAGGCCACTGAAAATTTGGTTCAGAGAATGGAGTTTAGTGTTTTAGCAACTGAGAAAAACTGTAATACCTATGATGCAATGTGGACACAAGCATCCCAGGCCAGCTGCGATGCGTCCTGAAATCTGATAACTCATTGAGGCACATTGAGGACACATCGCTGCTGTATGCACCTGTACTTAGAGGTGTCAGCTTGTGTTCAGATTTCTCAGGACCATTGTTAATTCCAGGTGGGAACAAGGCCTAAGTGGATTGTGTGACTACAGTATGTATGGGAAGTGTCTGCCAGTCACACTACCCCTGGCCCCTCCACAAGGGCCACATCACATACTGTCACATTCTGTTCGCAAAGCTCGTGCAAGTCAGGACATTTATCAGGTGGTTTCAGAGAGTTACCAGGTTGTGTAAATGCATTGATTGAAACAACGCAGCTATGTGTTGATACAGCACTAAATAGTAATGCCATAAATGTACTTTTGAATACTTTTAAAAGCAGGTACTTCGGTACTTTAACCCAAGTAAAATATGATTGCGCAACTTTCGCCTGCAGTGGAGTAATATACTCTAACTTTGACTCAAGTAATAGAGTTCTGTCCATGACTGGTGATATGTTTGACAGTATTTTAATAAATTACAGTTTTTCTCAATTGCTTAGACACAATTCCTGGAACAACTCACCATCTTCACACACAATTCTAAAAACTCACACCCAACGGTACAAACATCCAACTTCTGGGTCCCAATTAGTTTTTACCCTCAGACAACACACACAAGCTGTCAGAACACACACTACATGAGTGTTTGTTACACACTGGAGGGATTCATTCAAAACACTGCCACCAAAATGTCTACAATAGGTTTTATTCACAGTATTTCCATATTCAGCACATATACAGGTTCATCAGCATCAGCATCGACAACAGCATTAGCATGATCTGGTCTCAGGTCAGGGTCAGGCCATAGTATTTCGTCAACATCACACATTATGTCTGCTCTTGCCAGGCAGCGTAGGAAATATCCCCTTGTGGACCCAGTATGGCATGGCAGTGGAGGATGCCACGATTGCTAATAGCTGCACACATGGTGATGCTGCCTCCCCTCTGGCCTGGAACTTGTGTGATTACTCGGTGTCCAATGATGTTGCGGCCCCTTTTGCGCTTTTTTGTCAGATTGAAGCCTGCTTCATCGATAAAGATGTACTCATGAGGGTCAGCCATGGCATCCATCTCAAAGCTTCTCTACAGGAGTCAAAAACACACATTTTACTTCAAACACAGTACTGTGTGTATTGGAATGAAAGATGGGCCTTTACTCTACATACTATAATGACAAAAAGCTTTGGGTTTTTGTGCTACAGGAACCAGTTTTTGTGTTTTAGCAATCGAGAAAAACTGTAACAGTTGCTGCTTTGGCGCTCTCATGCTGCATCATATGGCTTTTGGACAGTTTAGCTCATGATAGATGGTTGTTCCAGTCACCTGCTGTGCATTTTTGTGAAAGCTTGTTGGTGCTGTCTCTTTTCCAAATAGTTAGAATCCAACAGCCCATACTTTTTCATGCAGAGAACAACAGAAACAAAATCAGAGTAGCAAGTTAAATGGAATAAAAACAGCTTTGTTATGGTCTGGCAGCTGAAACGATTTGGTTAAATGTGCACCATGTGATATTTCTCTTCCTGTAGAGCAGCAACAAGTCCACAAATCTACAGTCCAAAAAAAAACCCCACTTCTCACTCCATCCCTCCTGAAGTTTTTAGCGTGGTTTAGGCAGGCTAATATCCAAACTAAATCCAATCCACATGGGTTAAATTGAGATCAGCTGGACTATTTGTAGATTCTTGAAGACATTTCACTTCTCCTTCAAGAAGCTTGGTCAGCTCTGACAGACTGGTGGGGAGTTCCTGATATTTAACCTGTGGGTCATTCTCCAGGACATTGACACTACTGAATAGTTAGTGCTCCTGCCTGTTGTGATGCCTGTTCTTAGTATTGGCGGAGTCCCTGGAGTGCAGGAGTGAACAGCAGTGGTTATGGTCTTCTGACTCCAGGAGTGAATGGTGGTTGTTGGAGTCACAAGAGGTCAAGGGTGAACGGTTCAACCTCGTGGGAAGGGATGACGGGATGGTGTTGTAAGATGGAGATAGATGGTGTCTGAGACATCCTCCTCTGATGAGAGATGCTTTCTCTGTCTTGACATACACTACTCACAAAAAGTTAGGGATATTTGGCTTTCGGGTGAAATTTACGGAAAATGTCAAAAGTTCACGCTACAGTGATATTATATCATGAAAGTAGGGCATTTAAGTAGAAGCATGCACTGGTGATTTCCTCATCTCAAACAATTTCTTGAAACAAAAGCCAACAACAGTGGTGGATATACCACAACAAAAAATGTCAATGTCTCAATAACTTGTCATGTGCCCTTGAGCATCAATTACAGCTTGACAACGACGTCTCATGCTGTTCACAAGTCGACTTATTGTCTGCTGAGGCATGGCATCCCACTCTTCTTGAAGGGTGGCCCTCAGGACATTGAGGCTCTGGGGTACAGAGCTCCGAGCCTCTACACGGCGACACAGCTGATCCCATAGGTTTTCTATGGGATTCAGGTCTGGAGAAAGTGCAGGCCACTCCATTTGAGGTACCCCAGTCTCCAGCAGCCGTTCCCTAATGATGCGACCTCGATGAGCTGGAGCATTGTCGTCCATGAAGATGAAATTAGGCCTGTGTTGTTCATGCAGGGGCACAATGACTGGATTAATGATGTTATTCAGGTAGTATGGGCTTGTCACTGTACCATTCACAAAGTGTAGGGCAGTTCTGTACTGACTAGACACACCTGCCCACACTGTAACACCACCACCACCAAAGGCTCGTCTGGTGACAACAGTGGCTGATGCATAGGGCTCTCCTTGACGTCTCCAACATCGTTGGCGGCCATCATTTCTGCTCAACATGAATCGGCTTTCATCAGAGAACAGCACTGAGGCCCACTGGTCCCTCGTCCAGCGTAAATGCTCCCTGGCCCATGCAAGACGATGACACCTGTGCCTGGTGGTGTGGTCAGGTACCCTTGCAGGTCGTCTAGCACGCAGACCATGCTGATGTAAACGGTTTCGAATGGTCTGACGTGACACTTGGGTGCCTCTCACCTCCTTTAAACGTGCCTGGAGTTGAGTGGCATTCATCATCCGGTTCCGTAGGGCACTGTTCACAATGAAGCGGTCATCAGTGTGGGATGTGGCCAAAGGATGTCCACTTCTATGCCTTTCTGTGACTCTTCCAGTCTCTCTGTATCTCTGTTGCAACCTGCTGATGACACTCTGTGACACTCTAAGCTCAGTGGCCACTTCCGTCTGAGAACATCCTGTTTGAAGCCTCGCAATGGCGAGGTGCTGCTGATCAATTGTTAGGTGTCGTCTTGGTCTCATGATGTCAAAATGTGAACAGCATAATGAGGAGGACTGTTTAAATACCAATTCTAATTGAACCAGGAAATTTATTGGTCGATTCATGGATCAAACACCTGATGTGAATTTTGCCGTTAAACTCCTTGTTAGAGAACAGCAACTTGTGCAAAAAGTACTGAAACACTGAACAGTTGGACATGTGCATTCAAAAGTTTACAGAAGGTCACATTAAGCTCACCTGTAAAGGTTATAATGCATTTTAGGTTCATCCTGAAATTTCACCCGAAAGCCGAATATCCCTAACTTTTTGTGAGTAGTGTAGATCACTTCCTTCACTCCTCTTTTGAACCATCTGTCCTCTCTATCCTAGATGTGGACATTGTGGTCTTTGAAGGAGAGACCCTTTTCTTTCAGGTGCAGGTAAACTGCTGAGTCCTGACCTGAGGACTTGGACCTTTTGTGTTGAGCCATGTGTTTGTTTAGTGGTTGTTTGGTTTCCATTCCTTGCTGCATTGGACTGCATACAGGTTACTCTTTGTGTTTCGGTCTGTGTTTCAGAGTGGACCAGTTTCTGTTTTGACATGTCGCTGGGTTTGAAAAACACCGGGATGTGGTATTTGTTGAAAAATCCTCCTCTCTCCTTTCTCAGATACTCCCGAGACGTATATGATGACATCGTTATTACATTAACCTTTGTGAAAACAGCCACAAGATCCAGGAAGAACACCAACAGTGCAGGTGAAGAAAAAAAGAATGAACATAACAATGTCACTCTTGGACTCAGGGGACTCCACCAATGCTAACAACAGTCTTCACAACAGGGAGCAGCACCAACACTCGAGCAGCTTCAACGACTTGGAAAATGTTCCCACACAGGTTCAATGACTGGGACCCCCCACCAGTCTGTCGGAACTGAAGAAGCTTCTTGGATTAGAAGTGAAACATCTTAAAGAATCCACAAATATTCCAGTTGATTGATTCACCCCTACATGGATAAACATGACCTACATGACTGAACGTACACACATATTTTCCATCCCTTATAATGTTCTCTTTCTGATTCAAAATGACGCTTTGTCAACTTAGTGTTGCCTCGTATGCCCAAAACACACACCAAAATTATAATGGTAGATTTGTACTCTGCACTCATAAATCATTAGCAATGAAAGGGAAAAAAAATACACAATACTTTGATTTATTTATTTATTTATTTATTTATTTTGTCCATTCCAGTGGATGGAGAAACTGAATGTGGAAAACAAGTACTGTAAAGCTTACAGTAAAATCTTAAGAGACTTTTTTCAACAAAAAACATGATTTATTTCACTATATCAACAAAAAGTGATGCTTTAAAACACATGGCATATATATTTTGTATCATTTTAACACATTTATTTAAAAAAACTCAATTTCTGAAGTATGTCAAGGAAGCAGTATGTTCAGACCTTCTCGAGTTGAATATTCTGTGTACAAAATCAATAGGATGTATTATAATCTGACTGTATCATCAGAAAATCAATTCAGAAGAGAATTGGAATAAATCAAAACGCATTTCCCTAGTTCCCTTCTGGTGACATCCAGATGCCCTGTCCATTCCAATGAACAGAGGTTTTTATTTAAAAAGCCTCTGCAGTCCAGTTTAGATGATGTGGAACACTGACATCCAATCAACTCAATTTGGGCAGAATCACATGACAATAATCATAGATCTTGACATCCTAGAAGAGGTATTGCAGTTTTACTGTGTTTGCCCAATGTCAAATTCCTACATCTATTTCTATTTGTGCTTTCTTCACGTAGTCCTGTCGTGATGGAAAAATAATTTTTTCTGACTCTTCATACAGATATTTGGAAATACTGTGTTCAATGTACACACTCGGGCTGTTTTCATAGGCTCCTCTCTCTAATTTTAAACTGATTTCAATATAATATTCTGAGAAAAAACATCTGAATTTTCAAGATTAAAGTCATAAATTTACAAGAAAAACTCAGATATTCTCTGAAATTAAAGTGGTAAATTTACAAGAAAAACTCACATTTATGAGGAAAATAATGGAACATTCTGAAATTATAAAGTCACAAATTTGCAAGACAAAGAAAGAATAAAAATTATGAGATTAAAGTTGTAAATTTACAAGAAAAAACTCTGAAAAATAGTTTTTCTTATACTGTAGCAGCCCTTGGCATCAATAAGACAGCATAGAGTTCAACTGGTACAAAACTTTTATTCCATCTCAAGCACCGTGAAACTAAAAACACAAAATATTAGTACTTTCACATATTAAAAAGGTCTTAGTATATATATTTCATCTCAATAGTTTACATTTTCTTTAAAAACACACTTCATTATTACACAGTCAACAATAAACCTCCAATATTGCACATAATTGAACTACAACTTAATGCACAGAAATATATGAATGTAACAAAAAACACACACTAGTGTTTCAAATGCCACATACCTCGCTTCGCCTACCAAGGGTGCAAACTCTCCTCATACAAGTGGTGAATGGAAACAGGTACATGAACTGAACTGCACAGAAAAAAAAAAACAAAAAAAAAAACACACTTCACATGAATGTACACTTTATTTAATCTAACAAAAATGATATGACAAACAAATTAGAACTTACTTGTGTTTCTTTGCTCTCCTTGCTCAACATAACCTGCTTCCTGTGTGGCAACCCAGGTGAATGTGGCAAACACAGGGGTGTATTCAGCGGCGTTACGATACGTAACGTTGTGTGACGTTGTCTCACTGAATGATGTGTTTGGTTGTAACGTTTTGTAACAGAGAGCAACATGCCTCAGAGGTAGTTTTCCTCCTTTTTGTGGGCGTGTCACAGGTGTTATCCAATCAGCATCAGCCTGTATTTAAGCCTCCGTGATTTAAAACAATAGTGCTCCATTATGGCTTTCAGTGTAGCCTATGTTTAAAATGTTACCCATCATTTGAAGAGGCAAAAGCACATGTATGTGGTAAATATGATGATAGATCAAACATAGTTTGTTGTTTTTCTCAATAATATGGCAACTTTTATTCAACTTAAAACTTAAAACTCATTTGTGAAGGCCTATGGTACAATTCTTTGAAACAATGTTTAACAATAACCGTTTTTTTCATAGTGGACATTGAATGTCTTGCAGTACCCCTATAATTAATGATCCATGTAAAGTAATGTCCTGCTCAGACAGGTGTTCGGCTACAATCGCGAGGAGAATGGCCCTCTCAGCTTCCATACTTGCAACGCTTGTGTAATGCAACAAGTTGTTCAGAGCTTTATCGTTTCTGTTAGCTTGACGTTACATACCGGTACGTCTACGCTGAATACACCCCAGGTGTGTGGCAGTTAACCATTTATACACATTCTGGGGTGTGTGATGAAACCCGGAACATGAATAAAGCATAATGCTAAATAATCAAGGAAAAGAAAACCTGGAACATGAATGCCGCATAACAACTAGCTCAGCTGGCCACTAACATATACTATTAGATTTAGTAACAATGAAATACTCTTTTTTTTGCCTGGAATCACAATATTATCATCAGCACCTGGACTTTAAAGAGAGATTAATGTGACTCGGGCTGATTCAGAAGAGAACAACACACTGAAGTCTAATTTGATGAGCTCATCAGCTGAGAATGATAAAAAAAAAACCCTGCACACAGTCCTCACTAGCAGGACCACTGACCACCTAGAGTTTAATTTTGAATTCAGCTCACTATCACAGAGCACACTTTGGATTAGTTGGGCTTTTTGTGTTTATGTGTTTTTCTCTTTGGGGCTGTAATGAGAGGGTAAATATGTATCTACATAAGAATCCCACTGTAGTTTTTCTGTTGAGGTTCAAAGACCACATGGGTAGCAGATTAAGGTGTTTGCCTTTTTATGTTTATGTGTGTATTTGCATGTGTGCAGTGCTGCATGGGTGAGCAGTTTAAGATGTGTTCATTATTGTAATTATTATTTCTCTGATGCCCCTTTTGATTGCACTCTTATTTGTTTGCTATTGTTTCCTCAGGATATGGAAGAGGTATTTATTTTGCTTTGAAAAAAACACCGTGTAAATTCAGTGGATTAAGCCTTTTCTCCTTGAATCTTCTCCCTTTGTCTCATGTTGAGAGTTTCTCCCCTGATATCTTGGGCTATCCCTTCTCCTTTGTTATCTCTGTTCTCCTCTTATCATCTTATCTCCTTTTTGCCCTCTTTAATTCTCTTATCACGATCACCTTTTATTCCCTTGCATCTCCTTTTCTAACCACTAATCACCTCCTGTTTTTGACGCTTTTTTTTTTTTTCAAGAAAACGGACCAAATGTGTGCAAATCCCAACACTAGTCAGGTGTATAGATATAAGAAGTGCTTGATGAAGGCTCTGTGTTGAAACATAATGAAACGTCTAATTGATATTTGGGAACATCAAGTGTACCAGTATACCCTCTCCTCTTTTTTTCCACCCACATTCCCTTGTCCTCTGATGACCTGTCCTCCTCTGTTTTTCCCACTACTGTCCTAACAGTTGTGCCTTTTAGTCTCAGACTCTTTAAGCCTTCTGGATGGGATTATCAGAATGATCAGTGGACAGAATTTGCAAACACGAAGACTGTAGTGAGAGGAGACGAGACGCAGGAGATGATGATAGATGGAGGAAAGGAAGGGTTAAAATGAAACATGAATGGAGAGGAGGGAAAAGAAGAGGGAATACGAAGTGGAAAGGTGGGATACAGATGAAAAGTTTGAAAGCAGGGAGCAGATGAACGTGGGTTTTCCATCAGTTTTTTTGTGTGTGTGTGTGTGTGTGTGTGTGTTTGACCAACCTGAACATAAACACTGAAATTTTGCAAAAACTTTGCCAAAAAAAAAAAAAAGAAAAGAAAAGTGGATTATTTGGCATGTCGACAAAGAGAAAATACAATACAATAAAGGCTGATGGAAACAGTTTATTAGACATAGCAGGGATGCTTTCACTGTGGCAGCAGGTGGGAGCTCAGTGTGTGTGGTGCACTGGTAACACAGCCATGTCCTGCTGAGTGAGGGCCACTATCACCAGTGTTGGGAGGATTACTTTTGAACTGTATTCCACCACAGATTACTGAGTGCATGCCCAAAAATGTAATTTGTAATACATTCCATTAGATTTCTAAAGTTAAGTAACCTATTCTAAATACTTTGGATTACTTTGGGAATACTTTATTTATAAAATTTGCCCATTTGTCTGGGTCACTCTGAACGTAGTTAAGAGTTTATGGATGAAACAGCGGGCAGGCGCGTTCACACAACAGGAGAGCTCCACCACCACTGGGCTCTTCCTGAAGCTACGCGTCCACAGAGCTGTCTATGTGACAACAGGGATCACGCCGCTTCCCAGATGCTTGATGGGCGTGTCGCTCCAGATGATTGACAGTTGTTCTCGCCACGCAAACACTTCCTAGCTGCACCTGATTGAATGAACACTATCACTGAGTGGCTAATTAGCGATATATATACATACATATATGTGTGTGTGTGTGTGTGTGTGTGTGTGTGTGTGTATACACAAACTGGTGCATTTTTTCTTCTAACTGTTCCCATGCCTCATAGGAATTTTCGATCAAAAAAGGCAAAAACAAATAAAGTAATGCCTTAAGTTATCTATTTTTAAAGATATTTGTATTCAGAATACCACCAATTTAAACAGAATTGTAACAGAATACAGTAACTGATATTTCATATTTTAAATACGTACTTTTGCCCCAGACTACTAACGATCAATAAGCATTCTAACGATGAAAATGCACACTGATCAGCATTGTCATCTGTCCACATTTTGAAAGTGCAGTAACAATATGCACAAAATTTCTATGGAAATGGCTACTGAGGAGGAGAGGAGGGAGAACAGTAATGGAAAAAGATGGAGAGGAGGAGGAGGAAGGAGCAGGGGAGAGAAACTTGAGACGCAAGGGGAGAGAGATAGAGAAGATGTTAAGATTTGGGACAGTGGGAGCAGAGGAAGTGAAATTTAAAATGGAGAAAGACAGACGAGGGCAGAGGGGAAAAAAAACATAATTTAAAAAGCATGAAAGGAGTAGAGAGAGAGACTGGCAAGCGAGCAGAGGAGTGGAGAGGGTAATAAAAAGAGCAGGAGAGACAGAAACAGTAACAGAAAGGAGAGAGGGAGAGAGAGAGAGAGAAAGAGAGCAGGAAAATGGAAATAGTAGAAGTGAGGAGGAGGATTTCAGTGTGAATGCAGACCTGTAGCCGCCACGGTCACGCTTTTCTCTGTCTGCCCGGCGAACCTGCCCACGCAGCAGAAAGCCGTTAAACACCACCGCTTGCTTGTTCACAATCCAGATCATCTCGGTCGGCTTTTTAAAGGAACAATCTGTTATCTGTGTCTAAACAACAGAGCCGCTGCACTTCAGTGTGTGGAGCATGGCGTTATAAGTCTGGGGATGCGTTTAACGGAGTCAGATGAAGCGTAACTGGAGCAGGACTGCATGGTTTCACATCTGCTGCACAACCTGAGGGTGCTGAGGTTGGGTCTATTTTGGTACACTGCTGATCTGACATATAAGCAGTCCAAACTAGACTTCAACTTTCCCCTTTGGTTTTTTGTGTGTTTGCTTTTCTGTGTGTTTGGGTTTTTTGGAGTTTGTTTGATCCTCCAAAATTTAGTGTGTGTGTTAAATTAAATTGTATGGAGCAACTGGTAATGACTGAAGGATAATCATAATCATAATCATAATCATACATTTTATTTGTATAGCATCTTTCATACAGAATGCAGCTCAAAGTGCTTCACATAAAAAGAATAAAATAAAATAAAATTTGCATGCATATGTATACACATACATATACATACACATACACATACATACACATTGATAGATAAACAAATAAATAATTGAGAACATCAACAGGAAGAATAAAAGGGGATAAACAAGAGAAATGAGAGATAGTGCGTTACATTACAGTTTTTTTTTTAATTGTTTACACACAATTTTGAAAACAGGGCTCCTTTTTTCTAAACACCTCACACAATGAACCAAACACCACACCCAATTTGCAGAACACCCCAGTTTGTTTGCAAAATGAAACATATCAGCCAAAACCATAAACAAATTGGTAAAAGTATTATTTTGTTCTCACATCACTAACACAGTCTTTCAATGATCGTACATTGTTTCAGTCTATTACATACTACCATAATAAATTCAAAACACATTTGTAAAAACCCTTTTTTAAGAAATAGTGATGAATTTTATTCAGAAATATTGTTTGAGAGCATGGTTATGGGATAATTTAGATGACAAAAATATATTGACAAACCCAATACATTCTTCATGATTTCTTTGAGGTAAACAACCGTAAAAAACTGTAAAACGTAGGAAATGTGGCTAAAAATCTGAAGTAAAAGACAATCAGTCATGAATAAGAATACAAATGCCTTAGCCCCTTCAGACCCGCATTTTTTCTGCTGGGCAAAAAAAAATTTTTTTTTACTGATTCTGACTCCTCTCCAACATAAAAACAAAGTGAAAAAAAAACATTTTTGCTAACTCATGTTTTTAATAGTATTTTTTCATGTCCATTACAATGGACGCCACGACACAATGGGTGTAAAATGTCATAAAAACTTAAGAACAATAAGGCTGAGTTTTTCCACATAGTAATCAATCTGGTATGACCTAAACATCTGGAACTGGATGTTTGCATATGTTTGAGTCTTTGTACAGTTCTGAACATGCACATGAACACGATAGGTGTATCACAGCATGGGTAGGGAACAGCAGTGAGGTCATCACCAGGCCCGGAGCTTGCAGGAAGAGAGGGAGAGAGGGTATAGTGTATGTAGTAGATGTATGTTGTTTTTATAGTAGGCTAATGAACTGATAACACGTTAACTTGGAATGGGATGATCCTCATGAATTGGAGGATTCTCAAAGGAAGTGTCAATGATTGTATTGAACAGCCTGTCATGAGACTTGATTTATTCCTTACTGGTTACTGTCATCTCCTCCTGTCCTCTGTCCTCCTCTGTCCCTATGCTGTCTGTCTCCTCTATCTCAACCTCTTCTGCCACATCAAGTTCTTCTGGTATGCATGTAACCTCTCCACTGTCCCTCTCTGAATCTAATTACAAAACAATCACATATTTACTCATTTTATGTATTCTCGCTCTTGAACTGTTATGCATTCCATTTAGATCTTATTGATGAAAAACACAAATGAAGAATTAAAAACACTCTTAATTTCTAATCTTATCACCTATCTCAGTCCTGGTGTCATCCTCCTCATCTCCTGAATTCATGTAGTCAAGTTTGGATAATTCTCCATTTACAAGACATTCATGAAAGTCTTCAATTCGATACTCTACAAGAACATTATGTACAAAAAATGTATATATCTAAAAATGTATAATCATGAATAATTAGACTGTGACACCATACTTTACCCATGGAAAGCTTATAGATATTTTGTTTCTTTATATACTGACACTAAACATATGTGTGTTGGCTAAACTCGCCCAACTCCTGATGTCCATTGCACTGGACATCAGACTTTGAAAAAATCCTGTAAATTAACCATATGATATATGTTCAAAATTACTTCAAATATTATCACTTGTAACAGTTACAGTTATGCAGGCAGAAAATTTGTTTGGCCATCATGAACATAAATTTATTTTTTTGATTGAAAATGAGTGCTTACTCCTCCCTCTCTGCAGTCGCTCAGCCATGCTTGTCTTGTCCAATGTCTGTCACTCTCTCAGAGCGTGCTCAAAGTCATGAAATGATTTTGATTGGATAATCAGGATCCAACCAGTAACCAGCATTACTGACATCATTCAATTATCCAGTATTTATTGAATTAGAGACAGAAATATGTCATGTCCATTCCAATGGACGCAGGGTCTGAAGGGGTTAGAATGGGTTGGATGATATGATATTGAGTAAAAGTCATACTACAGCTAATTCAGTTTTTGACTATATATGTCTATGGTCAAGGTCACTGAAAGGTCAAAATTCACATTTTGGCTAATATCTCAAGATTAAAGCATCATAGAAAGATGCAGCAAGGGTTGTTATGTGGCTATGGTGTGTGTGTGTGTGTGTGTGTGTGTGTGTGTGTGTGTGTGTGTGTGTTTGAGATGGGGGGTGGGGATTCCGTTTCTAACTGCTTGATGTTTATAGGTTGTGGTGCATCTCCAGCAGTTATGGTCAAGCATCCCTTGGGACTGTATCCCTGTGCTGTGCTGTGCAGATAGGCCTCAGTTTCAGTTCGACCTTTTTCCTCAGTTGATCTGCTAAACATCCTCAGACTCATGTTCTTAGGACATCAACTAGGAGTCCACTGAAAAACACAGTCACTATCGTGTGTGATTAACTCATTTCACAAGATGGGCAATTCAAAAGGAAATGTGACTCTTGTTGTAAAGATTTGTTTATTGCGCTTGAATATAAAATGGCATGTGCAGTAACAGAATCTGTGAAAACAATAAAAAAAAAACACTCTGTCCATTCTTCAGTCTGTTGCCTCCGTGAAAATATGACCGCAGTTGTTGATTCTACAGTGGAGGGAAACAGTGTGGAGGACAGAGGTGCGGAACAGGTCCAAGGTACGATCGCTGTGTCCTCCTCTGCTCAACAAAAAACATTAAGAACCACAGTGTCAATAAAGGTTTCCTCACATACTTGTTGCTGGTAGGTGGCTTACTTTTTCAGCGTTGCAACAGTTTGGACTTGGCCCTTCCAAATCAATATCTCTGAGAATAAATACCAGTTCAACAAGACAGGTCTCACAATGCATTTGCCTGGGTTGTAAATCACTGACAGACACATTGTCACTTTGGATTCGATCTGTTTGTTACACAAATTAATTTTGTCTCAATGATGGAATCATTAAGAGTTCAGAAAAAACTGAGTTACCTGGCATCTAAACGCCTTTCAAAGTGAAGCATTTACTCCTCCAGATGACATCATGACATCTCTATCTTGGTTCAGACAGATCTCTGACCTTTCATTTGACCCTGTATGTGCACAGGTTGTTTATACATACATATATCTATCTATCTATCTATCTATCTATCTATCTATCTATCTATATCTATATATATATATCTATAGATATATATCTATATATATATAGATATATATCTAGATATATATCTAGATATATATATATCTATATATATATAGATATATATCTATAGATATATATATATAGATAGATAGATAGATATATGCCTTATCTGCCTTTGCTGAATGGACAGAAAAATCTCAAGAAAATCAGCCATGTTGTCCCTTTCATTGTCTTAAGTTTTGAACCCTTAATATTCTATAACTTGTAATATCCGTTACCATGTGCTTTCTTGATTAGGCTCTTGAAAGCCCTTAAGTTACTCTACATCTATGGGCAATCTGATGGATGGTATCCGAGCCTCTCTGAAGTGTGTCAGTGCTTCTAGCCTCTTGAACTTCAGCTGATTTTCTTAAGGAACCCCACATTTTTGATGATTCTTCACAAGGATCTCCAGAGATGCTGGCATATCTGGTGTGAACACGATGGAGTCCTTCCTTACACACCTTCCTTTGATCTCTACATGCTGGGAAATTGCTTACATAGCTTGTTCTCCAAATCTAATAAGGTAAGTTTTACATCTGGATGAAATAGATTTCTCTCAAGGCCCCACTCTCTCTTACAATAGCAAAGTATCACCCCACATTGTGTAAAATGTTAGTCCTGTTCCACACAATCTGTGGTGCAGTTCTGTAGTGGTGAGAATATTATCTGAACCAATTCCAGGAAATGACTGGAAAAAAAGTTTTATTTTATTTATTTAACCATGTGGAATGGTTAAATGGAATTGGAATGGAATAACCAAGAGTCTGACGGCTTCAATTCCAACCAAAGTTTGTGATTTCATTGATCAACACGTTAATCCAAAGAGAGGAAACTAATTGATGAGAGGTAACAGCGAAGTCTCTCTCTCTGGCTTACTCTCTCATGACCAAGGCCACAACTCAACTGCACCCCTTCCAGCATTTCTATAAAAATCCTCTGACCCTTCACATACCTTTCATTCATTAACCCACATCTACCACCTTCCATCGCCCTTTCCTTTGTTCTGTGCTTCCTTCTGCCATCTCTTCCTTCCTCCCCTTTCTCCTGCAGGGTCTGGAGGGGGGCCCGCTGTGCCCGGGAGCTACAGCGGATCCCCCTTTGAAGCTTCCCCACAGTGCAGCCATCGTACACAAAGACCATCAAGCCAATGGGAATATTCATACATTTTTCATTCTGATCATCATCTTGTGGTCCTCACTGGTGAATAGGAGAGATGGATGTAACAAGAGAATGAATAAAGATGCAAACAGAGATATATATATATATAGCATTGATTGATTGATTTACACTTTATCGTTAGCCAGGGCCGCGATTTTTCAGGCATCAACAGCAGCTCCATTTGTGACAGCACATAACAAAACAGAAATTAGGACAAGAAATGAAGATGCGTACATTGACATAACATTAGAGGACAACACTTAGTGGAGCTTCGGTGTACATTTCATCTGGGATTGTGCTCCTCATTCAGCTTTGATTGACAAAAACAGTGTTTCAATCTGACCCTTAGAAAGAAGCGGCGTGGGCCTTTGTAGGCCTTTGGTTCACAGCAAATCAGAGGGTGTCACCCTGGTTCACCCTGTCAAGGCAACAGCTGTAAACATTCAGCTGATGTCACCGCGTCAGCAGAGGAGTTTGTTCCTCTCACAACCAGCATTTTTTAATAATTATTTTTGTTGTTATCATTATTAGTACTAGTAGTAGTAGTTTTCACAACTGATTTATTACTTTTGAATGTTCATAGCTGTTGCCATGGCGAGGTGAACCACCCTGAAACACTGATTTGCCATGGCCCAGGCCAATCTACTCATTCAATTTGTATGATCTGACTCTATTCAAAGGTGGAACCCTGTGTCTCTGATGTGATGGTACATATTCACTGTCCAGAACATGGTTGGGATTGGAGACAATGTTGTTATAGTAGGCTGACTCATACGATTTATCAAGAGGTCATTCTACAATCTTTGAAAAAAAAATTTTTCAAGCAATTTAGATTTTAAAGTAGTGGTCAAACTCTTGTTCCATGCAGCATTACAAGGCTGTGGAACACCAGCAGGAGAGATGCAAAGAGAAACAAGTAAATGAGTGGATAAGATGCAAAGTGCTGCACAGTAATAGTTGTGTGTAAAAAAGAAAAAGAGTGCTGAGGCAAAAACTGTTCATGCATACAAGTGAACCCGCTCTCCCACATCACCAACAGACACATCTTTACTTGTTATTTTGTGCTGTATTACCATATGGTACTTAACAGAGTGTCAATGTTGGAATGAAATCAACAAAATAATATAATAGTGATTTAAAAAAAATGTATGTATCTATTCTCCCGACCTTCAATTAGCCTGAGTGCATGTTATGTCCACGTGTTATCATGTTATGTGCATGCCGTCTGTGTTTATGGGTACAGCTACATAATAAATCTCAAGTTTTTTTGCTCATTCAGTGAATCTCCCATTAGCCTGATGATGCTGTTAATGCGACCCCTGCTACTTCTGGCTGAATTAAACACATTCCCATTAGTTCTGCATGAAATGTCGCACCGATGCACGGCAGCTCTATCAGCTAACTCACCCTGTCTCCATCACTGACTGAGGCTCTCTCCATCCCTCCCACTGAATACCTTCATCTCGCTTTTCGTTCCTTTTTGTTGCCTTTATTCTTGATAGAAAGAAAGAAAGCTGCATAGAACAAGAATATAGATCAAGGGGGCACCCAGTACAGCACATCTCTCTGCCAAGCTGACATTAGGAAGTTACTTTTGAGCCAAACCACGCCCTCTTTAGACAATGCTGACATCAGAAGACAGGCCCCTTTCAGTGTTGTCTTGCCCCATGACCAACGTTCCCATTCAGTTTCATGGTATCACATTGGGTGGCATGAGATTGGTATAGACTTAATAATCAAAAGCATAATCTACTCCAGCATATTGTTAATATCTTTTGAACACGTGGACTTGCAAAACGAAGTACCTCATGATTGCACATACACTCCTGACTTTGTTTTTTTTTTGGCTGCCGGTCAAACTAAGGAAGCAATTTAACGGCACCACTCATAACTTCCTGTGAACATTTGCTGTAATGTCTGCCATTTAATATGCTAAATCATTAAAAGGTTCCATCAACAAAATAGTCATTAGTTACTGCCAAAGAGCACAGAAAACAGCATTTTCCTTATCGATGGGCTTGAAGATACTCATCTGATGCTTGTAGATTATCACACAGTATCTTCAGCTCATCAGTCGGTGTTTCCCCTACGTGTGCTCTGCTGCTAAAATTTCACACCGTCAGATTTTGCGAGTGCATCTAGGTCACGCTAGCTTCTCTCCTCTCTTCTGTTGCCTGTGTTTCACTGAGGCGAGGCAGAGCCACACACAGAGAGCAGAGCAGAGGTGATACAGGTGAAGAGAAGATAACATCACTCCAACTGACAGCATCTATGTCACCACAAGTGCACTAAAAGCCCCCCAACAAGAGTAATTACATTAATTATTCTGTTAATTAGTTTATTAATCCATCTACATTTGGGATGCACAATAAATATCATCACATCATTAGTATTGGCTGATATTGGCTTTACAATGAAATACTGGTACATGAAATAAAAATGTCTTTTATAACATTGTGATATGTGAAATGTTACCATGTTATGCTGTCAGGACTGTCTAAGGGAGAGCGTCATCCAAACCTCTTTACGTAGGATGAGTCTTACAGTTGTGTTTGAAAAAAAGTGTTAAATTAAACTAAATATGGGACGTTTTACATAATCTGTCAGTGGGCCATCACAATAAGTGTACGGAAACAATAATATGTTAACTTCACTACAGAAGAGACTTGATGCTCTCTGCAATTAGGTGGGAAAAAAAAAAAAAAAAGCATCCCGGGCCTGGGATGATTTTGTCCACATTGCATTTGAAGTGTAAACAGACATGTGACCCAGGACACCTTTCTACTCACCTGATGTCCTCTGTCTGAAGCTCTGGTCCATCCCGCCACAGCCGATATCGGTCAGACCTTCACTTTTCCAGCAGAAAAATTATACTGCCTGACGGGGTTTATTTATCTATTTATTGATTAACCCCTAATGTAAGTCTCTGCCCACCTGCACATTCAAACATTCAAGGTCAGGTTCAGGTTGATTTACCCACCGCAGCAGAGAACCTGACCTTCTCAAATAATTCAGTAATCTGAGCCTGAACTAATGTGATCGGGTGGAGACTTACAGATATGACATGCAGAATAAGTAACTGACAGCATGATAAAATGACTGGAGTGAGCAAGAAAATCTCCTTTTGTTAAATGCCTGCTTCCTGTTAAATGCCATTTTATTTTTATTTTTTGCGTGGAAGGAGGACCAGCAAAGTAAGAATTTCACTGAACGGTGTAACTGCTTGTTTTACTGTGCATATAGATAGATAGATAGATAGATAGATAAATAGATAGATAGATAGACTTTATTGGTCCCAACCAGGGGAATTCTTATGTTACAGCAGCATCAGTAGAAACATATAATAAAGTTAAATAAAATAGAATAAAGACTGGGGAGAAAATTTGTTTCTTGTTTCTAGCTAATTTTAACTTATTTCAAGTGAATTTTCACTTTTTCCACTGGCAAATTTTGCCAATGAAACAAGCAAATTTTCACTTGTTTCAAGTGAATTTTCACTTGAAACAGGTGAAAATTGTCTAAAAACAAGTTACTTCTGAGGTGATCATGTCTTATTTTAAGTGTAATGAGATATTTTGACTAGAAATAAGACATTTTTGACTTGAAATAAGACAAATAATCTTGGCAAGATTTTGCGTTTTTGCAGTGAATGTCCTGGTAGCGATGAAAGTCCGGCGAAATTGTTACCTCGCAGCACAATCCCAAGCTCAAAAGGTGCTGACGACTGTACGCGTACATTGCCCAACATAAGGTGGTGTTTTAAGCTAAAAACACAACCGTTCACACATACAAAAACATAGAATACGGCACCGAGAGTGGAGAGCTGTAGCCGCTGCGTCTATGCGCGCTGCCATGGCAATTAAACTCCCTTTTTCTGTCTTGCTCTGTCTCTCAACTCAAAAACCCTAAGCAGTTGTTCTTTGCAAATGGAAATGACGCGTGTTTATTTGCATATAGTGCAGGAAAGTGAGATCTGATCACAAGTGGGCAGGTGAGACACATGTGGAGATGCATTTTAATACCAGGTGTGAGCAGACAGACTGACAGCTGTCCTCTTGTGACCGGAGGACCTGAGACAGATGTTAATGGCAGGAGGAAGCAGGGCCAAACACTCGTCCTCTCCGTGAGCTGTCCTGCCTGGACTGCCTTCATGTTGGAGATGGGAACTCTCCACGTTTGTTTGGCCTCGCTGCTGACGGACTGTAACACGGTTAAGATTTAATGGCTTTGTAAAGCTAACAGGCATGAAGTGAGGCTGTTAGTTTTACGAGACAGTCAAATGAGCCGGTGTGTGGATGAACTGATGGATGAGAGGTAATTCAATGGAGTCTACTTACTCCCCCTCGCTCCCACTTTTTTTTCTCTGTGCCTCTCTCATTCCTTCCCTTCACGCTCCTTTCTCTTGGCTCATTTTAAAGCACTTCAAAGGAAGCGGTCGAACGGTAAGCTTGATTTTAGAAACGCCCGCGGCGGTGTGTAGGTGAGGCGGTTTTAAAACACTGAAGAGACCGATGCAGTGAGGAAAACCAGACAGAAATCAGACCGAGACGGAGGACTGGAAGTCTCGACCATGAGACACAGGAAAAAATAACCCGCTCCTCTCATCTTCTTTTTGTCTCTCTTTAGCAAGAACTTTTTCGGGGAGGGTTTTTTTAAAAAATTATTACCGTAGTTGTGGTCCCATCACTGATGTCCAGGTGCTCATACAGGGACAATGTGAGTTATGGATTTTCTGCTGTAGACGTTCGCCAAAGCCACTAAGTGCTATCTCTGTTGTTATACAGTGTCATCCAAAGGAATATTTACACTAGAAGAGAGTCATATCTTGTGTTGGGAGATCCAGAGGTAACAGAGAGGCAGCAAAGTTTGCCTTTATTGACAATAACTCAGAGAGGGATGATCTGTGCCACATTTTTTCAGCATTCTGGTCCTGTTCAGCATAAACATGGCTGGCTATTGGTTGTTTTTTATGTTTTTTAGTCATGTGCAGGTTATAAAACGTGCAAGAAATTTTTGGTTTTCATTATGCAAACACAATTTTTTTGTTAGGGATAAGGAAAACAGTAATTTCTGTCATAGATGATAGATTTTTCTGGATCTGAAAGTGTAGTGAATGCTAAGAAATCAGAGACAAGCTTGGTGTGTGAGGCCCTTAAGAGATACGACCACCATGAGGTGACACTGAAGCAAAAGAACTAACCGAGTACCAATCAATCAGTCAGTCCATGCCAGACTCCTTTCCTCTTGCTCATATACACTGCAACACACTGATTAAGGAGATGAAGATTTTAACGCTGAATGTGACTGGATAAGAAACAGATATTTTCCACTGCAGATGCTTTTTTTCAAGTGAATCATATTTGATACACGAGTTTCTGAGATTCTACATAATCAGTGTGATGATGTAGAATCTCAGATGATGTAGATGATGATGATGATGATGGACACTGTCAGCTATTGACCCAAATGGGATTTTGCATGGATATTTTTGCCAATTTCAAAAAAGGTTAAGGTAAGAAAATTCTTTCTGACAGCTTAACACAAATATTTACTGGATAGCAGCTTATAATTACTTAATTTCTGTAAGTTACTATACAGTAAAATTGTGGTGAAAAAAATCGGTATCAAATTCAATAGAGCAGGTATATCAGGTCAGTTATCTGTTAATTCGTCAATTGTCACTGTACTGCATTTCATGCATAATGAATTCCCTAAAGCAACACACAATCTCTTGGTGACTGACGTAAATTAATTAAGTTTCCATTTCCAAACATGGCAAACCCAACAGAGATCCAAGCACTACACAGACAATCACTTCTCCCAAGTCTGCTGTGGGAAATGCATCTTTGCCTACTATAATGCCAAATGAAGAGGTTATGAAACAAAAAACGAATCAAACCAAGTCAAGAGTTCATCTTTAATGCTGCTGGTCCCATTGGTGGCTTTGTCATTGCTGCACACCTTGTGAACAATGTCATTTCAAATTTTAATGAAGATCCCGAGGTTTCCAAAGGTACCAAATATGTCCTGCTGAATTACAAGGAAATGCATGTAAAGTGATGCACAGACATCTATGCATTTTTATGTAATGGTGCAGCCATAAAACAATGTCAGCTTGGGTTTCAGTTTTTTGGGTCAGAAGCTATGCCACAATATAAGTGTTGTGTAGCTTATTTTGACAGAAAACGGAAGTGTCAGAGGGAACGACTCACAGCGCGAGCGGTTTTCACTATGTTTGTATGTACAGATATGTTTACCTTATGCCTTACAGTACTTTTCTACTAAAAAATATGCTGGACAGTAACTGTCAATAATGGCCTGGTGCAGGTCTGTGCAAAAATAAATAAAGGCCTGCAGCGAATAGCCGCCTGGTTCTTTTAAACGCCCGGGGTCCAAGTTGATTTTGCATATTAAACGCCCGGGCTATTAATTGGGGAAATGCGGAAGTCTTAAGTTTGAAATTACCTGAGGAAAAAAAAATAAAAGAAACTCAGTTTAAGGGATTAAAAATGTTATGTTATGAATGTTTTATTTTGTTTAAAAACTTGGTGTGTGCAAGTGATACAAAACAAAACTCATATGGCAAGTATAATTTAATTTCTTTCTTTTTTTTTGTTAGTTTGTCAGAAGGTTAAACATTTCTGTTTCAAAGAATTAGAGTTTTCTGGCGACTCTGTGATGGTTCAGGCTTTGCCTAGTTAACATCACAAAGTCTGTTTATTTTCTTCAGCTCTGTTAATACAGACACCGAACACAGATTTGATCTATTATGTCTCTGAGAAGTTTCCAAATCATAACTGTCTGGGTGTTTTCTTCCCTGTTATGGTGATCTGCTCTGTTTTGTTACTTGCATATGATTCACTTCCTGTCAAGCCTACAGAGTTAACATGACTGCTGTTTTTGTCTTCCATACAGTAAACCAACAGTCATTAGCCTGCAACGCGTTCTTTTTCACTAATGAGAGTTTCTCACTGCGCTGTGATGTGTTTATTTCCAGGCTAATGACATGTTTCCATCTAAACTCTAACCGCTGAGGACATGCATGATTCTCCCCTAACGTGACACATGGAGAACTTTAATGGCTTCATATTCATGCTCTGGGAATGTACCTCAAACATGCTTAGTATGTTTGATGTTTTCATTAATTTCCCTCTCTGAGAGATTTGACATGTTTACTGTCACTGCGTTGGCTTGTTTTTCATGTTTGCAAATGAACTTTTGTGGGACATGCATGCAGTCTTGGCCTGCTCTGTTTTTCCTGTGAATTTTGATCCATGTTGAGGTCTTTATTTGTGTTGTTTTTTGGGACACATTTCCATAACATTTCTCTCTTAGTGTCTATGCATCATTCACTCTATTTTAGTTTTAGAGGAGTTTCTCTGTCAGGTGAAAATATCTTCAAATATTGTATCTTTGTCTTCTTGAAATGATATAGTTGGGTTTTAACAAAGTGTTACAAAACCTACTTGGCATAAACACTGATATGCAAACTAATAATTCATGTCAGAAAATGAACACAAATTCCAGTTTCACAGGGGGGGGCTGCACCTAGTGATGACATCATTTAGTCCTCCCAATCAATCCCACAATGCACAGAACATCCTCTTGTGACATTTGCTAATATTAGCGCTAACATTATCTTGTTCACAAATTGCACACTTGGTCCAGTGGTGGCGCTACAGCAGTGCCTCTCATGAAGTCACAGTCCACACAAGCTACCTTAAGAAGCAATTAATTTTACTTTAACTCTATTTGAAAAATTGAAAAGAGCAGTATTATTAGAGAGAGCACAATTATTAAGTAGACATTAATTCAGGTCCCCAGAGCTGTTTTTAGCCACACAGCATAAGCTCACCTGCTGTACATCCACTTAATGCAGTGAGTCAAGTGACTGATTGACTCCGCCTTATTGAAAAAGGTACAGAATATGATTCTGACCACTAGGTGGTGTTCTCAGTACAAAATCTGCTCCCACACACCCGAATTAGTTTACGGTCAACTGAGCCACATCTGGATGGGACAGCCACTCTCGATGATTGAGAGCTGCTCTCTCCCATAACCACGCAAACACTTTTTAGCTGCACCTGCCTCTCTCTCTCCCGGACTGGCTCTTTTCAAAACTTTATTTGATTTTACAAAAACAGTTTGCCCCAAATGCGTTTCTGAAAACATTTGAGGCAGGAAATAAACCTCGCAGTTGCTGAATCTTCTGCTGAGTCTTCATTTTAGATCCATGATGGTTAGTTTAAAAGTTTCGTGGGAGTTTTCCAGAGGTGGCGAGTTGCGCCGGACACCCATCATTTGCATAAAGCAGCCTAGACCTCAATTTTATGGAAATGAGGAAACGCCAACATGACCCCGTCTCTTGAAACACAAGGCAACGCTACCAGAATGTAACGCACAGCCGCCTACCTAGACAATGAATGGGAAGAATGGAAATGGCCGATCTTGTGGACACGTATCATCAGTCCTGGGTTTGAATCCGAGTTGAGCCTTTTGCTGCATGGCCTCCCCTCTCTCTGTTGCTGTCAAATAGCACAGATGTTACAGGAGTCATCTTTAAAAAAAAACTGAAAAGGACTCTTGGATCATTATTGTGCACAGCAGCATCTAAAAGATTCAAATAAACGGTATTGCAGATGTGTTCACAGCCAGGATCTGCCACAGCGGTCGGGGCAACCAGTCATTTTAGGTATATAAACACTACTGTCACATCTCACATGAACAGGCTTTTGTGAGGTGGAGGCTGCTTTTCACTGGCTTATTGATGGCTACAGGGAACCTCAGTCTCAGAGCATCAAAGGTTCATGTAAACAGATTAATCTGAATAAAACCAGAGTTTGACCAGTAGCATGGCTGTTCCCTGCATGTGAGCGCTGACAGTGACCCGTCTGTTTGATTTATTATGCTCTTGGTTTGGTTTGGATCTGTTTTATTCTACTCTGCTCGCTCAAATCTTCTGTTCTGCTGTTATTTTCTTGTGAGAAATGCTTTTAACGCTTTGTGAGTAGATACCTGGGAACGTGTGTGTGTGTGTGTGTGTGTGTGTGTGTGTGCATCAAGCCTCCACTTCATCTTCAGTTTATGTTGATGTGTTTATTTTTGCTCTAATGACACATTCTCTCCAGTGTCCTCATTAGTAGTTATCACAGTGCTGTCATGTCAGCCACCAACTCCTAGAAAACTCCCACTAGCTCTGCAAACACACACACACACACACGATTGGTCACACTTGCATAGACACAGGCAATTTCACATACAAGAAAACACACTCTTTGTCCCTTTTTCTCTCTGTGTCATCTCTTTACACACATACACACCCTGAACTACCAGCTCCTCCCTCTTCCTCTCTTCCACAGTACAAAACAGCCGTTGTTTACGACTGGGGATTTAAACTTCCCGTCTCCCACATAGAAAAATCAACCGTCTATTAGCTCGCCTCGGGCTCAGAAAAAACGCCACAGGATTTTCTGATTGTATTTAGCCCCAATTAATCCATCAGACACATTAAGAAGATCAGGGTGGAAATTGCAGTTTGTAGTTAGGGCTCAGACTTTTTTTTTTTCCCAAGCACTCTCTTATGAAAATCTGGCAACTTTATGCATAATTAGCCCTAGAAATGGGTAAAGCAATTATTCCCATTATGAAAAAAAAAGAATATCCGCCATTACAGAAAAAACACACAAGTAGGCTACTTGTAAAAAATGACTAATAACCTTTGTAAAGGATAGTGGGTAATAAAAAAAAATATCAAAATAAAATCAAAATAAAAAACAGAAGGGAAAAAATCAAGAAGAAAGAAAGAAATACAAAATGTGTGAGAGAAAGAGAAACCTCCAGGTGATATAAAACACATCACTGTGGGGGAAAAAAAGAGAGAGAGGCATCAAGATGACAAACAGGCAGGCTTGGTTCAGCAGACAGGAGCTGGGGTTTGGTGTGTAAACCGCAGGTAAAGGAACTTGTTGCCTCCCCAGAGACTGAAGCTCAACACACACAGACTTTGAGCCAGCGCAGCACACAGAGGCTTCTGAAAACAGAGACACGACGCCCTGCAGTTGTTTGACAGCAGCGGAAACCTTATCCTCTCCGCTATACACAACACACAAGTCAATCAAAACAGAGACAAGATCGCTAAAAAAACAACAAAAACAGAACGAACATTTTCTAAGTGTGGCATGGTAATTGACCCTTCGCTAAGCCCCTCCCTAGAACGGCAACTGTCCAATCATACATTAGCAACTGTAACTAGGCATGGGAGGCCCATGAAGCTTTCAGAGCAGGGAAACTGACCAAACAGTGAGCATATGGAACCTGCATGGGCAAGAGCAGATACTATCAAAGTTTGGAGGGGGTTTAGTAATAGTTATAGATTGCTTATATTATAACTTAGTTGTAGTAAGGTAGTTGTGCACCATTTGAAACTGAGAAAATATACCACATAAAAGAAACCATAGTAACGTTGGTTGCAAGACAGAGACACATTGAAACATATCATATTTTTAGCATTTTGTGAATGGGCGGCCTACTCCTATGTTACAGTGTGGATCAGACTGCATATTTTTGTCTGAACACGACTTGAGGCCGAGAGGCATTTACCACCTGAACTATATAGGAAGTTGCCCAGAATAGACAGTAGGTCTGTCATTTTTCACTAACATGACGCCGACGTGACCAAATCTGACCCAAAAAAATCTCCAAGAAAAAGGCCGGCTTCCTCTGTTGCCGTTTTTTTTTTTTAAATGCCGGGTTTGGTTTTTGTAAAGGAGTCGCTCTCATGTGTCATCACTCCCTGTCCAATCAGTGGCCTGCATGGCGTTTACGTCACATTTCGGCTCGACTCAGCTCGCTTGGAACCTTGGCTGAGTAGGTCCTAAAATAGTACCTGCTAGCAGGTACTACCACCTAATGGAAAAGCTCTCAAACCGAGTAGAGCTGAGCCAAGTCGAGCCGAGTAGGTGCTAGTGGAAAAGGGCCGTAAGTCCAGTTGACCTGATTCAATTTCCTTGAGACATCCACTCATTTCCCTAACTTTAACCTGAGGAAACCCCTGCCTGATTGTGGTGACCCTAACCCAGTGGTGCAGGAGGGTAGTGCACCCTGAGCCTGACTCCTCCCTTGTCTCAGCCTCTTCAATCAGAGTCAGGAAATAAAAGGCACCTGTGAGCCTCTGCTCTTTCTCTGCCTGCCTCATGCCCTGTCCCTGCTGTGGCTGCACGTTGTTTGCACTAGGTATGTGTCCAACTGTTGTTTTTGGTGGTTCCTTGTGTGCGTGTGTGTGTGTGTGTGTGTGTGTGTGTGTGTGTGTGTGTGTGTGTGTGTGTGTGTGTGTGTGTGTGTGTGTGTGTGTGTGTGTGTGTGTGTGTGTGTGTGTGTGTGTGTGTGTGTGTGTGTGTGTGTGTGTGTGTGTGTGTGTGTGTGTGTGTGTGTGTGTGTGTTGGCTGTTCAGGGTCAAGGATTTCCCACCTGCTCTCCTGCCATCCCATTTAATGCCTAGGCCTAAAGGTGGTGAGTAGGGTTCCTCCTCATCAGTTCAGGGAATGGTAAAGAGCCAAATTAATTGTGGTTTCCCCCTCTTTTAGGTCCTCCTGCCCCATTGACTACTGCTGCTTTGCCTACTTGCCTTTTAGACTTATTTCCTTTTTTCCCCTTTCATTTATGGTTTTCTTTTGCCTTATTTGTTTATCAATTTGCCCTTGTTTTGCCCAGTTGTTGTTTATTTGCCCATGTTGTGAGTTGTTTTCTGTAAGTTTTCCTTTATTTCAGGAGTGGAGTGCCATATTGCTGAGGGGCTAGGCACTTGTGGTGAGGTCCCTGCACTTTTGCGTGTGAGTAGTTGCACTGGGACACCATAGACTGCACCATTGTCTTGTGTGAGGTTTGCTGTGTTTGCTGTGTTCACTGGTGAATAGCGGTAGCACCCCTAGGCACCCCTCCGTGTAGTCTGCCTCTCACAAGTGGCCTCCTCTCCTTTTTCTATTTAGTTTCACTTAAGTTGGGCTGTGTTTTAGCTTTTGTAATTGTCCTTTTTTTAGAATTTATATTCAGGCCTTTTTAGCATTAAATGTAATGTAATTGTGCTGTTTTTTACTATTTTTTTTCCTTTTTCTGCAGCTCCAGCCCCTTTTGCTTTTGATTATTTTCACTTATTTTCAATAAAATTTATTTCAATTGTCAATACTTGCCTCTGCCTCCTATTTGGGAACGAACGTGAGTGTCCTTTTAGTATTTCCTGGGGTGAAACTCCCCAGGTGGCGTTGTCTGGCTTTCCATTTTCCTCAAAGCAATATTAACTTCTAATAACTTCAATCTACCCTACTACACTCTGCCACATAAACTTAACCAAATTTACAGAGTGAATGCATTTGTGTTTGGGCTTTCCTGTTGTACCTTGCCAAGATCCAATATATGGATCAAATCCACAATGTCGGAGCAATATCCTAGTGTGCTTTAAAAAAAATGGAAAAGCAGGATAATAGTTTTGCCAGTAATGGGCTAAAACATATGAAAACCATGAGGAATCATAACTAAATAATAAAACAATATATTGACTCACCCTGTTGTGCAAGAACGTTGTTGTTCCTGTACATGTTTGTCCTGTACTTGAATTGTCAAGACGGGCACCTGGAGCTTGCATTGGGACTGGTGAGCCTCTCCCTTGATTTTAATTTCCTCTTCATTCACAATGCTCTGCCCACAACTGATATTGTGTCTGTAGCTCTGAAATGCATATTGCAATCCACTCTGTCTGCTTCTCTTTGATATTTCAGAACTATTACTCCAGAAATTTGCTGCTATTTCCTTTGGAATATCTCTCACTGATATCATTGAAAATGCCATAGATTGACATGCCGCTGCGAAAGCTCGACAGGCATAGCAACAGTAACCAAGGGGGGCGGGACTTAGTGGAGGGTGAGTTGGTGTACTATCATGTTTACTGACTTGGACTGCCAATATGGGTTGATTTGCTGCCATGTTTACTGCCTGTGTTGATACACTTGCACAGTTCATGATGCCACGTGGGAGGTATTGGAGATATTGGCGTGCACAGACATTCTCATGTGTCCTACTTGTAAATATCACTTGGGGACAGAACCACTGACTCTGCAAAGGAGTGCATGTAGCAGTAGTCACATCACCCATTTCTAGGAATTCCTGAGTGGGGCCGTGCTAGAATAATGAATGTCCCTGAATGCATCTGTCCAAGAGCAACATCCCATTGTTGAAACATGCATGAATATCCAGATGGAGCCTGAGGCAATTTGGCTGCTATTTGGACACACAAGAGGTAAGTTGTAATTTCATCTTTTTTATCGTTTGGCATGTGTGTTTGATTGTATGTACAGCTGTTTTGGGATGTATTCAGTCATGGATGGGAGGATTTACAGCTTAATCAGCAGCACTAGTCACCACCACTGTATGTTTAGAAGTGTAGAAAACTGTAATTGTCATTGTACAAGAACAATGAAATTAGGAGTGCTACTCCTGATCAGTTCTTTTTTTTTTTCTTTTTTTTTTTTTTTTTTTAAATTAAACCCTTTATTTAGTCCTATAACAAAATGTAAAAAAAAAAAAAAAAAAAAAAAAAAAATATATATATATATATATATATATATATATATATATATATATATATATATATATGTGTGTGTGTGTGTGTATATATATATATGTGTGTGTATGTATATATATATATATATATATATATATATATGCTATTACACAATCTTTCTGTTATATGATATATGATATGTACTTGAAGTGCCAATGGTATGGTCCAGGGTGAATAGGGGAAGTGTTCAAAGGTATACAACAGTATTTTGGTCAAGTATTGATTAAACTGAAAACGGAATGTGTGAATTGATTTTTTTTTATTATTATTATTATCATTATTTTATTTTGACAGTTAACATAGGTGATATTGACATAACTAGACATACATGACATAGTGTTGACAGATACACAGTGTAAAGAAGACAAACAAGAACAAAAAACAAAAACAGAAAAAGAAAGAGATACTCCTGATCAGAAAGAGATACTCCTGATCAGAAAGAGATACTCCTGATCAGTTCAATTAATAAGACAAATAAAGACAGACAATAAGCCTACAATCGATAAATATGAAACTAAAATAAATAAGAGATATTGTGTATAATGTGTATTGCACTTAAAAATGTTGTATGCTGCATAAATGTAGCATTACCTAGAGGAGCCACTGTTTATTTGTTCTTTGGTTGGTTGTTCTTAGCTAATCAGGAGACAGAGCCATGTTAAACAAATGCAACAGTAGTAGGGCTGTGCTCAAAAAAAAAAAAAAAAAAAAAACAGTAAGAAGAGTAGAAATAAAACAGAACAAAATTCAGAGGCATTTCTGAAGTACTCTGATGATATTATTTCCAGCAGGAAACGGCATTTTCCATGACAAAGAGAGGGGCAGATTTCATATCTGAACTGACAGTGCGTTGACTCTCCCAGCAGCAGGCCTGATAACGCTGCACCACACATGCATTAATGATCCATACGTGACACACTGTGACAGAAGCCGCGCTGACAGCTATACATATTCAGCAAGCACGTACAGCAGCTTAGCTGAGCTAATAGAGAGACACAATCACTGATGTGAGACATGTACAGATCATGTCACTGGAAGGGTTTATTTGTTTGACTCACATACGCAGATAGAGAGAGAGAGAGACAGAGAGAGAGAGAGAGAGAGAGAGAGCATGACTGAAAGCTTCACTGAGCTTATAATTCATTGTTTTTTTCCTGTAACACCCGGTTTGACCTTTTTACTCAGCATTGTCAGAGGTTTAGCTGTTCATCCATTATGCATCCTGATGTTGACATGCTGAGTTTCTGATAAAACAGTTACTGTGGCGCTCAATGCGTGGAACATGACATTAACACAGTCACAGCGTTGTTCCCACCGTGGTAAACAAGAGTGTGCTCAGTGCTGTGTTTGTATTAAAGGCCCCATGGCAGGAAAAATGCAATTTTTGTTGTTTTTTTGTGATAGGGAAGGTCTCGGGGCCACATAAATACTGTCCCATGCATTAAACCTTTTTGTGATGTCACACATAAGGCGACTTCGCCCACTTAAACTAGCCAGCCCGCCTCCGCCCCCCAGATAACAAGGTAAAAAGTTAGCGACATGTTGAAGAAACGTTGTTGCGCCATAGAGGGACACAAGGAGACTAATGTTTCACTGCAGTCTTCCAAAAGAAACACGTTAGAGACCAGTGGCTGATGTTAATTTTTTCCCAGGTCCTACAGGATTTTAGTCCAAATTTGCTTGTCTGTTCGGCTCATTTTAGCACTGACTGTTTTATCAACCCGACACAATACAATGCTGGCATTGCCAGTGTCTCCTGCCGTCTGTGGTTTGGGATCTGAGTCGGGCTCAAACATGTACGGTCGTATAACATCACGCTCAGTGGTAGCCATGACAATCATACATAATATAGATCTATATAAGATGATAATTCACGTTTACTGGTGAGTACCGTTGAGCTCTGCTGAGCAACATAGGTTTCAGTTACTTGCCTGTGATTGGCCTGACCATATGTCACTCAAAACAGTCAGCCAATCAGTGGAGAGGTGCTGATTCTCTCTTCTGATTGGCTAAATGAACCGTGCTGCCAAAGCTCCAGGATAAAGGCCGGAGAGAGGAGCTGTGAAACTATATTTAGCAGACCACAGGTACTTAAAACCACAAATACATCTTGCAGGGAGATCAACAGTTAAAATAAAACCCTGGAAAAGTGGACACCATGGGGCCTTTAAAGCACAGACTTTGACTGTGCTGGCTGTGGATCACTGACACAAACCATGTGCTAGTCATGATACGAGATAATTTCATAGTAAGAAACACTTTGACTCCTTGGTATGAAATTTGTGAATCTAACTAGAGCACTGAACTCTTTGTAAATTATCCTCATTTCACACCGTCCTGTACAGACTCGGATTTGAAATTATGAAATCAATTTGGGGTTGCAAAAACACAATCTCTGTTTCCTGCTGACAGCATGAAATCATGTTCTTAGTGGAAGACAGAGTTTGGATTAGATGGGGCTCAATTTTTTCATTATTTGCAATTAAGATGTTAATTAAAATGTAAAAAAAAAAAAAAAAAAAAAAAAGATTAAAATAGAGTAAACAATGAAACGAGACAAAAGTGTTACAAATGGGATGAGAAGGCTTGACAGGTGATAGTGATTGGCTTGCCTGAGACGTCCATGCCCTCAGCAGCCAGGCCAGAACACAGAAACTGAACAGGTAGAAGTGGCGTGGGCCTTTGTCAGCCTTTGTTTCACAGCAAATCAGAGCATTTCAGTGTGGGTGCGTTGCCATGGCCACAGTTGTAGTGTTCAGCATCGGCACAAGAATTGGTTTGATTACCTTTATTGAAACTTCTGTTGTGACAAAACAAACACCTGGCTGTCAAAGTGCAAGCAGCTCACAGCAGTAATGAAGGGGGAAGTTGAAGTTAACACACAAAATTAATTAAAATCATCCACATGCTGTTATAAATTATTTAAAAGTAATACTGCTCATTTGAAGCTAATGAGCTCATTGGAAGCTAATGAGCAGTAGCCCCCCGCCCCCCACCCCATGCCCATTCTACCCACTCAATTTCAGTGGGCGGGAAGCACCAACGACTTGAAGGGACATTGGCAAATAGAAATTATGAAGATCATTTGTGTAGCATTTCAAAGGATAGCATTAATTCTGCACTTGTAGAGTCATTTGACAGAAAATAAGGAAGAGGCATGTCATTTGCTAATGACTCAGGCTGACTATGAGAACCCCATGGATTCAAGCATCAATAACTGCACGCTTGTTTCATGCATTGGTCAGTTAAATGGAAATATTCTTCACTGAAATGGTGCCTTGAGAATTTTGATTATCGCAGCTGTAACAGACATTACAGAATGCTTTACAGGAATAAAATAAACAAAATACGAGGAACAAAACAGAGTAATAAACAAAAATGGGCTTAAAACCACAGTTTTTTTTCAAAAAAAAAAAAAAAAAGGAAGCATAAGTGAAAATGGAATGAACTGGAGAACATAAAATGGATCAAAACAGCAGGACACAGTGGAGACAAATGTACAAAACACCAACCAGACAGGAAAAAGGCTCCTCTAAACAAGTTTTCAAACATGTTTTAAAGGATGAGACAGAATCAGCCTGAAGTGTGCTGGCCTGGCAGCGCGGGAACGACACACCGGACCTCTGAAACTCACGCTATCTGCCTTTAAGACATGCAAAGAATGACTCAGCTCAATGTGTGCTGCATGTTACGGAGGATTTGCCTAAGACCTGCGGCATTTTAGATGGATTCCACTGTAAAGTAAAAAAAAAACACACAGGGATAGGAGGGGATGGCACTGTGGAGCTGTCTTCCCACTGCACGTTGCCTGTGCTCTGCGAGGCCCGGGGCTTACACGCACCAGACGTAAATGTCACATGAGATCAGGCAGTATTTGTGCATGATTCCACTAAGCTGGCCTGCCTTCGTACATGCTTACAGTGCCCGGACATGTGTGCGCCATATTGGTAGAATGAAGCAGAAACCACATGTTTGCAGCTTTATTCATGTATGTGCTGTGTGTTGCTCACAGCTGATTCAGCTCACTGTCAGCTCACATTATCCAGAGGTTTCGCTGAACGCCGTGCTCTTTTCCAGCATTGCCTGATTCACGTTGATGCAGTTACACACATTTACACCTGGGAGCCCAACTGCCTGTAGAGCCCCATTTACATTAGGAGCAAATCAGAGTGCAGATCGGGCCACATATTTTTGTCCAAACCCGACCCAGGATAGGAACATAGTAACTGAGCCCGACCTGAACCTAGCAAGCATCCTTTTTTTAGTGTTCGATCCTGACCTGAGCCTGAGATTGTGCTCGTCCTCCATCACAAGGTTACATTTACCGCCTTCATCATTTTTTTGTTTTTTCACACTTTAGTTTCACTAATATAATGCCAACTTGACCAAACCCGACCCGAACCTGATCATAATTTCTAAATTTTTGTCCGCACCTGGCCCACCCTGATGGGTCCCGACAGGTCCCAAAAGGCTCAGGTCGGGTAAGTTTTTGGGTCTGCATCTTTAATGATAATCCATTCCAGCAGGACTGGGTGGGTTCCCCTTGTAGGGTAACAATATTTTCTGGACCGTGAAGACCAACCAGCTGTCCAGCAAAGAGAAAATATCCTGCTGCTTGGAACTGAAAGAACTACAGCTCTTATACTCGCACTGCAACATATCAGGTAATGTTTTCCTTGCTAACACTGCTGTAGGGCTCAGTTGATAACAACTTGAGCCTTGGAGGCTTGTAGCAGTAAAGTAAAGGTGAGAAAGCCAAAGACTGATGCCATTTCTATGTAAAGCTCCATAATAAGCCTAAGTGCTTTGCCAGCCCTCGCCTCCTCTGATATAACAGTAGTTTGGTAAAGTAATCTTAGGCATGCCTAAGGTAATGCCTAAGCTAATGAACTAAAGGGCCCTGTTCTCCACTACCACTGAGTTGAAGGCTGACAGTCAAACTGGGGTAGAAGGTATAAAAACTGAGCTGGTGTTCAGTAGCTCTTAATTTGCAGCAAAACTGCTGGTTTGACCAGGAGAAATCAGCAGATAGGCCTCTCTCTGCACAGAAAGAACTTTTTTACACATAATAATTGTTTTACACCCAATAAAAACAGTTTTAATAATCCTTTTAACAATACATCTAGCAGTTGTGAGTCCAGCTGGAAACAGGTAGTGACAACTTAAGTTTCTCTAGTTTCTATGCAGATGAGTCTAGCTGGGTGTGTATGGATGGGAATGGTACTTGACAAGTGGTACTTGATGTGCAGTGATGAAACTGCACAACACTCCCTGAATACTTCACTGGAAATAGACAAGTCAAGAAGAACGAGAGTGCTTCAAAACAACAGTAAGGTTACGACAGATCTGGGGCGACCTAGACAAAGCACTCGTGTGCCAACACATTCAAAAGGGTGATGTTAAGTATTGACGGTGAAAGTTTTCTTGTTTTGCATAAAAAAAACACATGCATACTCCAGCTTGAGGCCGACAACCTGTATGGCTGCCTGATGTTTGGTGACAATTTGGTGACAGAGATCACATTTACACCTGCATGATATTTAAAATGTGGGACTGATATTCACAGTACACCCTGCATCACAGAGTCCCACATAGCAAAATTGGTCTGGCCCAATTCTGGCCCACATAATGCACTTACACTCGGCCGACATACCGCAAAGAATGACGGCCCTTTGGTGGCCCAGATCTCATTTGCCAGAGCTGGCCCATACATGGGCCAGCACAAAGCCAGCTGCGGACACACTGCTGGTCCTGTTCTGGCCCCGAACAGTTTCTGCACTGGCACCAGATGTCAGCCTCAAGTATACCTTAATCAAGCCATGTAATAACCACACATGCCCTATTTGGCCCAGATTAAAAATGACTCAACAACGGTGGTACAATTATACAAATGACTTGTATTTATTTTGATATGGAACATGTTCTAAATAACAAGCAATTCATATTAAATGAGAATTCAGTATGAATTGAACATTCAACATTCAACATTCCACATATGAATGAACAGACTGCCTATGGCATCACTCCATGTACAAGGTAAACAGAATTTCAACATACAGGGTAGCAACACTATGTAACTTTGACCGCTAACCCTGGCTTCCAGACTTAAGGATGCACATTCATACTTGCATAAAACAGCAATTTTAGTAAAACCGGGTCATATTTTACAGAGAAAATGTCCTTTGGTTTTCCCTCTGATGTCGTGCGACTGTTCTGCCTCAACTCTGTGGTTCACGGAGGTTCCTACAGGCTGCATGTCCGCTTCCTGCCAACTGAAGCAGCAGCTACAGCATCGGGACGACCGCGGGTCGGTTGCTGGTGACAGAACCCACAGAATACTGTTACAACACATAACAGCTTGCAGGGACATATGTGCACTGTGTGTTAAGTCACAAAGTTATTCCTTAATCAACAATATTAAGAAACTGTACAAGTGGATATAATAAGACCGTAAACATACCTCCTCTTTTCTCTCTTTTGCTCAAAGTAGCGCGCTCCAAAGTAAACATTCAATTCTGTGCGCGGGATTTACAACAGGAAGTAGCTAAAGCCAATGAGAGCACAGGAAACGGAGTCACATGTTGAGAGTTGGCCAATGAGAGCGAAGGACACAGCCTGACACGTTCAGTGGCGACCAAGCGGTGGTTTTATTGGTTGGCTGTCAGGGAAACATCACGACCAATCAGCGGACAGTCTTTCAGGACTCAGGCAGTGAACGTTTTCTTTTAATATAAATAATATATTTAATATATGATATTTCTCAACACAAAAACACGAAGTTGTCCTTGATAACTCAACAATAAGGTTAAGGCCATCAGTTTTAATTATTAAGCTACTCATTCGATTCTGAGAAATAAAGTTTTTTTTTTTTTTTTTTTTTTGTCAGTTTTGAAGCTCATTATTGTGTTGTGGATTTGTTTATCATTTTAAATTCACTTATTACTGTAAACTCTGAAAGACTCAACTGATTTAGGAGTGTATATGTATTTTGGGGTGGTGATGTGTGAGACAAGGTAGAAAAACATTTGAAAGGTAAGACTTAACAGTTCTTTATTTGTACAGAACCTATGTGCGTCAGTTAATATAAGACAGATCTGGGCCACATAAACCCAACCACAATCGGCCCACATGTGGCATGCCGTCACATAAACAGTGCCATCAATTCCAGACCTGGCCCACATGCGGTTAACATACCACTTGCCATGCCAGCAGTAGCCCAGCAGTGCCGCCTTAATACCGGATCCGGGCCAGACCCATCTGCTATGTGGGGTACTGTTGCTGTAACAGTGGAGATGTGGATCCAGGGGCAGGGGTAAAGGACGGATAGCAGATCTGGTTTCAGGCTTTTTATCAGACTTGATAGAACAAACACACAGAAAAAATAATTGCCTGACACTATTGCCAAATGGGCAGAGACTGAATTAAACTGAAAAGTATCACCAGCCAGTGTGCAGGTGACAAAACTAAATAATGAACTCAAAAACTGTAATGAGGAGACTCCAGCCTTCACTGGACTCTTTACTTGACATGTAATGAGGTGAAGCAGTGGAGTCGTTTCCAAGCCTCCACAACCTGGAGCTGAGCAGAGGTGAGTGGATATAGGCAGCCTCACCTTTAATGGCATCATGAGTGGAGCTCTCTCGAGCAGACGTGCCATCCAAATTGAATAGGTTGAACCAGTGTGGGCCTCTGTGGGCCTTTGGTTCAGGACAAATCACAGTATTTCTGGGTGGTTCATCTCACCCTCACAATGGCATCATATGTAACGTTTACTTATGGCACCGTATCAGCCCAAGAGTCTGAGTAACTTTACTGAAAGTTACATCGTGACAAAACAAGCACCTGGCTGTTGAGTGGATCTCTAAAGTTAACACACAAAATTAATTAAAGTTAACCACATGATATGTAAGTTATTTAAAAATAATCCTGCTTATCAGACGCGCAGCTTGGGAACAGGCAAGGCAGGTAACTGTTTGGGGCCCCCCTGAGACTTGGGGCCCAAGGGCTGTTTTTACAGAAATGTCTCAAAAATGTATTAGCCATAGTGACCGCATCTCCCTCCCCCTTAAACAACAACAGGCGATTTGCAATGACATCTCAGGAGGAAACCTCCCGAAAGGGGCCCCACATCAGTCCCATGATCCCCCCTCACGTTAACCTGTGTGATGCTGAGTTACCATTCTGCAAGGTGGAAATGAAGCTGAAGGAAAATGAAGAGGAATTATCCATCTGGTAGTGACAAGAGGAAGAAAAAAAAGAGAATGAAGACAAAAGAAAGGAAGACAGTGGTAAGTGCAGCAGATAATGAAATAAGCATAACATTAACAGTAAAGGACTGCTGTGATTGAACTGTTACTTTGTCTAACTAACTAACGGAGAGGCAGCTAACATTAGCGTCAGAACGCTAGCTTACGCTAACGCTAGCTTACGCTAACGCTAGCTTACGTGAATGTGGCACCCTGGACATTTCATTGGTATCATTAATGTTATTTATTTTTCTGGTTATTCTTATTGCTTGTGTAGACACACTTGATTTCAGACTGGACTGGAGTAGTTGCTACTTTTCACCAATAGATGGCATGGCAGTAGCAACCTGCTAGCGTAACAGTTGTTGTTTGCCCTGTTGTCATGTCTGTAGTTCAGAGGAAGTCAAAGTCGCTCCAGTTTAACCATATCTCGTTATGTTCCTGTACTAGTGTTGCATCTGTTTGTGTGTTTACAGGTGAGTTAAATATGTTTACGCAAGCATCCATATGTTTAGATATTTTCGGTTTATTCGCGGTTGTGTTTGCTGACGTTTACACTCGTTAAATGTGAAGATGTGAGAGGTAAGGATGTTGTTATTGTTAGTATGTCGACACTGTAGCTTTATAGTATTAACCTGACGTTAGCTGCTGTCCTCCTTGACAGCAAGTAGCAACACTGCTAGCTATCAGGGTAACAGAAAGTAAATAAGCTCACTTATAATGTTACAGTATTGAGATGGAGTATTCAGTTTTATAATATCAGTATTGAAGCCCCCTTAACAGCTATTTATATGCTACAATTTTTCTTAACTTTTAACTTGTTTTTAACTTTTTATGCAGTATTTATTGTAAAGTTTACTTGTGGTACCATGCTTGCTGTGCCTGTATGCTGTGTGGACGTGGGTGTTTGTTGAAGGTACAACATGTATTGGAGTGATTTGGATGGAAAAACAGCTTTTTCTGTAACTAATAAAGTTGTGTAAGAGTTAATAGGTAGCATTAAGCTATGAATGCTATGATAGCAATGAATAATGAAAGATATGCCCAAGGAGAACAATTAAAAATCTGTCTCTTATCTCTCCTCAGGATCATTACTTAAATTTATGACCACAAAACAGACAGATAAAGTGCCCCTGCCAAATGCTGAGGATGAAAACCCTAAGTCCAGTTTTCCACTTTAAGTGATAACATATGCCATACCCTGTAAAGATTCTTTTTAGTTTGTTCGTTTGTTTTTGTCACATCAGTTCCAGCAACATCCACCTCCAGTGGAATAGTGGCCACTCCACATTCTGGTTGTCATGAGCAGGAAGAGACACCACAGGCACATAGAGCGCCCATACCAAGTGATGATACCGATCACTGTGAGTTCAGTAAATCAACAAATTTTACTTTAATTGATAGCATATACCATGCCCTGCAAAGATTCTTTATGACTATATATACCCTGTTTTTTTGTTTGTTTGTTTGTTTGTTTGTTTGTTTTTGTCATATCAGTTCCGGCAACGTCCACCAACAGCAGGACAGCAACTCCAACCTTCATCATGCCACGTCACCTGCTACTACAACAGGTTTGACCACATCAGACAACTCTGCAGAATGGCCAAGTGTTCTAAGCCATACTGAACTGTGTCCATTAGTCACAAAAGGGCCTACACAGACCAAAGATGTAGTTTTCCCCCAGAATTCAGAGAAAAATCCACATAGATTCACAAAGGAAAACTACAAAATGGTAATGAAAAATGGGGAGAAGATACAGCGAACACGGCTTCTTTATTCACTTAGCACAGACTCTGTCTTCTGTTTTGTGTGCAAACCTTTTGGTAAACAGGACAATGCACTTACCAAAGGAGGTTTCAGAAATTGGAGGAATCTGGCTGGACATCTAAAGGAACATGAATATTCCAAAACACACATTACCTGTATGACAAGTTGGCATGAACTCCAGATGAGCCTCAAAACTACAACAGCCATTGATCAGATTAACAAGGATTTGATGCACCTTGAGATGCAGCATTGGAGAGGTGTCATACTCAGAGTGATTGCCATAATATGCCACCTGCAATGGCAATTTCTTGTCACAGGTGGAATTAATGGCACAGTTTGATCCAGTCATGAATGAACATTTGAGGAGGATTCAAAACAAGGAAACAAAGGTGCACTACCTCAGCAGTCAAATCCAAAATGAATGAATTGGAGACAAAATAATTGATGAGGTAGTCAAAAGGGTGAAAAAAGCAAAGTACTTTTCTGTCATAATGAACCGTACTCCTGACATTAGCCACACTGAGCAACTTTCTGTTGTCTTGAGAGCGGTGAACTGCGAGCCATCAGTTGGTGCATCTATCTCTGAACATTTCATAGGATTTGTTGATGTTCAAGACACCACTGGCAAAGGTCTGTGTGACTCACTACTGGAGAAGCTGGACAAGTTCAGCTTGAGCATTGCAGACTGCCGTGGACAATCCTACGATAATGGGAGCAACATGATGGGACATAAACAAGGGGTTCAAGCAAGAATATTGCAAATGAATGAGAAGGCACTGTGTGTCCCATGCAGTAGTCACACTCTTAATCTGGTTGTAGCAGATGCTGCAAAATCTTCAGTAGTCTCCATCTCCTTCTTTGGTGTTCTCCAGAGACTGTACAATCTTTTTAGCTCTTCTGTGCAACGCTGGGTAGTTTTACAGGAACATGTCAAACAATTAACAGTAAAATCTTTGTCAGTGACCAGATGGGAGGCCAGGACTGACAGTGTGAAAGTAGTGCGTTACCACCTGCCGGAGATCATACAAGCTTTGTCTGCTCTCCAAACCCTTTCAGTGCAGAGGAGGGACTCAGAGACAATGTTCACAGCAACCAGCATAAAGGATGAACTCATGACATGGAGTTTTGTAATGTGCACTGTAATCTGGTACAACATATTGTATCAGATCAACCACGTCAGCAAGATTCTCCAGAGCAAACTTGAAGACAACTGCAGAAACTGGAAAAAACACTACATGACATTGATTCTGAGGATTTGGTTCTGGAGATCAGGGCTGCTGTGCATGCCTTTCCTGATCATGTATCTGCCTCCCCAAGAGAGATGTTTGATTACATTTACAAGGGACAGCTTCTGGATCTTTATGGAAACCTCAGCATCGCCCTTCATCTGCTCTTAACTCTTCCAGTCACTGTTGCCTCTGGAGAGAGAAGTTTCTCCTCTTTAAAACTAATCAAAACCTATCTCAGGTCAACCATGTCTCAGGAGAGACTTTCAGGACTGGCTCTTATTTCAGTAGAGTGCAGTGTGTGAAGGTCTTTGGATCTGGAGGACATGGTGTCAGCATTTGCACTAGCCAAGAGCCGTAAGCAGCATTTGTAGAAGCAGTGCTTAAAAGGTGCTGATGAGGAATTGCCTACTGTAGGTTTAGTCCCCCAAGAAAAGAAAACTATTGAACTTATACATTATATCTTATACCAAGTTTATATAGGGTTTTTTGAAGTAATTTACAGTATTTTATCGTTCTATATATTTATACTGTGGCAACTTTTGACTGATGTTCATTTATTTATTTATTTATTTATTTACTTATTTAGAGAGGACAGTGCACATTAATTAACATTCCTGTAAATGTGCCAGTGTTAGCCAGGGGCTAGTTTACAACCGCAGCCCTCCGGCATGATCTTAAAGAGCCATTAAAATAAACAAAAAAGGACACAAGGGTCATAATACATAAAAACAGGAACACAGGAGACATAAAATTTAGAGTAAGAATACCACATATCCATGTGGGAAACAGAAACTGGCAGACAATGACACTGAAAGAGAGACAACCAATACAATACTACTGAAACAAAAGCAACAAGTAGACAGTAATACACAACAAAACCCAGCATGTACGGTGCAGTTAAATAAATTGGGCAAGATGAACGGTCAGGGATGGATAAATGAGATGGATGTGCAGCAATACAAAGACCAGAGCAGGGTTGGGGTTGGAGTTGTGCTAAGATGGATTGAGAAACACAATGAAGCCAAAGGCATACAGTGTAATAAAGTGCTACAGTGCTCATGGAAAGTGTTGCAGTGCTCATAAAAGTTGTTTGAACACTTCTTCATTAGAGCACAATTTAGCCAAGGTATTTGCACTAGCCAAGGCAGAATTTGAACCAGTGCTTAAAAAGGGCTGATAGGCACTAGCCTTGTGGGTTATTTACAATGTAACAACCTTGTTGTTATTTAGTTATTTATTTTGTTTTTTATTATTCTTTACATTTATATTTTCACATACTTTATATTTTCAAAATTACAAGGTTTTTCATGTTATTTAATTCTAATATGTAAGGTATGGTATGTGTGTATATGGTATGCATATATATGTACAGACTGTAATTTGTGTTTTGAATCAAAATCAGCTCCTACTTCTGATTCATGTTTCATATCACAGTGTGAGGTGGTGAGCTGCACAGGTGGAGGATGGAGGATATACTGGAGGGAGATACAGCTGCATTGTTGTTGTACTAGTGTTAGTATCATTGATGTTATTTTAATTTATAGGCCTTACACAGTAAATAATTAAAAAAATAAATAAATAAATCAGTGTCACAGTCCTTTTTCCCTAGACACAATTGAGTAACTATTGGAATATTACAGAAATATTACAGGCTACTGTGAAAGCCCCCTCAGTGGGAGTGGCAGGTGTCTGCTTACACATATAAGCATTATCCATCTAATACATTTTCCTGTGTGTGTGAATGCAGATCATGAGCAACTCCAGTTAATAATTTTGATTTTTGAGCCCCATGTGCTTTGCTCAAGGGCACCAGTAGTACAGTGACAGGAGTAGAGTAGGGGGGAGTACTGTTTCACTTAAATGTGTACAGGCATTAGTAGCATGTTACACATGTTCTGTGGTAAATTACATGGATTGTCTGAGTGGCATCCTTACTAGTTTTAATTTATAAAGGTCTGGGAACGTAAGTGAACATTTTTTTATTGTGCATTATACAAAACATAAGACATGAAAACATGAAAAGACATTAAAATCGATAATAAGAACAGAAAAAAATGCAACAACAACTCATATCTGTTAAGGTCGAGGTCACAGATGCTGTTTTCTTTTTGTTTGAATTAAAAAAGCACTGCCAAGAGTTTTTCTTGTGCTGATATATATATAAAAAAACAAAATGTGTGTTTTATCACAACATCACAGACATGCTGTTTTGATCCAACAAACTTTTTTCCACCCAATTCTTAGTACTCTGACACCTTACAGTAAAAGAGATCAAAATCACATGAAATACACAATTCTACAAAAAAATAGATGATCGAGTATTCCTACACCCACTCCATTCCTGTGATGGAAGACCAAGTAGAGGAGCTTTTTGCCGGCAGCAGATCAGTTTGATATCATGGGCATTATAGACACCAGCTGTGAATTCCTAGAGAGGCAGCTTTGCTCAGACAATTGCACTGACATCTGGAGGTTTATTAGACCCTCCAGAAAAACGTGATTATGCGATCGCATGAATTCCCGCATAAATCACCCAAATGTCGCTGATTATGCGGGGGTCAATTATTTTCCAAAAGGGTGCATAATCCCCACAATAATCGCAAATTCCCTCAGAAAATATGCAAAATATGCGGGTCTCGCTTGATTTCACAATTTGCGCATTTTTCTGCATAAAATGAGAAAAATATAACTAAAATAAATAAACGGAGTTGTGTTGTTAATTTATATGCGACGCCCGGCCCGATGTCATCAGCTTGCGCATTCACAACACAAGACAACACAACACAGCAACGCGCTAATGGAAGAACGGCGCCCACAGGAGAGAGAAAAGATGATATTGCACTGAACAAGGTTCCCACAAATGGTGCAGTAAGGCTCTTAAACTGTTTAGACCTAGAAGTTTGGCTCATTGAGAGCTGTTATTTTTAGAGTTTAGAGTTGATGTTCAACTGTTGAGTTTAAACTGTTTTTGAAAACATTGTAGCAGATGGTTTGTTCTACCGCAATTTATACCTCAGCGGAAGCATGTTTTATTTTTGACAAATTTGTGATTGAGGAATGTTTAAGCCATGCTTAAGTTGATAAAATAAAATAAATTAAACATTACCAGCACTTTCTGTGATGGAGCTTGCTTCTAGTATGCCTGTTTATCGTATCTTTAAATTGGTCTTTTTCACTCAGTAGTAGCCTAGTAACAGGGTGTGGGAGAAGAATCACCTTTTTCCAGTTCCCGCATATTTCACATCTTTTCGCATATTTCACAACTGTTCGCATACTTTGCAACTTCCCGCAATTTCACCTCATAAAATAACATAAAACCCCGCATATTTAATCACATGATCAAGGATTTTAGCTCACGGAATCAAGGATTTTAGTCCGCATAATCAAGGATTTTTGGCCGCGTTTTTCTGGAGCGTCTAGTTTATGAACATATACTACTGCCTGGACCAAAAGCTGAAGGCCTGACTGTCCACTTCACATCATTTTATGGAGGTTGCCACTTCCAAAGAGTTCCTGCAGCTCTCTGTGGAGCAGCTGGCTGAGATCAACCAGAGGGATGGTCTCAACATTAAGCAGGAACGAACAGTGTTTGAGACCATCATCCACTGGATCAGCCACTTGACTAGCCTGACAGTAAACACCACATTGCTTTGCTGCTGTCCAAGGTAACTGTGGGTAAACTGTTGTTGCATTCAGTTTACTTCTATTTTTTTGCCAGTTAGATTATGAGTGCAGTTTAGCGTCTTTATCACGTTCACGTCATTTCTAAGACTGGTTCAACAACAACTGAGAACAACTGAGTCCAGACATGAGATCAAGACTGATCAAAGATGTCAGAAAAGCTGTTGTGAGACCAGACTCAAGAACTGCAACATAAAGCCCGTTTCCACCAGAATGTTCCTGGTAGTATTTGGGGGGCAGGAGCTGCTACAGGAAAGTCTTCTCGCTCGGCCCTCTGGACTGCTGTGTCTCCACTGAGAGGCCGAGTAGGAGGAAGGTTCCTGTAAAGTTACTGGGCGGTTGCACGACCATGACCGGGGCATCAAAATACGTGTTGTTAAAAAAGCCTGTTGTTAGCGTAAGCTAATGTCCGCTAAAGCTAACGTTAGCGCCCCTAAAAATGCCGGCTAAAAGTGTGTTGTTAGCGTTAGCTAACGTCCGCTAAAGCTAACGTTAGCGCCCCTAAAAATGCCGGCTAAAAATGTGTTGTTAGCGTTAGCTAACGTCCGCTAAAGCTAACGTTAGCGCCCCTAAAAATGCCAGCTAAAAAGTGTGTTGTTAGCGTTAGCTAACGTCCACTAAAGCTAACGTTAGCGCCCCTAAAAATGCCTGCTAAAAGTGTGTTGTTAGCGTTAGCTAGCACATTAGTGTTAGCTTGGTAGTGTTGGCCGTGTTGCTAGGGACGCCTGCTTTCTGTTGACATCACATCACACTGTGAGTAAACCCAGGAGTTTTTTTTTGGGGCCGCTCACAGTCCCTACCCCGAAGCAGGGCCGTTTTTTAGTCCCTGTAAAGGTTCCTGAACTCTCTCCTTTGGGGTGGTTCTGGCGGTGGAGACACGCGACAACAGCCACGGCCCCGTAAAATTACCCCCAAGTTCCGGCAGTGGAAATGGGCCTATACAGTGTCCTTGTGAACACTGACTATTTCATCAACATCGTGATGAACCATGATGAAGGACAATTCTCAGTGCATGTTCATTGTCATCAATGTCCTGGCTGTCATATTTGATCTCAGAGATAATTACGGTAGCCATGAAATGAAAATCACAACACAATGGCATATACACAACTGCTGTAACAAAACATTGCAAGTCAAATTAACAAAAGAGAAAACACAATGACAAATCAGAAAACATCACAACGAATCCAAAATCACAACAGCAAAACAGAAACCACAAACATTAACTCGTACTGGAAAAGGTAGGTACCTATTGTCGAGGAGTGTGGTTGACTGGACGCACTGTTCTGTTTGTCTTTTTGCTTTCATTAGATTCTGTAGCTGTGTCTCAGTTCAGGGGCTGCAGTCTTCCAGTGCTGCATTTAAACACCGGTTACATCATCGCAACGTGAATAGGTTGTCCCATTTGAAAAGCTTTGAAAGGCCTCTTTCTTTTGGCTGAATTTAGAAGAACATTTTGGGCTTACCATGGTACTGCCTTTCTTAATGGCATGGTCTATTGCACTGGTGGCTTTGACAATGCTGAACGATCCAACAGTGTGTGTTTATTCTGTTCCTGATGAGTTCTGTTCCAGAGAGAAGCTTTCTGTTTGACTGCTTGGAGAAATTATTTCACACTACCACATTTCCTGGTTTACTTCTGGCCTACAAGCACATAATCTGAACTGACCACTGAGAAAACTCTTTACTGTTATCACTGCTTTAAAACAAACTGCCACAAGGTGGTGCTAAATAAAATGAACGTGAAAGCTACAGAATGTGTGGCAATACAGCGTTGTCTGACCGAGGCAGCCACATCTGGCACAAAGTGGAAGCCATGCATTCACCCCGCTGCTGTGTTGTTCTGAATGGTTGCATGTATGCTTTGGGCAGCTACAAGGGACATGGACGACTCAACGCTGCTGAGTGATATAAGCCCCAGACCAGCCAGTGGACTTTACTGGCCCCTTATGCAGATTCAGCTCAGAGAGATGAAAGAGCCAGTAAGCAAGACTGTTCTCATCAAGGTCATGTTTTGTTTTGTTTTTTTTATCTGTGAGCTCTTTCACAATTATCAGTTTGTCTCCCATAATAGTGTGGTTCCTGAGAATAATGATCTTAAGGCATTATTTCATTTACAGTTACACCAGACATGGGCAACATGCAGCCCACTGACCTTTATTTAAACAGAAATTATTTGACTCTCATTTACTCTAAAGGTCGCTCCTTTCATTTTGGAAAGGACAGGTCAGTCTCAACCAGTGGGTGTTTACATAATGTTATGTCTCATCAGTGGAGGTCAGAGGTCATGGTTCAAAATGGCCCACCAGTTTGTGAGGTGAAGAGCTAAAGGCGCCACAAGCAAAAGAAAAGTTTATCATGGAAACCAGGAGTTTCAACACAAACCGGAAGCCGGCTACCTGTGTTTGGTGGGCTCGCAGACTGAGACTGAGACACCAACCAATGCTAAAACAACTCCCATAGAGACCAATATAAAAAATACACCAGTGCTGTAAGACTTGCTGTCATTAAAGATCTTAAAAGAAAAGTCTTTTCAAAAAATGCTGCAACAACACAAAAATGTTTTCTTGATGCATCCCACCAAGCATCGCTGGAGCAAGCAGAAGCCAAAGAGCTGTTGTCTGATGGAGAGACAGTGAACGGGTCTCAGTGTGGCTGTAGATTCACTGTCTTGTGAGTCACTGCAGCCCCTCATGATGACTTAAATTATTTTGTGGTCCTTACCCCCATAAAGGTTGCCCATACCTGATTTACACAATATCACTAATAGCAAGGTTTGCATAGATTCATTGAATGATTTGTCTTCGGTGGTTGGAGGGCATGCAGCGCTGTGGTGACAACACTAGCGAACAGTCTGAGGCTCATTACACAGAGATCTTCTGCAGTGCCATGAGCTGCTGTGTGGTGCATGGACCCCCAGTATAGCCCAATATGCCACTCCTCATGACACCATGGTGCTGCCCAGAGTGGAGGCAGATGCAGAAGGGTCAAATGAATCCAGACAGAATTTAGTTAATTTCTTTGCATCAAACAAGAATGATGCCTTTGTGACTCCCATGATTTCAGAAGAATTTTCCAGATTGCCAGTTTGATACTGGTGTTTGATACTGTGTTATAGGACTACATGCAAACCATGATGCAAATCGTGCACCCTGAGTAAGCCAATCCCTGCCAGCTCCGGGGGTTCTGCTCTACAAGTGATCCTGACGTTTGACGTCCATGCAGAAGAGGGAAAGCCAAAAAATCAATTCCCCTTGTGGAATTAACACAATATCACAAAAACAAGACCAAGTGAACTAAGCTCTGTTCCAGCACTCATTCTGCATTTTCTTATCTTTGCTTCATTATTGATCAAATAATGGCATGCAGATAGATTAATTTGATTTGTTACTTATTAGATGCATTGCCATTATGAAACTCCATTGTCCACCACATATTCTATAGAACTTGCCCAAAAGATTGTACTGCCCTTTTCCTCTCTTTTTTTTCTGTCTCACAGCTGTGGCCATGGTTCATCTTTGACTCTCTACAGGCTTTGGTCTGTTCTAAAAATCAGCACCTCGACAACCAGCAGGACAGTGCACAGAACCATCACCTTCGGCACACATGACATCTCTACATGAGTCTTTAAAAATGGATCACAAATGTGCCAGGCCAATATATTTATAATGCATTGCTCAGTATAAAAATTACATGGCTGTGACTGGTATGTGAGCAGAAAATTTAATTATAGTTTAATCATACATCCAAGCTGGTGCACAGACTTGGTGTGCTCCACTGTGTGTCTGCCCAGTATAAAGAATCATCACATCAAGCATGACAGGCAATTTGATTGGGAGACCCCAAGCTCTTAGCTTTTATCACCTTACCATGTTCTGATGCTTTCATTTAATGGCGTTTGATGACTGAAAATGTTTCAGCAATCTAAAACATCATTGGTAAACTTTAAGTTTTGGTGTCAGCCCCTCATACTCAAATAGCGAGACGTTCTTTATAGAGATTCCATCTTGCACTGATCTTCAGACAACAATCACACAAGGACAAATGCATGGAAGAAGAGGACAGAGACCAACTTAGAGGCAGACAAGGCAGGCTGAGGGAAAGCCTGTACACCAAAAAAGTAATTTACAATATCAAATCTTAGAATAGAGTTTATCCAAAGTTTATTAATCTCCTTAAATTGCGTTTCATGGAAGTTAGTGGACCAGTTCATCATTTCTAGAGACATACAGCTGTGCAGAGGCATAAACACAGCGTCTTTGACAGTGATTGCCTTTTAACTTTTTAACAGTTTTTTTTTTTTTTTTTTTTTTTTTTAAACAGTTTTGTCTTCAGTCCAGAGCAGCTCAGAGGTTAGACAGGCTATCTGTTGGTGAGTTTCCCAAGCAATTTCCCAAAATTTAAGACCTTGAACTCCAATTTTCTCTCAGTTTCCCCTTTTGAGTAGCTTCAACATTACAAAAAACCTTTTTTGTTTGTCTTACACTGTAATGCAATGTGACATACACACACTGTATCTGCTTGCTGCAGAGCTCCTGCATGCTACAGCATACCTACTGAGTGTAATATTCAAAGCCACAATGTCATTGTTTTATCGCCACAGGGTTACATCAAATAGAAAACGACGAATAAATGTATCACCTCATTTTATGCACATTTCCCTGGAATTCAGCACGACATATTTGGTATCTTTGGAAAAACTGGGTTCTCGGCTATAGTTAAAAAATAAGTTCTGTGGGTTTGAACATTACGTGATAATGCGGCATGCGTTTTTAATGATAAGCCCACTGAGAGGTTTGAAGACTCAAAGAAGTATTAAAATGCTGAAAAACACAATTCTGTCTTAGTTCTTTCATAAGGTTATTACAGTGTGTTGATATGGATCAAACCTGTGAGTTAACACTACCCCATCATTTCTCTAACAAATCATCTGCCCTGCCACTTGCATTGATGATTAAGATGAATTGTATTGATCCCCAGGCGGTGGTCGTTGGACAGAGATACTGAAGGTTAAGATGCGGTGTCTTCATCTTGCAAATTCAGAGGTCCTATTGGCTTTTACTGTAATGATTTTTTGGGGGATTCAGGTACTTTTCTGGTTCAGACTGTGTTTAAATTATATTTTAGTATAAAAGATCAATCAAAGCTTCTAAGAAAGTGGCAGAGCGTTTATAGCCAACGATCAGATCCTGCAGAAATCACTGCTAACAGATGAACTCACTTTGAAGCTGCCCCCGTCCTCATTTCCTCATCCTCACGCAGGGTATCTTGCTGTCATAAGCAGTTTTAGGTGGCTGTGTGTGTGTGTGTGTGTGTGTGTGTGTGTGTGTGTGTGTTTGAGTTTGAGAGAGAGAGAGAGAGAGAGAAACAAAGATATCGTGGTCAAAATATCAAGGAGTTAAAGGAGGAAGGAAAAGCAAAGAGAGAGGAGAGACGATAGCTGTCGACTCCTGTTGGCCAAAAACACCATTTGATGTGTTTGTGTGTGTGTGTGTGTGTGTGTGTGTGTAGGAAGAGAGAGAGAGCGAGAAAGGATAAAAGAGAGAAGAAGGAAAGCGGGTGAGTCAGGGACAAACATTCAGAGAAAGTGACAGAAAGGGCTAGAGAGAAGATACGTGTCCGCTGTTTTTGTTTCTAAGTGTGTGTGTGTGTGTGGGGCTGTACACCTGCCTGCAGTTGGTAATATGCACAGCTAACACACTTGACTGGGTGTGTGAACTATTTTGAAGAAAGAAACAATATCCCTTCACTGGTTTGTGACACACGTCTGTTTGGATTGGACACGTATTTCAAAGTGTGTGTGTGTGAGTGTGTGCACGAGTTTGTGAATGAAATTGAAAAAAGTGTACCTGCCCACACAAGTTGGCAGGGCTGCCGTCTGATGTGTGTGTGTGCGCGTGTGTGTGTGTGTAAGGATAGCTGTCAGCTGTGGTCGGGGATACACACATCCAATGTCCCCCTGCTCTCTGCTTCAGGTCATCAGCTGCTGCTCTGTCACAACACACTACCAGGACAGGGATACACACATGCACACACACACACACACACACACACACACGCACACGCACACATGCACGCACAGACAAGCACACAAGCACATCCACATTGTTCTTCTATTCTTTCGAGGACCTTCCACTTTTCATTCACACCAAAACTTGAAGCTAAACTAACCTAAATCCAATCCTCATTCTAATCTTAACTCTTAACCCAAATCCTAATGCGAAATGTTCATGTCACTGTAGTGCACACACATGGACCTCTGGGATTGAGGCTGAAATGAGAAGTCTGCTCGTCTTTTGTATAAAGATGAAAAATCTGAACTTGATTCAAATGACAAGCAAATTTTGCCCAGCACCAGCTGATCAGATTCAGCCAATCAGTGAGATTAAAACACTTGCTCATATAAATCTCTGTTTTCATACAGGAACATATCACAACAAATTCCCCCTCTTCATCCTCATGCAGTGTGAAGCAGGCTGCTCCTCGTAGCTGCCGCTGAAGGAAGACACACTTGTCACACTTGCCGCAGTGACGTGAAAATGTACCATAATCCTTACAAACCCCTTGAAGGAATACTTCACATATAATGCATCATATTTTTAGCCATCAAATCCTCACTGCGCTGCCACCTTCAGTCCCTGACAAAGAAAATTTGACTGTGCCATCCTGAAGCGTGTCCACACAAGCTGCTCGTCCAGTTGAGCACACACACTTCATGATCACGCAGGAGAGGATTTTGCAAAAGTGATTGTTGCAGCAAGATTTGAGCAAAAAATCAGTGGATTTGGGAGGTGCTGAACACATGACACGATCCCGGAGAGCTGGATTATACAGCATGACCATGTGAGCTGTTTAAAGAAAACTTTTGAAAGGGTTTTGCTGTTGTGTGCTTGTTGTAAAATTGTATGATCATCATGTAAAATCTTTCTAATCTCCAATGTCTCACACACACACACACACACACACACACACAAACAGAGAGTGCACACACCTGACGTGGTTACAGACTCTCTTATACTCATTTTCGGAGTGTAATTCATTTGCCAAGAAGAGAAAAAAAATGGAGTAAACAAAGTAAAGTTTAAATTTAATGATAGCATTTATATTATTTATTTATTTATTTATTTATTCATTCTTTCGTTTATTTATTTATCCATTCAAATTTTCTGTCAATATTGCAATGAGACCATGACAGTGAACTTTTCTGGCCATGATAATGATGTAATGAACATCTGATATCATAACAGCTGTATTACAGATTACACTTCATTTTGGTGGGCTGTGAATTTCATGATAAGTAAGTAATAACGGGCAAGTAATGTATTTGAAAGTTCTTTGAAATGACCCCAAATGACATCAACATTTACCTCATTGACCTCTTTTACTGTGTCACCAAACTTACTCTGAACTTTCCAAATGATGTAGCAAACCGAATGCATGGTTTTTCTTCGATGGCTTTCCTGTAGAACTCCAATATAATTGAGCTGTGCAGAGCTGCAGTCAAGTCCCACACGTACAGTAAAGGCAGTCTGGAGATTTGATGATACTCCAGAAATTTCATGACGCACGGCAACCCTGGTTTCATTTTTATGATCTGATGGAGTTGAAATATTCACCTAGAATGAGTTTGGTGACACAGTAAAAGTAAAGGTTTCAGTTTTTGATCAATTTTGAGATAAATGTTGATGTAACTAGGAGGCAATTTCAAAGAAATGTCTGATGTTACTTGCTAATTATTGTCTACCTACCATGAAATTCGTGACCCTCTAAAATGAAGCATTTTTTGTTTTTATTTTTATTGGATGACAGATGGCTGCTGTTTTTGGAATATGAGTTGAGGGCTTGTGACTAAAACTTTCTTCGTCTGGGACTGAAGGCAGCACACGGTGAGAAACGTGATGCAAATATAATCCATTATAGGACCGACCAAAATATTCCTCACTCTGCAGGTCTAAAACACCAAAGTACAGGAAAACACACACTCTTGTGGAGACGAACACACACTGACACACACACATAGTTGCAGCTGTGCGGTCGTGCATGATAAATGTGACCGATGGAGTGTGATCCCGCCCTTCAGTGTCACTGAGCAGACACACCTGAAGACAGCACTCTCACAAAGAGGATCCGATCGGACTGTTTGCATTCAGCTTCTGAGGCCGGAGGTGTGTGTGTGTGTGTGTGTGTGTGTGTGTGTGAGGACATTTTTACAAATCGAAGTCACCCATGGTTTGGCTCTCCTGACAGCTCCTTCCAATTGTGTACTAAAGATGGTTTTGTCTTGCACTCACTATCATTTATGAATCATTCCTCAAAACTGTGAGGCTTTTGCAAACAGGCTGTTGCATCAGGTCCTGTTGTACTCATACTGCCTTTTTGTTTCATGTTGTATTTGCTTTTTTACGAACTTTGTATCTCCTCTTTAATTCTTAATCCTATCCCTCTCCTAGCCTTATCTGAAATTTTATTTGAGTCTTTTCCTTCCCCTTTGTAAGCATTTCCTGCGAGCTTTTTTTTTTTTTTTTTTTTGTTTTCATGATTCTTTCAAGCAGCTTCAAAGTTGGAGTGATGACATGTCATCCCATTCATCTGCTTTTTCAGACATGAGGCTGAGCTGAAGTTCACTCAGGAAGACTGTGTCTTATGTGAGGCGTTGATTCCCACAGTCATTTTGAATTTCACCAGTTTCTTCCACTCTCTCCAACCAATCACAGCTTGACATGACTGCTGTTTGCCAACCATCTGTTGCTATCTAACTTAAAAAAAAAAAAAAAAAAAACTGCTCTCCCTCTGCTGTCATTCAGCTGTGTTTCATCACTGCTGTGTTTTTGCATCACCTCCACCTCTTCAGCACCTCATCTTTCAGACCTGATTCCTTCTCCAGTCAGTTCTTCAGACGTCTGTCTTTGCTCAAAGAGCTCCCTTCAGCATCTGAATACATCAGCTAGTCTCCAATGGGAAATTCATTTTTTTTTTTTTTTTTTTTTTTTTTTTAAGATGAATATACCTAATTAGATCAATTTCCTGACTGGTCTTTGTTTGTTTTTGGCCTATCCAGATTGCATCTAGATTGATTTTTGAAAGTCCGGATGGCTGAAAACCTCATGAAATGTGTTTTTTGCAAATCGGATCCAAACCTTATTTGGGGGTGTTTTAAATGTGATTCCAACTGGATCTCTACAGATGCGTCTCAGTCGGGACACTCTGGCCACTCAAATTGCTTTTCAAACTGTCTTTGGCGTCACCCACAATGTGACACACAATGACGATTTTAAATCCAGAGTGACAGAAATGTATCAGGGCAGCTGAGCAGAATCCCTGCTGCTGCTGTCAGAATAGCATGGAGGACAACACAGGGAACAACAGACACTGAAATAAATCGTCTGCTCGCACTTTGGGGGGAGGCTTCTGGACAGTTTTCATTCCTCCATGTTAGAAAACTGTGTCATCAGCATATGTTGTTACTGACACCTATATCGTTACTGCTGCAAACCATGCAGACAGGTCTGGACACAAATCTGATCTGATCACTTGCAAACAACAGTGCAGACAGTCTGTCTCAAATATCTAATGTGAGAAACAAGTCTAGTTTGCCTGCAGTCTGAACAAGGCTTAAGGCATCAAAGACTCCTTTGCACAAGTAATAAACATGAATCTATTTCAAGAATTCTCATTGAGGTGATGTGGATGCAGACAGGGGTGTTACGGTTAAAAGGTCAGTAAGCAGGATTTTCACTTTGCCACATATGAAAATGTATTGGTTGAAAGGATGTAGTCTATGAAGGCTTGACCTTCGACCTTTCTGTGTCATTGGTGTTCCTGCTCCCCATGGTTTCATAAAGTAGAACATCTGTTTACTGTTAGTCTATACAGGAAAACGTTCTATGCCCTATAAGCATAGCAGGTTGTTCTTATGTTGAGTACAAGAAATCAATAGAGGTTGTTGTCTCTATCACTGGGATTAACTGTTAAAGTCATTACATTACATTTGATTGTGCATGCACTATATAAATAATGTTTGGACTGATTCTCCATGCTCAGTCATTGTTGAACAAAGTTACGCCAATGAAATCAGAGAAATATATCTATATCTAAATATCTATCTATCTATGGATAGATCTATCCATAGATAGATAGATAGATAGACAGACAGATAGATAGATAGATACGCATGTGCGTGCGTGCGTGCGTGCGTGTGTGTGTGTGTGTGTGTGTATGCTGTATGTATATTGAAGAATTACATTGGGAAAAAAAAAAAAACAGAGGGAAAAATGTTATAGTGAAGCTGAATCCAAGTAACCTTGTTATTGTTTTAAAGCCATGCACATACAGTGTGAAGGAATGCCTACGTTTTGAAACAAGATTTACTCAGGATTTGAGCATATGCTGTAGCATAAACAATGTCAAGAACAGAATCTCTTGTGTGAATGTACCATCACATGGAGATGTTTAAAAGAAAGGCACCATAGCGCCAAAGTGCCTGCATTAATGACTGCATTCATTCTTAGCAACAAAGAGCATTTTTTTTCTATCAGAGTGAGTAAATGTGAATACTTATGACATCGAAATGTCCTTTTTCTTTGAAAAAAGACATTCAAGGTTTCTTGGTAAATACCATGAATGAGAAAAACTAAAATAATGGAGCATTCTGTAAAGGCAGGTACAATAGAATAATATTTAACTGGAAGGGTTTGTTTGTTTGCTTGGCTCCCAAGCAGGAATTATGGCCCCTTTGTGGCCCAGTGTTAAAGAAAATCCTGAAATCACCATTGGTTATCATTTGAAATATCTTATAACCCCAATTTTGGGGAATTATGTGTTTTAGCTCGAACTGAAGGATTGTGAGTGGGGAAACATCTGCCAGCCTTTGGTGGATGAAATCCTCCCAAAACCCAACTGATAACGTCAGAAACCTGCCTCTGTCAAGCTAAAACCACCGCTGTTTTTCGTAGTTGGATATATAGGTTTTTCACCTGACAGTGACGATATTTTATGGAATCATCATAATCTGAAATATGATGATGCCTGTCAATGTTTTAAATGTTTTGGCTGTGCGGTGACATCAGCAGACATCAAAGACAAGGCACCTGGGATTTTCATCACTGGCGATCGAGCTTCACAGAGTGGTGAATAATTTCATTTAATAAAAACTGTCACAGTGAAAAAAAAACAAGGTATGAGTGATTTATAATAATATTATTTTTTTAATCTCATCACTTTCAATCTGTTAGTCAGTGTTGCTTTGTATTACAATAACACAAACCAAAATATTTTACTCGTTTCATGTTAGGACCCCTTGTACCAAATCATTTCAACCTGGAGGGTCTTGAACATGAAAAATTTTGAAAACCCCTGTTGCATACAATATTTGTATTCTAATACTATGTATTATAATAATATAGGTATTCTTATAGGAACTTCAAAGGGAACAATCCAAGTGGATCTGGAATAATGATTGTGACTGTTCCTCTATTTGTACCTATAACACAAACCTTCACTGGTGGCAAAAGGTTGAATCATTGTGGGTGGAAATATTCCTGCAGTCATCTCTTAGGGCATTTTCAAATCTGTTTTGCCAGAGAATCAGTGCAAAGGTGAACCTAATAAACGACAAAGACATTCGTCACTTTTGGATAACGATTTTAAATTTGCTGCCCAGTACACCCTTGATTATGACCTTTCAAATGCCTTATTACAGTGCAAAAGCACATGAGAAAATTACATTTTGCTTACCATTATGACAGCATTATTGCCATAGTCACATGCAACATATCTGGTTCGGGATATACAATGTCCAGTTGTCCAATTTACAATATCATTTGAATTGTGCTAATCAGAAAGTGTGCAAATATCAGTTTGAATGAAATGTTAATTCTAGAAATTGAACGGGAAAACACCAAATGCCAAATGACATTATTGGATCTGAAGTTTCATTTCAAGAGAAAAAAAGAACAAAACTAATAATTGGCAAATTTAAATCCACATGCAGGATTACATTGCTGTTATACAGGTTAGATTTCTATTTCTTGCCATGTGCTTGTATCTTGTATGGAAACCATGGATGGCAAGTGTTTTTGAATGACTCCTTGGTTTCTCTGGTTTTCCGCAGCAGGATATAAATGTTGTAATGTTCTCTTATCCAGCCTCATTAGGTGCTGTGCCTTCCTGTCAGAGCGGCACAGTTCTGTTTCCCAGTCCGACAGACGGGCGAGTACTCAGTGTTATCTTCATAATTGAAATAGTCTAATAACTTTAAGTGTCTATGATATGTGTAGATGTGCCTTTGAAGTTCCTCCCAGTCGAATGTGGTGGGGTGTGTAATGAAGGTCAAACCTCTCCGTAGGAGTCTTATCTGCACTTCTGACAAGGTAAGTGTTTTAGATAGATTAAATTTATTAGCGAAGCACAGAGACGGACTGGCTGCTGTTTTGGAAACAGCCCTTAGACGGAGTTTTTATGGTGACATAGAGTCTGTCTGATGGGGGCTGCTGGCATTAGCTTGTTGCATTGGCGGATCTACCAGGGTGGCATGGGGTGACGACTGCCACCTTAAAAAATGCCTTGCCACCGCAGCTGCCACCCCAGTTTCAAACAGTTTATTTATTTATTTTTTTAAATTGTGGCTGTTCTGAAATTTACAAGTGACCTTTCACTGAACTCTTGGTTCCCATGGTGATGCGTCTATGCAGCACGTGTCAAACATAAACACAGACAGAAATAAAGTGGAAATAAAGTTCATCAATAGAGAATAGAAATAGAGTTCATGCAAACAACGCACCCAAAGTGCAAAAAATCACTCACCTGTTGGCGGCGTTGTGTGGCTATGTCGAAGTGTGCTTTGTGCCGTAGTAGAATGGACTGCTACGGCAGGCAGGTTTCAGAGTTATTAAGTTTTTTTGTTGATATATCGCTTTATACTCACCGTGACGAGCCCTAACTTTAAGGAGCCACTTACCGCTTTGAGTGTGCCTGACGATGTCACGTAAAACTGAACTGAAAAGCGAACTGGTGAGTGTTTGTTATGTTTGTAGCCACTAGCCTAGCCGTCTCCATATATTTCAAAGGGACCATTAGCTCCGCGGCTAGCGCTACTTATTGAGTGTGTATTTTGATTTAAAAGTCTGATGTTGGGTGCTCATAGTGATTTGAAATGAACCGGAATGAATGTCAAATCAGAGATTATTCTATTGCATTGTATTATATTGACAAATGAAATGATATATTGATGCCTGTTGCTTTTGATGACAGATCTCTTATAATGCACTTTGTAACTGCACTAGTTGAGTTCCCCTTGAGTACCCTTCTTGTTATTTATGCACTTATTTATTCACACTGGATTCCAGTTTGAACATCTCTCTCATTCTTCCCAAAATGAAATGATAAGTAGTGTATCACAAGAAATCATAGGGCACATTGTGAAGGAATTAAAACAGGCCAGGATGTATTCTGTCAGTGAGTAGGTTAATGTGATGTAATGTTTAAACAAGGATTTGTGTGGTATACTGTGTTTGTCGCCATGACCTTCCTATGTGCAGTTTGGGCTCATTCTCCATTCATGCTGATAGGCACCTGCACTTACTGATAGACTTAGACTTTAGACTTTATTGTCCCCGAGGGGAAATTCATTTTCACAGCACACCACAACAGTTTGACCAACACAAAGAACAACAGCATTGCATATACAGAAGCAGACATCATTGCACGCAGATTAGACATGACATTTAGACATACATAACATAAGACATGGTAGCGATAGGTTATCATAATAACTATCACTACCGAGGATGATTCACACTCCCCGCTGTCATTAACGGAAGGTTTCACACACACACACACACACACACACTCCTCCATTCATGAGCCCCACCTTCATTCACGAGCCCCGCTGTCATGAACACCCCTCCATTCATGAGCCAATGGCGGCCGTCCTTCCTGTTTAAAAAGCCGGGGGAAATTCAAAATAGCGCGGCTCACAGTATTGCGGAGGAAGAGGTGAGGCCGTCCTGCCGAGGTACGTTTCCCGAGTGGCCGTCGTGCGTAAAAACCGGGTGGAATATATTTCCTGGAAGCTGACGGATCGCTCCACACTCCTGTCTCAAGCGGGTGTACGGAGGGAGAAACGGACTGACGTTACACACGGACGGGACTCAGTGGACTGGACTGGACTGGACTGGGCTGGGAGGTAAATCCGGTGAATCCGGGGGTTTATTTCTTTTGCCTTTTTCTCTTCTTTTATTTTTTTTGTAACGAACTGAACTGAACTGAACTGAACTGAGCTGAATTTATTTATTTTTTTTTTGAAATTGGGAATGAGTTGAACTGATTTACAGAAAGAGACTGTGCGAGGATTTTTGGTTGGGAGATTTGAAATTGTGGACTGGACTTTTGTTTTTCTGGATTGGACTGGCGGTTGATTTCTTTGTTGTTGTTTTTTGTGTTGCTGCCTTTGCTGTGCTGGTTTATTGGTTGATTCTTTGCCTATGTTTTGCCGCAATACATTTTGATTTGAATTGAAAATTCCTGGTGGTGTTATTGTGTTGTTTGGATTGTTTGGCTTTGGGTTCTGTTCTTTTATGGGTTCAAAAAAAGGGGTTTTATTTCTTTTCCTCATTTTTTTTGGACCTTATGTACAGGGACGACCTGAAAAAAAAAAAAAAAATACTGACTCACACCCTGATAACGTATTGTTAGGCGCTGACCTAACTGGCACCCCAAAACACAGTCGTACCGTTACAACATAAACACCATGTCTATCCATGTGAAACAGATGCCCAAAAGGTGTTACCAAAATGGCCGCCAAGTGAACAGGCTTGGCCAAAAAGGACTTTGATAGAACTACATGAGTGCTTTCAATTCCAGTGAGCCACCGACTAGGCCTATTGACCCTAATCAGGCATACACCCTTAATTGATTACACAGTAACTTGAATGCATTATATTTTAAGTCTAAATTTTGCCATTTTAAGTCTCTTAAAAGTCCCCTGAAGCAACCATTTAAGGGGTTGTTTTTCAAAATCTTCTACCGCAGGAGCACACCAGCAATAAGATAGAAGGTTTCATCAACATAAAATAAGAAATAAGCAAACAGCCTTGCCACAGCCAGGAGCTGCGAGTGGACACAGGGTTGGTAACAGACCGATTTCACCCCAGCTGCCGCTAACCGTCCCTGCAGCAGGGAAAAATGTCTAAAGATTTGGGAATTAAAAAAAAAAAAAAAAAAAAAAAAAAAAAAAAAAATATATATATATATATATATATATATATATATATATATATATATATATATACAGTACAGGCCAAAAGTTTGGACACACCTTCTCATTCAATGCGTTTTCTTTATTTTCATGACTATTTACATTGTAGATTCTCACTGAAGGAATCAAAACTATGAATGAACACATGTGGAGTTACGTGCTTAACAAAAAAAGGTGAAATAACTGAAAACATGTTTTATATTCTAGTTTCTTCAAAATAGCCACCCTTTGCTCTGATTACTGCTTTGCACACTCTTGGCATTCTCTCCATGAGCTTCAAGAGGTAGTCACCTGAAATGGTTTTCCAACAGTCTTGAAGGAGTTCCCAGAGTTGTTTAGCACTTGTTGGCCCCTTTGCCTTCACTCTGCGGTCCAGCTCACCCCAAACCATCTCGATTGGGTTCAGGTCCGGTGACTGTGGAGGCCAGGTCATCTGCCGCAGCACTCCATCACTCTCCTTCTTGGTCAAATAGCCCTTACACAGCCTGGAGGTGTGTTTGGGGTTATTGTCCTGTTGAAAAATAAATGATGGTCCAACTAAACGCAAACCGGATGGGATGGCATGCCGCTGCAGGATGCTGTGGTAGCCATGCTGGTTCAGTGTGCCTTCAATTTTGAATAAATCCCCAACAGTGTCACCAGCAAAACACCCCCACACCATCACACCTCCTCCTCCATGCTTCACAGTGGGAACCAGGCATGTGGAATCCATCCGTTCACCTTTTCTGCGTCTCACAAAGACACGGCGGTTGGAACCAAAGATCTCAAATTTGGACTCATCAGACCAAAGCACAGATTTCCACTGGTCTAATGTCCATTCCTTGTGTTTCTTGGCCCAAACAAATCTCTTCTGCTTGTTGCCTCTCCTTAGCAGTGGTTTCCTAGCAGCTATTTGACCATGAAGGCCTGATTGGCGCAGTCTCCTCTTAACAGTTGTTCTAGAGATGGGTCTGCTGCTAGAACTCTGTGTGGCATTTATCTGGTCTCTGATCTGAGCTGCTGTTAACTTGCGATTTCTGAGGCTGGTGACTTGGATGAACTTGTCCTCAGAAGCAGAGGTGACTCTTGGTCTTCCTTTCCTGGGTCGGTCCTCATGTGTGCCAGTTTCGTTGTAGCGCTTGATGGTTTTTGCGACTCCACTTGGGGACACATTTAAAGTTTTTGCAATTTTCCGGACTGACTGACCTTCATTTCTTAAAGTAATGATGGCCACTCGTTTTTCTGTAGTTAGCTGATTGGTTCTTGCCATAATATGAATTTTAACAGTTGTCCAATAGGGCTGTCGGCTGTGTAGTAACCTGACTTCTGCACAACACAACTGATGGTCCCAACCCCATTGATAAAGCAAGAAATTCCACTAATTAACCCTGATAAGGCACACCTGTGAAGTGAAAACCATTTCAGGTGACTACCTCTTGAAGCTCATGGAGAGAATGCCAAGAGTGTGCAAAGCAGTAATCAGAGCAAAGGGTGGCTATTTTGAAGAAACTAGAATATAAAACATGTTTTCAGTTATTTCACCTTTTTTTGTTAAGTACATAACTCCACGTGTTCATTCATAGTTTTGATTCCTTCAGTGAGAATCTACAATGTAAATAGTCATGAAAATAAAGAAAACGCATTGAATGAGAAGGTGTGTCCAAACTTTTGGCCTATACTGTATGTGTGTGTGTGTGTGTGTGTGTGTGTGTGTGTATATATATATATATATATATATATATATATATACATATATATATATATATAATGCCACCTTTTTGGTTTTCTATTCAATGCTTTACTCATGTACCACAATAATGGAATGGTTTTGAGTTAAAATATTTTACTCATTTGGAGGTTTTCCAGGCAAATATTGATATATGTGATCGTTTGGTATTAAATCAGCATATATATTTCTAAAGTCTATATGCCACCCTCTTGCCACCCCATGAATATTTGTCTACATCCGCCCCTGACTTGTTGTAACTATAAATGTAGTTGTTTGCATGTATTTTTGAAAGTGATAAACCTGTTAGTGAGCCTGTGATGTTATTTAGTTGTTGCTGACTAAGACCTGTTGAGTTATTTGGTAATTAACATTTGCATCAAAGAATGTAAGTTAGTTTGCATGTGGCTGTTTCAAGGTGTTTTGCTTGCGGTGAGGGTTTGGAGGAAATAATTTTGATTCAAATCCTTCAAATCAGAGAAGGCATGTGGCCTTGAATAGTTCAATTCTGTGTGTTAATGCAGGGCCTTGTTATACAGCGGTTTAATTGTTATTTAAAGCAGAGGAGGGCAATCTGTCAGATTTGTTGGTGTAGGATAAACCATCCAGTGGGCGGTTTAAATCCATATCATGAAAGAGGCGGAGGGTTCAGGTTTTCTTTGTTTGATTATATGAGGATTAGTTTGCCTTGTCATCACTACTCTTTGATATTTTGTCTAGCCATTAATCCATTTCCATTGTTGTTACCTCCTGGAAAAGCCAACATCAATGATTACAGGCAGAATATTTCGGCAACCGATTGAAATCACTCTGATTTAAGACTTCAGCTGACCTGCTTACATGTACACCAAACAAAGTAATCTGTTGAGACATGCATTTGCAAAGTATTTCAGCAGAATATGACATTTTTGAAATCCGCCAGTAAAACTGTTAAAGATAGACACACAAGGTGTGCATTTCTTCTGTTGTTTTTCATCAGGCACCAAAACAAACTGATCTTGAAATCATTACACAGAGGAGGGTGAGTACAAGAGGAGCTTTAAAATCAAACTATAATCCTGTGTTGAAGTGTCACCAAAGCAACACCATAGTGGTCTACGCAGGTGAGAGCCTTTATAGTTGTGCTTTGGAGAGTTTGGCAGTCGACCGTGGAAACACTAGACAACCACATCAAGATTTGATTAATTTACACTTCCTGAAACAAAGAGTTGATTCTCAGACACACTGGTGGTGTCCAAAACGATGTTTTGGGATGAGTCTCACCAGGAATTTTGTGACATCTAGCAGACTGTATAGCTGGGGACATGAGCTGTTAAAATCAGAGGACATTTGCAGATGTCCTCTGTTTAAGGGCCCGTTTACACATACATGGGTATTTAAAAAAACAGAGACATTTCCCTTCGTTTGTGCCCTTCTTTTACACACAAATGGCGAATTCGCCTCTGAAAGCGATTCTTTCTAAAAACTCCGGCCAGAGTGGAGATTTAGGAAAACTCCCATTTCGCATTTGCATGTAAACTGAAAAAAAAACAAAAAAACGGAGAAAATATATAAATATTCCACACAAATCGAAAATGTAAAATGCATCAGTTCCTTGCCAGACACTAGGTGTTTAGAACAGCAAATGTAAAAGCTCTCATGAACCGGATTTTGTTTTAATCTCTAGTGTGTTGTTGCGTCACTAAGTGATGGAGTCCAAAGTTGCAAAACATTGTATTTATATGAATACGGCGAGGATTATCCTTTGAGGTAAAAATATTAATTAAAAATGGGGGCTTCACAGTTAAATTTATATTTGCTCGTAAAAATCAATAACTTTAACAGACGGTGACAGAGCTGAAAAAAAAAGAGATGAAAAAGCGGAATGAGGAAGACGAATGTAAGGACAGATGCATGGATGGATGCATGGGTGTGTGGTGAACCTAACCCAGTGGTGCAGGAGGGTAGTGCACCCTGAGCCTGACTCCTCCCTTGTCTCAGCCCCCTCAATCAGAGTCAGGAAATAAAAGGCACCTGTGAGCCTCTGCTCTTTCTCTGCCTGCCTCATGCCCTGTCCCTGCTGTGGCTGCACATTGTTGCACTTAGGTATGTGTCCAACTGTTTTGGTGGTTCCTTTACCCGTATTACCTCCAGCCTAGTGTAATGAATGTGTGTGTATGTGTTGGCTATTCAGGGTCAAGGACTCCCCTCCTGCTCTCCTGCCATCCCATGTATTTAGGCCTCAAGGTGGTCCTCCTGCCCCATTGACTACTGCTGCTTTGCCTACTTGCCTTTTTAACTTATTCTCCTTTTTTTCCCCTTTCATTTATGGTTTTCTTTTGCCTTATTTGTTTACTAATTTGCCCTTTGTTATGCCCAGGTGTTTATTTGCCCATTTAGTTAACAGCTGGGATACTTTATGTTGTGAGTTGTTTTCTGTGAGTTTTCCTTTATTTCAGGAGTGGAGTGCCATATTGCTGAGGGGCTAGGCACTTGTGGTGAGGTCCCTACACTTTTTGCGTGTGAGTAGTTGCACTGGGACACCATAGACTGCACTATTGTTTTGTGTGAGGTTTGCTGTGTTTGCTGTGTTCACTGGTGAATAGCGGTAGCACTCCTAGGCACCCCTCCGTGTAGTCTGCCTCTCACAAGTGGCCTCCTCTCCTTTTTCTATTTAGTTTCACTTAAGTTGGGCGGTGTTTTAGCTTTTGTAATTGTGTTTTTTTTTTTTAGAATTTATATTCAGGCCTTTTTAGTATTAATTGTAATAAAGTAATTTCTCAATTGTGTATAGTTGTGCTGTTTTTACTATTTCTTTTTCTTTTCTGCAGCTCCAGCCCCTGCCTTTTGGTTTTGATTATTTTTGCTTATTTTCAATAAAATTTATGTTAATTGTCAACACTCGCCTCTGCCTCCTAATTGGGAACGAACCTGTGTGTCCTTTTTGTATTTCCTGGGGTGAAACTCCCCAGGTGGCGTTGTCTGGCTTTCCATTTTCCTCATAGTAATATTAACCTAATAACTTCAATCTACCCTCCTACACTCCGCCACAGGTGGATAGATGGATGGCAGGTAGCTCCAGCAGCCAAGGCTGTCCTCATTGTCCTGTGTGGGTTAGGGTTAGGGTTAGGCATGGAAGGGCACAAGGGAGTAATTTTGCCTAGGGCGCCAACATTGGCAGAGCCGGCACTGCACCTGGCCACACCCCGTTGGTGAAGCGCAGGTGCGCTGCACCCGTGCCTCGCCCGGTCTGCCAAACTAGAGCCCCCTCTCTCCTGTCTCTCTCTACTGTTACCATCACATAAAGGAGAAATTCCCCCCCAAAAAAATAATCTTCAAAAAAAAAAAATAAATAAATAAAAAACCCAAAACAAAGAAATCAACATGGAAGAACTGCAAAGCAGTCTAGTTGACCAATCACAGATCTTGTCATCTTGCAGCATGGTTATTTTCTTGGAGATGTGCATGAAAGCTGCGGCGGCAGCCTCTTCAGGTTACTGAGGAACCACAGACACTGAAGGCATTTCGAAAAAGCAGTATTTATTGACCTTTACAGCTGGTCTGGATGAAAGTCTGAACTAAAGAAGGGAGATCGGGAGCTTCCCAGAAAAGTTGTCCCATTGCTTTACGTTTCCCGCATGTTGATGAACATTCACAGAAAAAAAAAAAAAATATTCCAACCCGAGGCAATGATCATTTTATGTGTTGAGTGCAAGTAGTATAAAGATTTTAAAGTACAATATCACATGGTCTCAACACACTTGAGTCACACAGTCAAATACATTAAATAATAGTATAAATAAATAAATAAAATAAATAATCAAGAATGTCTATCAGGTACTGAAATTAATGCCACTGATCTTAAACCAATTGACAGTCCCTTCCAAATGAGTTGTTTACATGTGGCATTTTTATTCTAATCAGGCTATTAAGCCAATAGTTATAGTTGACAAATGAATATTATTTTTTTCATCCAAAGCTACAGTAGTACAGAAGTATGTTCTTCCAGTGGCAACACATCTTCCAAAGTCATGTTTCACCACAAGGTCACAAGAACAGATGTAGCTCTCTTCACAGCAACACAGACACAGGTCGGCTCTTTGAAACAGGCGTTTATTGACCGGGCACTCTTGTTTCTCCGATGCATCCACACCTTATCCAAGCCTCAGTCACGCCATGAGAACTGTGTCTGTGAATGAACACAGATTTTACAGCACATCACAGCATGAAAATACAGTGGCGCCTCATGGAAAACGCTGCTCACCAAGTGCAACACTTCCTGGTCTTTTGAGGAAGGACCCAAGTGTATGTCAGGCTGCCCTTTTGCCTGAGTGGGCCTTATTATTTTAAGTGTATCAAAAAAAAAAAAAAAAAATCGTTATATATCAAATTACATCATATTTAAGTTTTAACCTTGCATCAGATTAATTATTTATTTAATGCATGAAATTAAATTCCTTGAGGCTTTTGATGAAAATTTATGTTTCAATTTAGTATAATTATTTGGGTGAAATGGGTTAGTGTCCAGCGTCTCAATTAGAGTGGATGAGAATGTTTTATCTGCTGAAGCCCCGCTTTGTGATTTAGTCTGAGACTTCAAAATCTTGCCAAATGCTACTTAAAAGGGAATTTGAAAAGTGACACCGCTACTTTGGAGTTGATTACATTTGCAGTCTTTAGACATTTCCCATCTTATCTGCTGATGTTGGAGCTTTACTGATTTTTTATTTATTTATTTTATTTTTAATTATTTATTTATTTATTTATTTTTGTAATGTTGTCAAACTGGACAATCAAGCATTGCACTGTACATGAATGCTTGTTTGTATTTGCATACCATGGCCCCTGCCTCCAATCATCTCATTTGCTTTTTTGCAAGAGTAAATGTATATCTGTGATTAGACAAACACAAACTATGTTATCAGCTCTCCTGTTTCCAAATCAGTAGTTGTTTTTAGACAATATACGATAGGTCAAATCTTAGTGCGGGGGACACTGAATTTTCAGAGCAGCAAAATAACATTCATAAGAAAAAGAACACAAAGTTATACAGAATAGTCACATAAATAGATATAGCGCGGTTCTGAGCATCATGCAGCCAACATTTCTAAGATGTCAAGACCATTAAGTGGAAATATATGAATGAAATGTATGGATTTACTTCATTATGAGTGTGTGCAAAGTAACAGAAATAACACACATTAACGGAGACAAAAAAAAATATTAGGTGCAAAATCTGTGAATATAACAAAGTGATATGTGCAGCTAAGAGACTGTGAGAGTATCAAAATACCAGATATGCATGTACAGATGTGCATGTGCATACATGTGCAGATGTAGAATATGGTAATATGAGTACACACAATTTCTCTGGCCGCCCTTATACACACGCACGCATACTGTACACAAATCGCTTCTGAGCCATACTGGGGTACATACACACTCTGTCATGTACAGTCTGGTTCTCACACCCATGGGGCAACAGGACATGTCAACAGGCAGAAATATTACCGAGCTTCTGTTTGCGCTGGTTCTAGATGGGATGGCCTGAAGGTGCACGTGGGACTGTGGTGTGTTTGTTTTGCTAGATGCAAGACCCAGGAGGTCCATGTTGAAGTGACAGTGTGCTGGTTTTAAATGAGTCAGCCAGAGGATACATGTGTGTTGTGATGTCTTCAGTTTGAGGTGGCAACTGCAGACGCAACTTTAATGTCTGTGTGTTGATCAGATGGAGGAGCTGGCAGGCAGCAGGTGGAGTGGCCTGCTGGTAATTACTGGACCAAAACTGTCCCTCGCTTTAGATGCTACAACTGAGAGGCACATTTTTACATGATGTTTTTATGTTGTTTGCTTTGGATGGGATGGCTGGAGGGTAATGGCTATTTTTCATCTTAAGCTTTAGTTGTGGAGTATGAAGGCACCTGCTTGGTGTGGACATTTATTGGCTTCTGAACAGGGACGCGAGAAACCGCAGGATCGAAGCATGTTTGGCTTGTCGGGTGTTGAATGCTGAAAGGTACATGTTTTATTTTGATATTTTTGGCATTGTGCAGCATGGCTGGAGGGTAATTACTGGATTGAAGAGTCTCTTAAGATGGTAGCGCTGAGAGGTACAAGCTGTATTTTGATATCTTTGGCTTTGGAAGCTATATCCAGAAGGCACATATTGGATTGTGATGACTTTGGCCCGGGATGGTGCAGCTGGGAGGTACATGTTGGACTGCGATGATTTTGGCTCTAGATGGTACAGCTGGGAGGTAGATGTTGGATGGAGATGTCACACTCCAGCCTGTGGTCTCTGGCCATATAAACGAAAGCCAAGACACTTCACCATCTTTGCACACACACATATACACACACACAGAAATGTGAACTGACTGTTCTCACCCATCACATAAAAACACATGCACACACTCAGTCCTACGCTGGATCACCTCCAAACCCATGTCTCTGTCATTCTGCTTTAGTTGCCTTCTCCTCTAAGCTCTATTATACTGGGCTGGCTTCCACGTCCCTAGCTGCATCCATGTACTCATCTATTACCAAAACACCCTTGGTGAGGAAAACTACTATCCTCCTCACGGTTGGAAGGAACACAGATGATTAAGTTGTTAGTTTATTCCAAGAGTAACAGATTTTCTTTTCTCCTTTTTTATGTCCACAACACTGCAATACAAGCAATATTCTGAATGCGTTAGAACCAAATAAAAGATAAGATTTGCTCAATCCTCTGTTCCTCCAATCTGCCATTGTGGCAGAGAGCCTTGTTCTCAATTATTCTTCCCCATTAAACAAATCTATCTATATATGCTTATTTCTTTACAATTAAATCTATCTATCTATGCATCTGTCTCTCTGTAGTAACCGTCTTGCACTAAGGGGTTTACTCTTGTTTTGGATGCAAAAGGGCCTAGTTATGAACCTCTGAGAAATGTACAAAAACACTGACTGAATGAAAAAGAAGTGCACAAAGCAGGCTGAGGGGAAACAGGCCCAGCTGATGGGAAGTTAACTGCAAATAACTCCTGGAAGGCTTTCAACATCACAGATTGATTGAATCTAACAGTATACAGTATGAGGGTGGATTTTTCCTCATATATGGATCCAAGGCAGGCCCGGCTCCAGACTCCTTTAATTAGGAGGGTGGTGGGTGGGGTGGGGTGCAGGCTACAGGCTTTAATGTTGGATGGCTATTGGCTACATGCATTAACACTTTATTATTAACTAATTACTATGAACTACATCAGCAAATATTTAAACTGCTTTTGTATTTTTTTTCTCAGGTAGGTATTTATAAGGTAGCCTTAGGCCTAGTATAAGGTAATGAGCAATGTTTGCCTGTGGCAAAAACATTGGTGAGCAGCTAGATCTAATGAATATTGAAGATATTGAGTATTGAAAATATTAAGAATATTGAGTTTTTAATTGAAATAAAGTGTCACTCTGAGACACACGTATGTCGAATTAAGTGAAGCATCATTAGACTGCAAGAACAGAGTTTGATCTGATGAAGAACAGAACATCACACCAAAACCTATTTAAATCATTATTGTAGACTCACAGATACAATCAGCAAGCCCACTTTTTTCTACCTCTGGGAAAACAAATGCTAAGAAACACAGACTCACCTGCTGCTGTCCAACTTCACCATAAAAGGAACAGAGCTGCCAGACTTGAGCCCTGCTGCTCCTGCCATGGCAGCTCCCCAGCAGGGGGCGAGCTTACAGAATCGAGTAACTGTGGACAGTTAAGTCACTTTTATTTACATAGCACATTTTAAAAAAACACACACACAAAATCAAGTAAATACATAAAATAAAGTATTAAAATAAGAAACTAAGAAGAAGAAGAAATTAAGAAGAAAATTGGTTTGAAGGATGCACAACAACACAAGCCTGTTCTAGTTTTGAGCCAGCTGGTTTCCAAAATAGCAGAAATATTGTCTGGCAAACATTGTCTGGCATATTGTCTGGCATATGCGACCTATTAGGTCGCATATGCGACCTATTTTTTTTTAAGGTGCGAGTTAAAATTTAATTAGGTCGCGCTGGTGCTACTTGCAGGAGGACGAGTGAAAAAAAAACATTTTTTTTCTCTCATCACTCCCGTGGCTATGTTAGTGCAGTAATGGTTGTGGTTGATAATAAAAATATTAGGCTACTTTCTGGCTCATTCCTGCAACTCCTATCTCTCCTCTCTCTTGCTCCCTGTCTTAATGCGTGACGTGCACAGACGTACACGCGCACGTCGTACACTCAGTGCGCTCACTAAATGATCACCGACGATCAGCGAAGAGTTGCCACTCCGCTCTATTTTCACTGGCTAACAGCAGCACACTGGCTTAGCTTGTCTATTCAGAGAAGAGGTTTCACTTTGGCTTTTTTTTCAATCTATGTTATCACATGCATACTACTGCTCTTTCATTGGTGGCTGAATTGTTAGGTCTGTTTGATAAGTAATTTACATTGTTAAAACAAATAATAATTTACCATATTGTTACAGTAAAAAGTACTCTGTCAACCCTCAGGTGAAATAATTACTGATGCATCCTCTTGTCATTTTTGTTCAATCAATAACATATCATTTCGTGGTTTTATAGAAGTATCGGATCGGGACTCGGTATCAGAAGATACTCAAAATCAAATGACTCGGACTCGGACTTGGGGGCAAAAAAACGTGATCGGGACATCCCTACTTTCATTTTTATGTTTTGTTAATATGAAGAAGATGATCTATTTTGTACTGCTGCTGCAGAGAAACGTAAGGTTCAAATTAAAATATTTTGCAGACAAGTTTGGGTCATTTTTAATCTTTAAATTTCATCAACATGATAAGGTCATGCATTAATAACACGCTATACAAAGAAAAATATGGTGCTACCTAATTTCTTTTGGTGCTACTAAATGAAAAGCTAGGTGGCACCAGTGCTACCTGTGAAGAAGTTAGTCTGGAGCCCTGCTGGCAAACCAAAATTAGATGGACGTATAACACCAGCATGAACCTGCAAACACCACTACATGCCTAAGAACCCTAACTATCACTTTAAGCAAGACAATTAACCTCCACCTGCCCACTGGTTGTAAATAGCTCTAGATTAAAGTGTCAGTTGAATGTCAGAATTATATTTTCACAATAAATAAGCTGATGTGTTTTATCAGATTTAATAGTTCTCTGGTTAATGATTTAATTAGAGCGCTTTCTTGCTCATCAGTGAGTTGGACTTCATATCTTATTCAATTCATGACTGACAAGTCTGGTACTGTCTAATTCTGTAGACCACTGTGCATTGCCATGCCAACATTATAACTGGGCTAGCATCTGTGAAACAAACAAAAAGAACCAAATTTCAGTACCATTTTTCTTGTATTCCTCCAACCGAGGACCTGAGTTCAAACCCCTGGGTGTTGAAACTCAAATTGTGATAACTCCAGGGTTGCTGCTTTGGAGCTGACCACAACCTCTGACCACTGACATCCATGTGGAAAAGGGCAGAAAAAAGGATTAAACTTACAGAGATAAATATAGTATCATACTAAAGCTTTCTTTGCTCAAGTGACTCAGGAAAAGAATGTCTGCTAAAAGTCTAGAGTGTGAAAAAAAGTCAGTGAGGCACCAAAAAATTAAATAATTGCTTCTCACAGCATACTGTTACCATGTCAGTCGAGGAAAAGTTTGACAGTGCAAGGTTAACTGTTAACTTCGCTGATATCCACACAGAGTCTGACCCAGGATGGTTTGAGGACAACATTTTTGCAACCCAGAGAAGTCAGGGAGGGCAAAGCATGTTTGTTTGTCTATGGTCTACAGGGACTGATGCACTGATGGTGATGAGGACAAGCAGGATGATGAGAGAGAGAGGAGAGAGACGTTATGATGAGTCCTAATGGCACATAATAGCCATGGTGATAGCAGCAGTCTGGTGAAGTGACAGGAGGAGACCTGTTGGGGAAACGGTAAATGAAAAGGAGGACTAAAAGTAAATTAAGAGGAAGAGAAAGAATTCTCACACCCTATTCACAATTGACTGTTGATGACAATAAAGATGATTTTGATTTCTTGTGCAAATCTGCCACATTAGTAATTTGTAACATATAAATTAAATGACAGATGAAGCAGACCTATACTGCTGAGGCCAGGATGGAGGGAGTTACAGTAGTCAATGTTTTTTTAGCTGACAGAAACAAATACATGGATTTGTTTCTCAAAATTCAGAGCTGCGTCAAAGATGACTCACTAGTTTATGGCAACTTGTTTAAAATTACTTGCTAATTTGCCAAAATTTTCATGGATTTTAAAGGACACATTAGGCCAAAAACAGTCATTTCGGATTTGTTACCAATTTGGAGAAAGTTTTTAGACATCCAATATTTAATGCCAGCTAGACAATCATTAAAGGATTTTAAACTAGTGGTGACACTGAATAACAGTAAAAAATAAATACTCACTGAATTCCAGCGTGCTGCTGTAATAGTAATGCATCAAGTCAGCTGGTGAAGTTTCTTCCCTCCTAGATATTCCACCATCAGCTGGGAGTGGGATTATTGCAAAGTGGAAGCGTTTAGGAACCACAGCAACTCAGCCATCAGGGGGCAGCACCACGTGAAGTTACAGAGCAGAGTCGCCGACCGCTGAGGCACATAAAAGTGGCTAACGCTCTGCTGACTCAGTAACTGCAGAGCTCCAAACCTCCTCTGGCATTAACATCAGCACAGAAACTGTGTGCAGGGAGCTTCATGGCATGGGTTTCCATGGCCAAGCAGCCGCATGCAAGCCTCACATCACCAAGCACAACGTCAAGCGTAGGATGGAGCGGTGTAAAGCACGCTGCCACTGGACGCCAACTGTAAAGTTTGGTGGAGGAGGGATAATGCTATGGGCTTGTTTTTCTGGGGTTGGCCATGGCCCCTTAGGCTGTTTTCACACGCACCAGGTGCGAAAATGATACATTGTTTAGTTAGTCATGACTACTGACCGGAAAAAAAAAAGCACTGAAAAGTAAGGAGAAGTAAACTTGAACAATGGAGACACAACAAGTGTTTGTTAGGAGTCATTGTCATTTCATTCATTTCATATTGTCTGTATTTATCACTCTCACCCAATGATAGAGTTTGAAAATGAACCGTGGCTGCGGTTTGAAACAAATTTGCTGATGCACTGGATACGCTTAAGTCAAATATCCGCACAATTCAAGAGGAGGGCAGATGAATCCTTCTGATCCGTGAAGTCTTCGTCAGAGGCAAATACAGACAAAAGGCTAGGTAAATTATGCCTTCTTAGCTCAAACTTGTGGAGTACACCAGGCAGTTAGGGCGGATCGAGGTCCAGCCGCATTCACATCACACACGGAGCACACCAGAGTTTGACTGTAGCCGAACTGAGACCACCTTTTCAGGGCGGTCTCGGTACGGCTGTTTTGGTGCACACCTGAGTGCAATTGTATTCACACTGGACCCAGAGTTCAGCTGGGCCGACCTAAACACTGCCTGTGTGGAAACACCCTTAGTTCCAGTGAGGGGAAATCTTAATGCTTCAGTTTACCGAGACATTTTGGACAATTCTCTGCTTCCAACTTTGTGGCCCTTTCCTATCCCAGCATGACTGAGCCCCAGTGCACAAAGCAGCTCCATAAAGGCGTGGCTGGCTGAGTTTGGGTTGGAAGAACTTGACTGGCCCACACAGAGCCCTGACCTCAACCCCATCTAACACCTTTAGGATGCACTCGAATGGAGATTGCAAGCCAGACCCTCTCATAGTATTGCTACGGTCTAAGGAGTCTTAGTGCAATAATTTTAACAAAAACTGAAATTCTTCAAATAAATCAATAATACTTAAGTAGTCTATTAACTGATTATTTATAACCTCATGTACTTCTTCAGAAAAAAAAGACACTTGAGGGATGGGTCTATAACTACTGAAAATTGAGTCCTGGCCAAGCTTTTTCAGATTGCTCTAAACAAGTATATTTTCAAAACATGAGGGAACAAAGTCTTTGGCCAATCAGCCATTTTCTAATCTGAGACTACAAGAGCAAATAGTTAGGAACAACAAGGAACATGGTGCACTTAATTAGTGGGCAACATCCTGGTCCTTGTCAGATGCTGCATTTTGACTTCTAACATTTCTTTTTTTGTTCTTTAACAAAAAAGTCACAGACACAATGATCACCCAGTTAAGAGTAAACACTTATTTAAAGAAATTTCTGTCATTGTTTGTCTCAGCAATTAGAAAAATAGCTATCTTGCAGTCTTGCAGCTCTTTAATACAGTGTTATATTCTGTAACTCAGTAAGTAAAACATAATCCAGCTTCCTTGCCATCATCATGTAGGTCTGCATAGTTAAAAGAGAGCAGAGGTTAATTGTAAGGCATGAATATATTAAAAATAATGGTCATGGCCTCATGGTCGAATACAGTATATCCTTGACCTTGAAATTACAAGGTGTAAAACTGGGGCAGCATGGCTCCCGGAATAGAGCACTTGTCTGGTAATCGGAGGGTTCCTGGTTCGATCCTCCGCTCTTCCAAAAGTTGTTGGGATGGACAGCATTTTGTCATTTCTTGGTAGTATTAGTGTTAGCAGACCTGAGAACTCTTGAATAGCAAACAACAAATAGTGAAGGGATTTTCCCTCTGATTGAAACAACTGAGCATTTCAAAACAGTTAAAATTATTAGTTTAATTAGTTAAAATTACAGTTAAAAATTGTACAATGTCCTTGTATATGTATTTTTTTATTTTTATTTATTTATCTATGTTCTTTTTTTTTTCTATACTTTTTCTTTATCCCCCTTGTCCCCTTCCCTTCAAGAGGTCCTTTTGTCCTTGCCAGGCCGTCATTGTAAATAAGAATGTGTTCTTAATTGACCTGCCTGGTTAAATAAAGGTTAAATAAAAATAAAAAATAAAATTACCAAATAAGATTGGAAACCTTTTGAAATTCTCCTTGTTGATGCTGACCGGTCAGCTAGAGAGGGCACTGAATGGTGATCATTTCAATCAAGGCAACAGAATTTCTTTGACTGAGCCATGACTGTGATCATAAAAAGCACTGCTAGAAATGATGAACTGCTGGCAAATGGATGATTTCTTTGAAAGAGATCTTGCATTTAGCAAACTCATTTCCTCACTGTATTCTCAGGTTTTCATTCATTAAATTGAGAGGTGAAGCATAACGGCTTAAGAGTTACCATTAGAGTTGGTCTCAGGCTAGAGACTTCCAATGCTCCGTGATGATGACGAAGAAGTGACCGAAGAGATAAAAGGACAGAAACACCTGATTAGCAACAATAAAGACAGGCAGAGGTCAGTGAGGATGAGGAGAAGCTGGAGGAGGAGATGGAGATGAAATATGTACTACTCAAGCATAATATAACACCCTCAGTGATGACGACAAAGACGAGCATGGAGAGGAGGAAGGAGAGGTTACAAGTAAAAGAAAATGTCAGTGAAGAGGAGGAGGGCAAGTAGGAGTAATAGAGAGGCTGGTTAAATATTCCTCTTTACCAGGGTGTAACTCCTGATATGATGGCACTGTGGAGAAGGGACAGATGAGTCATCTAGAGTAGGAGTGGTGAGGACGAAAAGGGTCAATAAGAAACAGGAGGCGGAGAAGCACGAAGAAGAAAGGGCAATGACAGACCGGTCACATGCTGTATTCCAGGAAGAACCAAAGCTGTCTATGATGACGGCACGAATGTGAAAGTAGAGAGATATTGAAAACAAGGAGGTGGAGTTAGCAGACTGAAGTAGAGCAGATAAGAGCAGGAGAGGGTTCAATGGACATGTGGCAGGAAGAGGATTATGAGGGTGAAAGTGTAGTAAGAGAAGGAGTAGAGAAAGTAGAAAGAGAAGGAGAAGTAAGAGGAAGAGGAAGGTTATGGTTTGGGTTAGGGTCATGTACTCACTCCCATGTATGTTTAAAAACCACCAAAATATGTCAATCAAACATACAACAAGTTAGCTACCACAGCAACATCTAAGCCTTTTCATAAATGATTTGACTGAACAGAGTGTTGATGATTAGAGTTCGAAAAAGGACCTCAAAGCTTAGATAGGTACCTTCACTTCACTTTGAGATGAATGTTTGAATTTTTTAGGTTTGAAGGACTTCATAACCCAGAGATCGTATAATGAGATGTCAGTAAGCTGCACTCTTTCACTCCTATGTGGTGAAAAGATTTACCCATCAATCTTTCTTCAGACATAGTGCTTGTTTAAAAGGACTTGTTCATCCAAAAATAAAAATTCTGTCATTATTTGCTCAGCCTTATGTTGTTCAAAGGACTGGTCAAATTTTATGTATCAATACAATGTACAGAGAGTTAGCCACCACACCTTTTTCCAAAACATCAGGAATAGTCTGGTCATGAGTGGCAAATGGCAAAAAATAACCATAAATTTTCTCCAAATAACTCATGCAGCATAGTCCAAGTGTTATGAAGCCAAACAATTTCACTGTGAGTCCAAATGTCCAATATTTACCTTATTATCTATTACATTTTCCACATTCAAAAAGCCTATCAGATAAAAGTTGTTACACCCTAAAGTGATCTTGGGTACTATGTGGGTACTATTCAACTTTTCCACTGGTGTTTACCACCTTTTTGGTTCCTTCAAGCATGCTCTAGCTGAAATTGCAATATTTCCAACAGCATTTGAAGGCAGCATCCTCTTGTTGGCCTGATGGTTGGCGCACTGCCAAAGTGCAGAAAATCTAGGATATAATGAGTTAAATACTGGGCTATTGGACTCATTTGTAATCATTTGGTTTTTCAACACTTGGTTTATGTGAGCTGGAATAATTTCTGCAAGGCCTGTGTTAACCCTCTTATGCAGCACTGCAAGCTGCATTATGTTCTTCTGCCAGAAATCTCTGCTCACTCACCTCCCTTAATCTTCTCTACTGGCTAGCAAGCTGTAAACAAGATTACCCCATTTGCTTGTTTTGGGCAACACATTACACATGAATAAGTTGCCATTTCCTCTATCGTGAATAATTCTACATGACGATGTAAAGAGCTTTTGGACTCACAGTGCAATCATTTGGCAACATAACACTTGACTTATCTGTGTAAGTTGTGTAGAGAAAATGGATGGTCACTTAATGGCCTTTGTGGAACTGTAACCCATCAATTTTTTTGTTACAAGGCTGACATGGAACTGCAGCTAACTCACTGTGACCTTAAAAAGAGTTTTGACTGATGTGGGTGGGAGCGGAAAGTGACATATCTTTAATTTTGGGGTGAACAGAGGAGACAGAACGCAGCAGCATCAGCAGAGCTTGCCGTGAACAGCTCTGTCCCTAGAGTCCGTTCAACAAGTTCATAGGGCTTGCAATCTCAGCTTCAGTGTCCTTGTCCATTTACACTGGAACATCACACCCTTTACAGAGTGTTGCTCCCACAGAGTGCCACAAAGAGTACTACTGCAACCAACATAAGTGCTAAATAAAAAATGGGCCTTAAAAAAAAAAAAAAAGAAAAAAGAAAAAAAACTTGGAGAAATTCCACTGTGGTCGACACACTGCATGATCCTTGTCTTTATGCTTAGTGTCAATGCAGAGAGAAGGTCACACTCAAGTGAAGTCATTTTCTCTTGTTTAATGCAAAACCGAGATGTGTGAAAACAGATGTTTGGTCCTCAGGGCTTCCTCACTGTTTAAGTGTATGCATGCACCAGGGCTGTCTTTGGTGCATATGGGTTGTGGGTGTATCACCATTGAGCAGGAAATTGGATCTATATTGTGCTTAGGTGCTTATGTGTCCAAGAAAATGTTGCATATATATATTGTGTGTATTTGTGCTTTCAAAGCCATTCGGTATCCAAGAAACAACCTTGGACATTTTCTTTGATTATAGAGGTAAAATTATGAGAAAAACTCAAATTTATGAGAAAAAAACTGAACATTCTGATATTATAAAGAAACTAAGTTAGTTTCTCTTCTCCTTGGGGATTTAGTAAGAACAAACTCCAAAACGATCTACAATCTTGTGATTCTGGGCTAAAATCAGCAGAATTTCCTTGTTACTTAATCCCGATGCAAAGTAGAATTTGATGAGGTCATCAGCTGCCGGCCTAATACACGATGCAAAACAAAAACAAATTATTATAAATTCACAAATTCTAAATTTGTGAGTTATTTCTTGCAGATTTATGACTTCATGATCACAGTGGCCCCAATATACCCTCATATGTTTTGGACATGAGCATGTGTATTTTTTTTTTTTTTTTTTTTTTTAGACCATATCAAAAACATTGTTGATACAATTATCCATTTGTTTTATGTGCAGACTCCTTATTTTGAGTGTTCATCTTTTTTGAAGTGATCCCTTTTGTCAGGAAGCCAGAGTCACGTGTTTAGCACAAGGACACAATTTTGAAGAATAAGCCACTGAGGAAAGCTATAAAGACCAGTAATGCCATATTTTTCCTACCCCTAATGGAGAGCAGGTAAAATGGAGTCAGTATTTAATGTTACATTATTTATAACGTTATTTTGGAGGTTTCATTGGTTAAATTTTTTATTAATCTCCCCATTTGATTTAGTGTTATTAATGTTGTTATTAGGAGTTCAGGCAGGGAGAGGGTGCACTTGTGACTGTAGGTAACCTGAGTCATGAGGGTTCATCTCAGGCTCCAGGGTTGGATGCTGGGACACAGATGCAAGAGGGGCACGACCGGAGAGAGACGGGGTTCAGCGAAGGTTTAAACCGAGCGAGGAACATATGTCCCGCTGCCACTTACCCTCTGGGGGCATGCATTATAGGCTGCGTTGGCTGCCTGGTTCGAGGTCAAACCAGAATCAGGGCTATGATTGTGACTCAGGAGGACTGGACCATTTCTTTGCTGTTGTCGGAAACAACCTCATAACTCAACTTATATTGATTTTTCATGTTTTCACCTGAATGTTTATATAATCCTCTATGCTAAGAGTAAAATCCATGTCCCTAAAGCCCATTCTCAACACTAAATAAATGATCAAAAATGTGTGGATGCCTGCTTAAGAATAAGGCTGTTATCTAAGTTCATGCATTAAGCTCTTGAAGATGCAAGATACTGTACTCTGTTTGCATGCTTCTATGATTAAAGGAAACCAATTTCAAGTGCTTGACTTTTTTTTTTTTTCTTTTCTGAAATTGAACTTTTCTTAACTTTTGGTGCCTGTCACTGAATGGTAAAAACAAGCTCAGCTCCAAATGCTGTGTCCTTTCTATAGTTAATACCCAAAAGAAGGAGGCCAGTGCTGTAAACAGAAGTCTGTACCCTCACAGACAGGAATTTCAGGCTAGCACTGCTAAAAAAAAAAGCATTCATGGTGAAATGATGTTTGGAGCCCTGAAGGCCCCTGGGCCATAATTGTCAACAAATGTGCTGGAGTGTGCTCAGGTGTGCCTTCAGAAATAAGTCAAATCTAAAAGAAACAAAGTCCAAATAAAGTCAACAGTGCTATTCCACCCTATTAAATCCTTTGTAATGGTAATATAATGTAGAGGACTTTTGAAAGTGTTTAGCATTTTTGTCAGCCCCAGACCTAAGATGCCAACTGTCCTCACAAACTGTACTATAATTTGTTTTTATTTTGCATCGGTCTTTTAGTTTTTTGAAATGATGGGTGTGACATTTTAGAGACTCTTAAAATGCTAAATTAACTGAGACTTAATTTGACTTCAAACAAGCCTGATGTGCAGTCAGGCACACACATTTTCTCTACAGTGATGCATTTTGGGCCTCATCTTACATTTCACTGCATCGTTACACATCACATTTTTCAACTTGTTTATTTGGGGAAATGTTTTTGTTGAGCATTTGTGCTCTTTTCCAGCAACACCCTGCTTCACAATCAAAAAGTTCCACATAATGACATGAAAAAGCATCCCAGTGCAGGCAGTCTATTGTTGGCTCATCAGCGGCTCAGTGGGAGCAATTGAGAGTCTGGTCTGGGTACGTACAGCTGATTTATGTTAACTGTTGAGACTGCAGTGTATGTGTGCATTTCTATAGGTTGGCTGTATATGTGTGTGTGGGCAGAGAGGATGTGTGGACTATCCATAATGCAAAAAAGAGCCATAAGAATAGCTTACCATACCAGTTATAGAAAGCACACAAATCCACTATTCTTGAAATCAAAAGCATTAAAATTCACTGACCTGGTTCACTTTCAAACAGCACAAATAATGTATAAAGCAAGAAACAACTCACTGCCTGGAAACATCCAAAAATTGTTTTGTAATAGGCAGGGGGGTTATCATTTCAGGGAGAGTTAAATTTAAAACATCCGCGTGTACGTTCAACCTTGAAAACCTTTTGTGTTTCTGTGTGTGGAGTGAAGCTGTGGAACAGACTTAATGGGGAGCTAAAGCAATGCCCAAACATGATCCAGTTCAAACAGCGGTACAAACACATGGTTTTCCTGGGGTACAGGGAGGAAGAAGGGTTGTGACAATCACCAGGTTATTCACAGATTATTTATTTATTTATTTTTGTCTATTTTGCTTTGTTATTTCCTTTGTTTATTCACATTATTTATTCTTACTATGGGTAAAAATGCACAAATGATCATATGATAACACGTTGTTTATTTGTATATGGGTATATGGTTTAAAAAAAAAATGTATATTGGATAAATTGTATGGAAGTCAACTGATACAGTAGTTACCGAGTAGTGGAGAAGGGGTAGAATTTAAATAAGCATATGCTTCTTTCTACTGCTTTTTGGACATGTTTTGTTGTTTCAACTATTCTGTATTGTTTTTTTTTTTCATTGTGTTTTGTTTTTTTTTCACATGTTCAAAATAAAGCCTTCATTCATTAATTAATTAATTCATTCATTCATTCAATGCGGACAGAAAAAGTTCCTGGGTGCACAGTCTATCAGTATCAGCACTCACAAATCATAGGAGTTTTTTTTATGCAGATACATGCCTAGACACTTAAAGAAAACTCTGTTGAACAATACATAAATGATGAGACTGCACCATATGGCAAGCACTCATGAATCATAAGAGAATGCATGGACACTGTGACGAGCACATTTCAGCCGTATGCCATTACCAGCCATCAGTGTCAGCCATCATTTCACGCTGATGATGGCATATTGCTGAAATCGTCACATTGTCCATGAATCTCTTATGATTCATGGGGGTTGGCCATATGTTGCAGTCTCAGAATTTAAGTAGTTTAACAGAATGTTTCTTCACTGTTGAAGCATGTTTTTAACAGTGTCTTGTCTTTCATACCAACACAGGACTGTGTCTAATACAAATTTTGCCTTAGGGAAAACAATGAATAACTTGTCACATCGTATTGTACCGCATCCTGTCATATTGTATTGTATTGTATTGCATTTTAACATATTGCACTGTGCCATGTCTTATCATATCATATATGGCATCATGCATCACTTACACAGATCTTCCCAGACAGTCTAGAGATTTGAACCGGCAAATTCCAGTCTCAAGCCTGTGCATCTAACAGCTGTGCGTTAGATCACAGACGGCCATTTGATGTGATTTTGTCCCAGAATGTGATATGTGTTTGTGAGGATCCCATGAACGAGATCCATCCTGGTCCCTTATATCCAGAGTATAACTGGTTTTCTGTCTTACAATGTAGTTAAAGCAACACTGAAGTCTAGTAACCGAAATATGAACAATTTACAAACATGACTCAAAGAGTATCAAATAAGGCAGTTTTTTTTTTTTTTTTTTTTTTTTGACTGCTTAATTTTCAATATATAGCTTTTTGAATGACAAATGACAAAGCTGGGGTAATGTAAGAACAGTGAATTGGATTTACTCTTTGATCAGTTTGGGAAATCAGTTTGTGATTTGTGTGTTTAGGTTCCCAGTTCCCAATTGACTCACCAGTAACATGTTTAATGGACAAATATTAGTCATCTAGCGAGGTTAGAGAATTTGAAGGGGAGGCACTAAGGCAGGGGTTAATTTGATTTAAATTAAAGCTTGTTATGAGTTAGTGTTAAATAGTATTATTACTTCGTTCTTGGATGCCCTCCAGTTTGCTTACCAGCCCCAACTTGGAATTGAGGATGACATCATTTAGCTGCTAAACTGTGCCTACACCCACCTGGACAAACTGTGGTTTGTCCAGGTGGGTCACAACATGATTATTTATTATTATTATTATTATTATTATTATTATTTTTTTTTTTTTTTTTTTTTTTGAGGATACACACGACACAACTTAACATAGTAGATAGAACAAAATTTCAGTTATTGATGGTTTTAAATGTTAAATATTGTTATAATTCCCAAGAGGTATTTGTACATTATCATCAAGGCTACAACAGTAAGACAGTAGATAAAAGGCTCAGCTGAGAGTTGTCAGCTTCATCAAAGTGTCCATAATTACATCAAAGAACATCCTCAAGGGGAAAGTGGCTTTCATACCACACTTACCAATGCACTGTATGTGAATTGTCTCACATATTTTCTTCAAAGTAATGTATACATAAAAGAAACAGAAGACATAATTGATAAGTAGTTCCTTTGTGACCACAGCAGTTGACAGCAATGAAGAAAGCACGAATAGCTGTGCTTCTTGGGAATTATCAGCATCATTGGCATGCATCTTTGACCAATCAGACTGCTTAGCTGAAACTATCAGTCACATAATGATGAAGAAAAAACACTTACTGGATTGATTTAATTACCGAAATTGCTGCTTCTTATTTTAATTACTGTTCATATATTGAAAGGTGCGCACCTTCATATGGTGACACAAATCGTTTATTAGTTACGAAATACATGGAAGTCAATGAAGCCTCATCCACTCCCATTGTATTTGTAAGTCAGCCACTGTATACAGTAGAAACTCTGATATGCTGATCAAACAGATCAAACATCCACACTCTTATAATGCTAAACACATACAAGCAAAACTAATCAGGTTATCAGTTGACAGCAATCACATGCATTTTCTTCAGGAAATGCTTCTTTTCTAGCTGAAAGTTAGTACCCCACATAATAGTTCACATCAGGATAGTGCCTCATGTAAGTGTAATGATGTATCCGGCGCAAGAACTAATAACAAAAGATGACCGTACCTCAAGTCTGCTCATTGCTGTTATAGTAGCTTTCTAAGTTCTCCTTTTATCTGCAACCAAAAATTTTGACCTGAAGTGACTCTAAATAAATCAAGCACTAACTAAGCATCTCTGCACAGCCATGAGATTTGTGTAATTGATCTTTTTGTGTCCTTGCTATAATGGATGACTGGCATGTTTCACTACAAACTTTGCAGGACGTCGCTCAATGGATCAAGAATGACATGCCGACTCATTTTGATGCAAAGGTGGATCCCATTCAAAGTAGTCTGAGCAGCATTCAGAGCCCCTCAACTACTTTGGGGGAACAAGTTAATTTGTCAGAGCAGGATGTTGTGGCTAATGAGGACATGTGCAGGAGGTTGTTTGGGTTCAACAGCTTGAGAAAGGCAGGTCCCACCTGATGGACATAACTGGTGACTTTGGTGAACTGAACTGGACAAACTGACGTGAGAACCAAAGCTGATGCTCTGATCTCATGTCCCGACTGATCTCACAGCCTCTTGAAGGAGACAACTTCTCCACCCCACTGATCTTTGAGAGGGCCCACCGTTCTCTGACTGTCAGACAAAGCAACAGAGCAAGCCCCAGGTCTGTTATGATCTAACTGCCAGGATAAGGTGAAAATCCTTCACCTTGCCAGGGAGAAAAAGAAGCTAGAGTGTAACATGACTCGCATCTACATCTACCCAGACTTAAGGGTTGAGCTGACGAGGAGGCGCCGGAGCTTTGATCCTGTCAACCACAAGCTTCGTGAACTCAACTTGTATATAATAATATAATACTCTCTCATCTACTCCATCATCCTTCCATGCGGAGTGTTATTGTTGATGGCAAGCAGCAGTGTTTCACCTACCACAAAGGCACTGAAGCTGTCCTCATGTCTTCTTTGACTTCTCCAGGATAATGATCACTTGCTGAGGTGAGGTGAGGCTTTTGATCATTTTTTTTTTCAACTTCTTGGCTCCATGTGCCTTTTTTCAAAAAATGTAACTGCACTATAGTGATGTTAATGATTGGGGTATGTGCATTTCTTGTATTTTAGTTATTGTTGGATGCATCAGGTGTTGAACACTCTCAGTTGTCGCCTTAATGAAAGTTTACATCCTGCTGTCACAAAGCCGAGTGCCTCACTTCTTCTTCCTCTTCTCTTTTTTTGTCCCAATATATGCCCAGATATATTTCTGTTCAGGGGCATGACTTTTTTTCCCTTCTGCTTGAAAATTTATTTTGTTGAGCCTTTTCCTTATTAATCCAGACTGAGCAGTTTAACAGATGGTTCGGTTTATTCATGGAAATGCTCTGGGATATGGTGTCTGTCTGGGGTTGCTGGTCTGCTCTTGAAGGTTGGTGCTGTTTTGTGTGTGTGTTCTACTGTAACTAATGAACCTTGCAGTCTTAACAATGCTGTGTCATATATTCAAAAAGTGTGAAAAGGTAGTAAAACTCAAATGGTTGAGTCAAGGAGGACAAAATACTCACATTTCACCTGTTTATTGGCTCACATCACATTAGAATCAGAATCAAAATCAGAAGTACTTGATTGATTCCTGAGGGGAAATTGCATCAGTTGCAGTTGCTCAGTTCTAAAGAGAAGAATTAAATTCTAAGAAATAGGAAATGTAAAAATATGCGCCTTACAACTTTGTAAAACAAAAAGGATTGCATTATGTATAAAGTGTGCATTATGTGTAAAGTTGTATCAAACATATGTGCATAAAGTCTAAATATGTGCATTAATCCTACAAAATATTACCAAAATAATTACAGAAATAATATACTGACCATTACAAAAACGCCTATGTGTTTTAGCACAGAGCCTTCATCAGAGCATTTTTCAAAAAAACACTCTGATGAAGCAGGTGAAGAATCAGTATTTTGTTGTCCTTGACTGGACAATTTGGGATGTGCTGCCTTTTCGCACTTTTTGAATATTGGATTTTGGGTTTATTACTCCACTGAGAATCATGTTGTTGAAGTGCGACCTTCTCTTCCAATTTTCAAGCCTATGTTTGACTAGCAGTTGACTGTTGTTAGCTTTTGCTGTCAGAGTGGATGATGTTAAAGGATTAAAATCATTCTTTTGAATATGTGGAGTCTCATGCCTAAAACTGACTTACTACTGCATGGGTTGTCCTTCATAAGCCTAATATCATTACACTCTCTGAAACATGGCTTGATGGTAAAATCTCAGATAATTAAATAAATCTCAGAAATTATGTTAAAAAAAAAATCATGATTATGAGGTCACAAATTTATCAGAGAAAAACTCACATAAATACCTTTTCTTATTCTTATCCTTCTTATAGTCTTATAAAGGCAGCACATGTGTTGACTCTGTGAGGTTGGATCAGCCTCACACTGCAGACGCTGCTGCTCACCGTGTCTCAGGCCTGCAGCTGATGACCTCATCAAATTCTACTTTGACATGGGATTCATATGATTTGAACCCAGAATCACAAGATGGTTTTCTTCTGAATTGGCCCAAGTCACAGCAATGTTCCCTCAAAGTCTACCTGCTGATGAGAAGATTGTGATTCTGGGCTAAAATCACAAGGATTTCCTTCTTACTAAATCCGATAGTATAAAAACAAAACAAAACAAAAAAAAAACTATTTTACCCAGGTTTTTTCTCATAAATTTGTGAGTTTTTTCTTGTAAATTTACCACTTTAACCTTGAAAATTCTGATTCCCTAGTACACTGTCGTAAAATCTGAACCATTAGCCACGCCTGAGATGCACAGCTCATGCAGGCTGTGTCGCTGCTCCAACTGGTTGTTATGGACACCAAAATGAAAGTCCAGAGGTTCAGCAGCGGACACGTGCTGCTCAGGTAGACAGTGCAGCCCAGATGTAAGTGGAGACAGGTGTGTTAGGTGTGTTGTGTCCAATCAGCTGCATCTAATCCAATAATCAAGACACCTACAAATACTCGGCCACACACACCTTGCCAGATGGTTTCAAGCCACTCCTGTTGCAGACCTGCTCAGCTCAGCTCCCTCCACTCTGGGCTGTGGACTCGGCTCAGCTACAGCCTCCCCCCACTGCTCTGCAAAGCCAACCACCAGCCTCTCCACACATCCAGCTAACCCCTCTGCTCTGCTCATCTCAGGCTTAATATCCTATCCCGTCAATCCTGCAATATTCATCTTTTACCATGTTCCTTTCTCCTCATCTCTCTGTGTTTAGTTCTTGGGTTCGTTAGTTCAGCCCCATGTAATAACGTCATTATTTTGGAACTGTGGAACCATAGAAGTGAATGAGACCTACATGTTTCATCACAATGTAGCCTCATGTGAATATAACAGCAGCTCTGCAGTTACCACTTAAGTTCACATTGAAAGATGGCCCTTGATGATTTCTGCCATTCAAAAAAAAAAAAAAAAGTTAAATAGTGTTATAGTCAGTGTCCACTTGCAGTTAACAATAGTGAACAATAGGCTTGCGCACATGCACATATTTTCATGCTTGATATTTATGAAACAGCAGCTTTTCATGAATATGACACAAGATAATGTATGCATATTTTCAGTTTTGTGCAAAAAAAAATTGTAGTCTTGAAATACGAGCTTAAGTTGAAAATGTTGCAGCTTTAGCACAGTGGCTTTTCACAGAGAAATGACCCGTCACACAAACCTACTGTACATTCTCACAGGTCTACCCTTGTTTTTAATTTAAATTTATTTCAGCTGCAAAACTGGTCTAATATTTCATTCAAACGGCGATTAAAATGTCTTTTACAAGCCTTAAATTGAATTACGTAATTCTTGCAGACACCCTGAGGAATAGTAGAAGCAGAACAAAGTTGTGTTACTTGCTAGGCAGATGGTTTCATAACCCAGTCTCCCTTTGTGGGCTGCAGCAGTGCAAAAGGAATGCAGGACGCTTATGTCTCCAAGTTTTGTGTGGCAATGATTTGTCCATGTTAGATGCTACATGTTTCCTACAAGAGACACAAATTGTGCTTGTACAAAGTAGGGACTCTCCCTGAACACATCTTTAGTGGTTGTGGCAGGGACTGGAGGGAGTACAGTATGTCATCCTGTAAAGCCGGAGCTGGAGGCAGGGTGAAGAGTTGTGGGCTCACCCCTGGGGCCGGTGTTGTGGCTGGGACAGATAAAGAGGGCTGAGGAGGGAGCACAATGAGAGCTAGAACATCTCATTATGGTGCTCCCATGGGCTTCAACCGAATGGAGCTTACGCAATAATTTAAGCCGTAAATGTGTCGCAGGGGAAGTGTTCCATTTGGTGGCTACCATAACATATGTCATTTTTCGGAAACTTGTATCCACAGAGCTTTACAACACCGTGAGTGCATTTCATTTTAGCATGACTTTCCCCAGTGGGAATCAAACTCCGGACTCTGGATGTGTTAGGACGGCAGAGTCACTCCCTATAATTTGTCTAAGCTTTAAACACACCTCTCTCCCTTATATCTAAGAGAGGTGGTCAAACCCCCCTCTCTTAGATATTCTTTCTGTACTTGCTCAAAGACTTTTTTTTTCTAAATTTTTGAGAAAATAAAGTTCCTCTTCTGTCTCCACTTTTTTTTTTTTTTTTTTTTTTAATTGTGCCCCATTTTAGCAATACTCCAGTCCTTCTCTTTTACCTTAAAACTGCACTTTACACAGCAGAACCAAATGACAGAAAGAGGCAGCTCTAACCGTGACTGGAACTAAAACCGAGAAATATGGCCATCAATACTTTGAAATCCCAAAATGGTGATGTCAGTAAATTGCACACATGCAGCACACTCACGTTTACCAACCCAGTCAGTTTCTCATACTCTGTACCAAAGCATCTAACACTGCATTCGTGAATCCAGAGAAAACTGGACTCACCAATGCAGTTCTCCAAGAGACAGTTTGGAATTTATTCTTATGTTTCCATTGGTCACGTCCTGTGGGTGAAGAAGTGTACATACCTACAGGCCAAACAGACCAAATCTAATCACAATTAGAGGTGATAGGGCGCTCTTTGCAATTTAGGCTGGTTGAATGTATTTTTACATGAAAAATCTTTCACTCAGAAGGGTGGAGCTATTCGTATTTTGCACCAGTTCATGAATTATCCTGCTGATTCAAAGAAATAATTAAATGTGTGATGAAAAATCCAGTCATCTGAATTTTTATTCACATTTCAGAGGAAAAAGGATAATCTTGCAGTATTGCTCATGTTCATTAGTGGATATAAAATTTTGGTGCTGAACTGAATCATGGACTCAAATCCTGGATTACAAACTCAAATGGAATTGCATCATTCCTAAAAATAAAAACGTTATTAAAATGAATTGCCGACTAGTGAATCAGATTGAATCTCCTTTTAAAAGATTCACACCCTGGTTCACCTCTAAGTGTCTCTGGTTGTGAGTCATCCTTAAAACTGTTAAATGTACTTGTTGGTGTCATGTTCTATCTGTTGAATTGCACAGGGAATCGCTTGGCAGTGTTGATGGTGTTTTTCTAGCTAGTTGAACTTCAGAGGAAAAGAGTCTGCGAACCGTTTCATCGAGGGACCCAAAAACATACAAAACATACCAGTGCCAGCACTCCTCTTATTGAGCAGGCCCGCAACAAACTGGCTAATACAGCAGCTGGCTCAGGTTCGAGCTGAAAAGAGGCAATGGGTTCATCCTGGGCGAGACTTGCGGCTGGGAGGAAGAGGAAAAAGTTTGGCGGACATAAAGAAATGACGTTTCTCACAAGCATTCTTCACAGCACTCAGAGGCTCCCAGAGGGCAGTGGGCTGGGACAAAGAGGGAAAAGAACATTAGCTGTAACGGCTTGAGTTTAAGTTCATGTAGGGTTGTAGCTTTAGTGTGGCTATACGCTGTATCATCAACTATTGAAGACCTGAGGGCTGCAAGAGGCCGAAACATGTACAGCCAGAAAGGCAAGTCTTCCCTTTGCTGCAGCTGAATGTCAGTGTTTGACTGCACTTTACATGCGCATTCATATCATTTAGTGCTGAAATACGTTTAGGCAGCTTCACTCATTATATATAGAAATGGATCTGTATAATGTCATGACTTATGTGATATTCAAACAGCTTAACCCATAAAACAAACAAACATAAAATCAGTTAATTAGGCTATCTTCCACATAAAATATATATTATACCCCAAATCTGAACTTAAAATATATGAAGACTTAATCGTAAAAGACATTTAATATAATATAAAAAGTAGGGGGGAAATGCACACTGAACATGTCATCTTTCTGCAGCGCAGACACAGACACAAAGAGACACAAAGACGGGAGGCTAAATAGCCTCTGACAAAGAGACAATGGAGCCCAGATGGAGCAAATGATCAAATATTTATTTCTTCCTTCAACAGACCTTTTCAGTGTAGCTTTGTGCCATAAAAAATATCCTTGAAGGTTATTTTGGGAGACATGTTGGAGAATCTGAGCGGGCCAGCAAGCACTGATCCCTATAGAAGGTACACTGAGGGTTTTTTTTTTTTTTTTTGTCAAATTTGCTAGCTCTGGATCATGTTAATGTGCTGCACAAATTATATTTTTAAGAAATGGTTGGCTGGAGACTTGTGGATGTTGCAGGTCCTATGGCTTTCCAGTAGAGATTTATTGAAAAACATAGATTATTTAATAATTGAAAAAGTCCGGTGTCTTTTTTAGATGAAGAGGTAGCTATGGCACATTAGCTGCTAGATGCATCTTTACTTGTCATAACTCAGAAAGACAACAAAAACCCCAAGAAACATTCACTGTGTTTTGATTCATTACATGGAAAGATGATGTGGTAATTGCTTTATGAGCTTGCATTTTTGCTCTATTGTTAATGCTGATATTTCAATTTGTGGGAATAAATGGATATGTCAGATTCTCAGAGAGGTAGACACAATAGACTTAAATAAAAATCATAAGGTTCCTGTGAAGAACAAAAAGTAATAAATTAAGATCTGACTAAGATCTGTCTTCAGGCACATTTATGTGCAATAAATAAATGCTTTTTAATCAAACTCCATGCTCTTCCCTCAAATCTACCTTTTATATCATAGTAGTAGTAGTAGCAGTCATAGTAGCAACAGTAGTAGTAGCAGTAGTGATAGCAGTAGTAGTTGTAGCAACAGCAGTAGTTACAGTAGTAATAGCAGTAGTTGTAGCAGTAGTAGTAGTAGTAGTAGAAGTAGTAGTGGCAGCAGCAGTAGCACTAGTAATAGCAGCAGTAGTACTAGTAGCAGTAGTAACGGTGGTAGCTGTAGTAGAAGTAGTAGTAGTAGTAGCAGTAATAGCAGCAGTAATGGCAGTAGTAGTAGCAACAGGAGTAACAGTAGTAGCAGTAGTACTAGTAGTAGTAGCAGTAGTATAAGTACGAGTAACGGTAGTAATAGCAGTAGTAGCAGTAGTAGGAGGAGTAGTAGTGGTAGCACTGTATACTATACTGTACTTGGAACATGGAATACTTTGGTAATAGGTACATTTGTATTTCATTCCAGTGAAGCCCATTAGAACTGAACTGAACTGCTCCTAGACATCTTCATACAATTCAGATCAGTTTGATATTGCTTACTGTGACATGTGCTCTGAGTTTGACTAATGAAAATAAACAACTGATGAAAGGGAGATGTTATCTGGGCAGGCTGTTAAGTGGTTCTCAAATTACCTGACTGGTAGATCTCAGTGTGTCCAGTCGGCTGGTTTTTCATCCTCTTTCCTCCCCGTACTTAAGGGTGTACCCCAAGGTTCCGTGCTGGGACCTCTACTTTTCTCCATTTACGTAAATGATCTTTGTAACAACCTGTCAAATACTCCTCTCCATTTTTATGCTGATGACACGGTCATTTACTGCTCATCCCCTTGTGTTGTGAAAACTATGGAGTTCTTGCAATCTGCCTTTGATATTGTTCAGTCCCACCTTATCCAGCTTAGGCTTGTGTTAAATGCTGACAAATCAAAGTATATGCTTTTCTCAAATGGGAAACGACTTCCAGCAGATCTTCTCAAACTACTGACGACAGAAGGGATTGAAATCGAAAGGGTCGCTTCCTACAAGTATTTAGGCATCACAGTGGATAGGAACCTAACATTTAAGTCACACATAGACTAACTTGTTTCGAAATTGAAGCTTAAACTCGGTTTCTTTTTTAGAAATAGGTCCTGCTTTTCACTTCAGGTTAGGAGTCACCTGATCTCGAACACATTCCTCCCCGTACTGGATTATGGTGATTTACTTTACATGCATGCACCTGATCAGTACCTTAGAAAGCTGGACACTGTGTACAATTCTGCCTTATGCTTTGTTACCAGATGTGGCAATCGAGTGCATCATTGCACTCTTTATGCTACTGCAAATTGCCCATCTCTTCCCACACGCAGATGCACAAAGCTCTGACTGGGCTGGTACCCTTTTACCTAAGAGTATTTTTGTGCATCAAGCAGGACCACCATGCCCTTCGATCCCAAGATGCCCTTCAGCTGGTTGTCCCCAGAGTGTGAACCGAATCAGGAACAAGGGCTTTTAGTTACGCTGGTCCATCGGCCTGGAATGAGCTACGAAAGGACCTCAAATTGCCAGGACTAGTAACGCTAGGAGAATTTAAAACTATTTTAAAGACTACAGAACCAGTTCTCTTGGACAATGCAACTGTGTCTGATAACTTGCCTATAATCTGAACTTTGTTGTGAATGTTATGTTTTTTTTGCCTGTTGGAATGTTTTTTGATGTTGTAACTCTGTCTCTGCTGCCTTACTTGGCTAGATCGCTCTTGTAAAAGAGGTTTTAAATCTCAATGATGCTTATCTGGTTAAATAATGGATTTGATTTGATTTTTATTTGAAGTAATGCTGCATGGGAAAAAGGAATTATTAACTTCTTCAAGTCCCATCGGTGGGTTTGTCATTACAAATGCATGCCATATGGGTGAGCCTTTTTCAAACCCAGAGAACTTTATTTCAGGTGGTTTCCAAAGATACCAAACATGTGCAGTAGAATTCCAGGGAAATCTGTATAAAACAATGCAGGAGACATGTAGATTTTTTCTATTTGATGTGATGCTGCAGCCATTAAACAACGGCATCTTGGCTTTGAATATTTCACTCAGCGTGATGGAGCTTCAGTGAAGCAGCAGCCAGCACATACACAATATGGCTGTTTCATTTTTTGTTTAACATGGGAAACAGTTTTTCTTTTTTTATAAGTTTGAAACTACTTAAGGGTGTATTTGGAGGGGAAATCAGAGTGTAAGGGGCTAAGAGACATATCACAGCAAAAAGATGATGAAGATACAGGGGAGTCTAATTTGAAGGGAAACTCGCTCTCTATAAACATCTCTCTGTCTCACTGCTTCTGTTTCTTTTCCACCTTCACTTTCCATCATTGTTTATCTCATTCGCTGCCTCTCTCTTTTCTCTGACTAATGTTGATTTTATTCCAAACCCTCAGGTTCTCTCTCCCTCTGTCGTTCTCTCTCTGGTGGCCCATTGGATCATAATCACTGGATCATACACAAGACAGATGACTGCAATATGCTGCATGGATATATGCATTCAGACACTCATGGGCATGCGCACACAGACTGGTCACATAGTCACAGGAACACAAAGAGTTTGTGTGTGTGTGTGAATGTGTGTGTGTGAGAGTGTGTGTGTGTGAGAGAGAGAGAGAGAGAGAGAGAGAGAGAGAGAGAGAGAGCTCCTCAGGGCATGGAATTAAATCAACATATAATCAAGAATGAAAGAAGAGGGAGAAAAAAGAGAGAGACCATGGAAGAGACAGGCATTTCCAACAACAAAGTGAAAACTTTCCATCTTAGTCAATTAGATTGCACCCATATTGTCCCTGGCAGACACTTGCTTTGCTTTGCTTTAGCCTGAATATTCAAACTTTTTTTTTTCAGACTCTTACCTAAAAATATAAAAATATGTGGTAATTAGTTATAAGTAAAGAAAAATAAATTTTGACAATTTTACTGTACAAAAACAAGAAAAAAATAAAAGTTCAAATAAAAGTAAAAAAAAAAACATTTAAAGAAAGCAAGTATAGCAATTATGTTTTTTAAAAAATCTATATATTTTTAATATTTTGTAATTGTTTTTAATTTTTTTTGTTTTATTTTGTTTATTCATTATTTATTTATTCTACTGTAACCCGGTCCCAATTTATTGATTATTTAATGCCCCTTTAATGTATCTGATATACCAGGGTTAGAAAATAAAATAACTGCCCCATCCACCTTTTCTGAAAAATTCTATGCTCCATGTCAACCTTTCACTTTTTTGACAGCAGGCTTGCTAAACTAACAGGATGAAGAAGCAACTGAATTTATCATTTTTTCACAGAATCTTATTTTTTCTTATTACATATCATTGATGTTGTTTTGAATGTACTCAAAACAACATCATGGGACTCACAGCTGGTGATTTGAGTGGGTCCCCAATAAAATTTGTGTTCTTTGACAAATTGTAGTTAACCTGTGTTTAATGTTATATGATTATAATTATGGTTTTATTCATATATGTATTGTACATGTATCTGAAGTTTAAACTAATAAACTCCCAAATCTGAAAACCTTACTCACAAAATGTCATGACAAACTAGCTCTAACCGACACACAATTAAGTCCACATTTCAATACGATGAATCAAGGACCCTGCCTCTCCACACACACACCCACACACACACACACCCACCCACCCACCCACACACACACACACACACACATTTGGAAGAATCTGCTGATTTCAGTCTGTTCACCAAAATGATTTGTTCACAGATGCGGTCACTTGTTCATTCGGTGGTCCTGAATGCCTTCATTCACTCGTTCACGGCATTGATCCAGTGAAGGAGGCTGATGAAAACAGAGCGGCTCAGCTGCTTACCTGTCAGTTTAGTCCAGGCAAAGCTGCTGCCTCCCACTCACACAAACTTGGAAGATATGCATGGATAATCCATTTTGTGACTCGTGATTTCTTGCACACATTCATTTGCATTAAAAAAAAAAAAAAAAAAACTTTACTTCCCAGTTCAAGTCACACATCTTCATTCAAACTGGGTTGAAAACTTAACTGGATGTTAGGGTGTGCTCGTTGTTGACTCCAGGATGCCCTGGTGCACTGCGGGGATAAGGAGTTCTTTATTTTAATGGCAGCCATGGCCTTGCAGGCTGAGTCGCTCTCTTTTGAATCGGCCTGCTTCACTGAATCATCCAGTCCCATTCAGTCAACAAGAGACAAGCTGCTGCTTTAGCATTAGCAGGGTAAAGTGTGTGTGGGTCACCTGGACGCATCCATGCTGAGTTTACTGTGTTCTTCCAGATTTTACGTTATCGATGTAAGGCACATACTGTTCAACATCACTGACACATAGTTCATAAAAATGGTATGCAAATATTTCAATTACAAAAAATATTATTTTGATTTAAAATTTGTTTGCTCTTTTCCCCTTTCCCTCTAAATCATCTTTGGAAGTGGCCAGATGAGACAGGCTCACAGGCTGGATATGGCCTGTAGGTCGTATCTCTGACATCTCTCTTATATATGGATATTTTATTCCAAAGAGATACATTAAACAATATATTCATAATATTACATATTACTGTACATTATACATTATGCCACAGATTTTTTTGTTTGTTTTGTTTTTGTTTGTTTCCGTGCTATTTGTGTTTTCATGACTTTTTCAGGGTTTGTGTGCTGTTGTTGTGCAACGGCACAGTCAGTGAACGACAAGACAATGTTACAATGCAAAGAAAGCTCCCGGCATTTAATATATATATCGACTGAAAAGAGTTAGGAAGTGACAACACAACACAGCACCTGGTGTTTTAAATAGCGAATGTGTGTGTGTGTGTGTGTGTGTGTGTGTGAGAGAGAGAGAGAGAGAGAGGGAGAGAGAGCAGAGCTGTTTCCGTCAGCTTTGACGTGAGCTGTCAGGTCTGATGATGTGACGAGTGGAACAGCAAGTGAGAGACGAGCCGGCAGTTCGATTCCCTGTCAGCAGTCAGGGACTCTGCTGGGGCAAGATAACTACACACACACACACACACACACACACACACACACACTAGGAAAAAAGATTGATAAATACCTAACTATAGAGCTTTTGCAGACTTTCTCATCACACACACACACACACACACACACACACACACACACACACAAACTAATTTCCCCGCAGGGATCAGTGAAGTTTCAGCTTACAGACACACACACACACACTCAGGAGACACAAGATGGATAACTGTTTTTTGCTAAAACACAAACAATCTAAAGCATGTAGGGGAAAAGTGACTTATCTCTCTCTCTCTCTCTCTCTCTCTCTCTCTCACACACACACACACACACACACACACACACACACACACGAGACTGAGGCTTTATAGTCCAGTTATTTTATGAAAAAACCTAGGACAAATTGCAAGAGAAGCAAACTCAACTGATTTTGTATCCTCAGTTTGTCCTGAGTGAGGGGAAAAAAAGTCCCAGGAAATCCCATTGGTGGAAAGTTTTGAAAATCACCTATTTATCACCACATATTACAAAAAAACAGTTTTTAACACACAGGGGAAAGGAGTTCAAAATTTTACTTTCAGATATCACTATAAAAATACACAAGTATTTAAAGAGTGTATTTTGTTATATAGTAACCTTTTAATTCATTCATTCATTCATTCATTCATCCATCTTCTAAACCGCTTATCCTCACTAGGGTCGCGGGGGGGTGCTGGAGCCAATCCCAGCGCTCATAGGGCGAAGGCAAGGAAACACCCTGGTGTCATGCCATGAAAATTTTGTTTTGTTTTGTTAGGTTTTGTTCTTGTGTCTTGTCTCGTGACTTCCTGTTTTATTTTGATATCCCACTCTCCTCTTGTGTCAGGTCACTTGCCCTTCCCCTTGTGTGTTTCCCTCTAGTCTGATTGTCTGCCACGCCCTGATTGTTTCCACCTGTTCCCCATTACCTTGTGTGTATATATAGTCCGTGTTTGTCCTGTGCGAGTTCGTCCTGCTTCGTCTTGTTTGTCCTTGTCACGCCACGCCACGCCACGCCACGCCACGCCACGCCACGCCACGCCACGCCACGCCACGCCAAGTCAAGTCTCATGTCAGGTTATGTATTTCCTTTGTTACTTTGTTTTGTCATTGTTTTGTTCTCTTGTTTCTTTGATACTTTTGTCTTGCCTTTGTTCTAGTTATTCCTCGTTAAGAGTGATTTTGGTTGCTACTTTGTTATAGTGAATCTCAGTTGTTACTTTGTCTTGAGTTTTGTGTTGCTACTTTTTCTTATTAAATTTCTTTAGTTGAACTCTTGAGTCGTGCGTTTGGGTTCTCATTTTTGTTCAGCCCTGACACCTGGCCAGGTCGCCAGTCCTTTTAATTCAAGGTTACTATATATAGTAACCTTTTAATTCACTGTTTAAATGTCTCTCCTGGCATTTATTCCTTATATTCCTTATTAGCCCATATCAAATCAGATAATGTGATATGCATGTGTAAACAGAATAATTCAAAGAACTTGTAATTGACTTTTTTTCTTGTCTTTGTGTGTGTAATCACCTTGTGAATTATAGTGATATCTGAAAGTAAAATGTTGAACCCCTTTCCCCTGTGTGTTAAAAACAGTGTTTTTTGATAATATGTGGTCATAAATAGGTGATTTTCAAAACTTTCCACCAATGGGATTTCTTGGGACTTTTTTTCCCTCACTCAGGACAAACTGAGGATACAAAATCAGTTGAGTTTGCTTCTCTTGCAATTTGTCCTGGGTTGACCCCAATTTTGGCCTAAAATTACTGGACTATTAGGATCAGACAATCGATCGAAAACTGCTTTCTCTCTCACACACTGCACACACACACACAAATTATCTTTGTACAAGGCAGATTTTTCTCTTTTTAAAGAAGTGAGCTCTCTCTCTTCTGAGTAAATGACCAGCACTCTGGACACTCTGTTTAGACTAAAATTGGATTAAAATTTGGACCTCTTTTATTCTTCAAACACAGTACTAGCAACACATGAATGCAACATGCATGCTAATTCCTGATCTCATTTTTTAAGAAATGCTACACACACACACACACACACACATCCATGAGACAGAACTGACTTGGCTTGCCTTCTGAAGGAACCAGAGGAGCTTTTTAAAGGTGAGGATCTGTAAGGTGCTGCTGCTGTACAGAACAAGTGGAACACAAAGCCAGAAAAAAGCCTGGTTGCATCTGTCATGGTCTTCTATATCGCTTTGGTCAAGTGCAAATATTTGTAAAATGCCAGCTTTGACTAAGAAATGCTGCCCCAGTCACCAGGAAAAAATGTTGGCATTTCACATTTCTGCAAACCAAGGATGTGTTGAAATGTTGTATTGTATGAAGCGAGTGAAAAAACACCATCAGGAGGTAATTGCAGTGGTGGATGGCACAATCAGCAGGCCTCTTCAGGTTCGAGTCCCCTGCCAAGCAAAAGCCAAGTTCATGTTAAACTGCCGGTTTTCACTTGATCGTTCATAAAACTCAATGTATTTCTTGTTTGTAGTTGTGGCATAGAAAATGTTAAACGCTGCCTGTTCCAAAAGCTGTGTATGGTTGGTGAAATAGTATTAGTTGGTTAGTAATTTCAATCAATCAAACAATTTATTGTCCCAATTTATTGTTACTCAAACAGGTAAAAACATCACATTGAAAAACATAAACCACAGTTAGACATGGCTATTTAAAACCGAGAACATATATATAAAATAAAAAATTCTCCACCCTGCCCCATTGGGCGTTCTTGTGTGTCCTTCAAGCTGGGTCCTCTACCAGAGGCCTGGGAGCCTGAGGGTTCTGTGCAGTATCTTAGCTGTTCTGAGGACTGTGTTCTTCTGGACAGAGATCTCAGATGTTGTTCCTGGAATCTGCTGGAGCCGCTCTCCCAGTTTGAAGGTTTCAGCCCCGAGAACTCCGACTACGACCAGCACCACTGTTGTCTTCACTCCTCACATCTTCACTAGCTCCTCTCTCAGCCCTTGGTATTTTGGTATTTTTCTAGCTTCTCGTGTTCCTCCTTCCTGATGTTGCTGTCGCTCAGGATCGTTATGTCTAGCTTACGTAGCTTTCTTCTGCTGTTTGATCGACCACCATGATGTCTGGTTGATCAGCCACCACCAGCTCATCCATCTGGATCTGGAAGTCCCACAGGATCTTGGCTCTGTCGTTCTCAACCACTTTTGGAGGTGTCTTCCATTTTGACCCTGGGACTTCCAGCCCCAATTCAGTGCAGATGCTCCTGTCTACTTGGTACATTTGGTTATGGCTCTCCATGTATGCCGTAGCTGCCAGCATCTTGCACCCTGCTGTGATGTGCTGTACTGACTCAGGGACATCTTTTCTCAGCCTGCACCTGGGGTCCTGCCTGGTATGGTAGACCCTGGCTTCTACCGATCTTGTGGTTAGGGCCTGTTTTTATGCTGCCATGATCAGTGCCTCTGTGCTGTCTTTTAGTCAAGGCTTTCCAGCCTCTGGTATGTTTTCTCGATGTCAGCCACATCTGCTATGCCATGCAGGGGCTGGTCTCTTCCTCTTCCTCCTCCTCCTCATTGGCCTTCTGCTGTCTGAAGTATTGACGGTCAAGACTGAGGCATCTTCCTGATGTATTCCTGGATCTTTTGTTGTTTCATCCTGGATGGTGGCTATGATGTTCACCAAATGTGCTGGACTTGGGCACTCCATGCTTTCATTTTATTTTTCTATTTTTAAAAATTTCTCCATCTATATTTTGTTCTGAAATGCATGTTCTTACTTTATCATTCATCTCACAACTGGTTGATTCAGCAGAGTGAATGAATAGAAAAAATAACTTCCTGATAGCCAATAAATAATAATTACATGTACATGCTGTTTTCAGGTGCTGGCTGTCCTGTGTAAATTAACTTCTGGGAGTCTGGGCCAGAAGAAAAACATGCCAGGTATAATTTAGCTTTATGGTGAGAAAGCAATGTGTATTGTGCATTGTGTGCTTTATGCTAATGCATGAAATTTAATTATTTAAACAAAAAAGGCAAATTTACATCTTGATTAGATTTTTTCTTCCTTTTTTTTTTGTTTGCATTTAATCAAATCACCACAATACATAACAGCACAGTGTCGCCCATTTTTGTGTATAAATTTGCATTGAATAAGATGTGACTGTTTGTTAATGCTGATCCACTTTTACTAGCAACATCATACATATCATCATAGAAAGATTTCAAAACACTTTTTTTTTGTTTTTCGTGAGGGAGAGCTTCCAAGTAGTGTTTTTAATATCATTACTTGGAAACTCTCCCAGAAAAGCCCATCTATTTTCTGGAGTGTCTGTGTGGCTTGGCAGCAGCTCTGCTGTTGAGGATTCACTTTCAGATTAATAAATTAGTGGCTCTGTTCTGTCTAATGGGACTAACCAGCTCATTTGGCAAATGGCTGCTCATTCTGTCTGGGTGCAGGCACCTGTCTCTCCCTCTGCTTGTGTGATTCTTCCCGTTTCTCTCATCTTGTTGTCTTGTGGTCATTTAGGTCAACGTCTCATCTGCTGCATAATTCTATTCTGAAGCCTGTCAATCACGGAACTGGTTTTGAAATGTGTGCGCATGTAAACATCATAACTGCTTTAGAAGGACGCCTGGCCTGCTCCCATATTAAACTGGTTACTATGGCAAGACAACATCAAACTGCTTTCACTGTTAGTTTTCACCATCTGTCAGACTCGCCCAACATTATGGGTAAATTTTGATGTCTGCAAATTACATGGCGATGGACAACTCTGCTGGTCCCATCGGTGAGTTCTTCAATATTAATGCATGCAGCATGATAGAACCTTGTTCACATCCGCAGAACTTTTTTTCTAGTGTAAATGCCAAGGTTAGGTAGGCAGGTACAAAATAGTTATAACTAAATTATAAATAAAAACGCAATTCCTACTTAACGTTCACATATCACTTATTCTTATGACCTCAGCCATATGGCCTATAGCTGTATTACCTTGTGCATGTAAATCTATACTCAAAAATCAATGCATTTGACATAATTAGTCATAATCAGTATTCCCTTTTGCTGCCACTCTGGCAGAATCTTTCATGCAAAAAATCTCGTTGACATAAAAATGTGGCCATAACGCTCTGCAAGTGAGAGTTTGACAGATGGAGAAAAGCGAAAGTGAAAGCAGAACATGTTTTCATGCCAGAGTGACCTGTTTAATGTGGGAGGAAGCCAGACAATCTGAGCCAGGCTCCTTCAAATCAGAGAGGCAGCAGGTTATTCTGAAATCTCATGTTAAAAATGTCACTCAGAAGATCTGTTGTTCTAAAATATTTTCCTAAGTTTACACATTGTGATTTGTGCATTTGCAAGTTTACAAAAACAAAATCCAAGTTTGCAGATTGTGTTGCAAACACACTGCGGTGCACTGGAGCACATATTTGTGCATTTGAGTTGAGTTGAAGATTGAGTTACAACCTTGTTCATTTCACAGTAGCCTACAACAGGTGGTGTGTGTGTGTGTGAGTTTCTCGGTTTTTTGCACTCTGTTGCTGCCTTTGCACTCTGTTTCTGCTTGTATACATGTGCAATGCTGTACTCATAGTCAGATGTTTATTGTTATATCTTATTTATTTATTTACTTTTTATTCTTTTATTCCACTGCAGACACACCGAGACCTGGGTAACTCTGTTTCGTTCACTCATGTTTCATGGTTGAATGACAATAAAAAAGTCTGAAGTGTGAAGTCTGAAGTATGTGTGTGTGTGTGTAGGCCACTGCCAACATGGCTGCATGTTTTGATTGATTCTCAAAAGGAAAATATAATTAAAAAAAAAAAACTGTATGATGCACCTTTCTTAAGGTGCCTACAAACAGCAAAGTGAGAAGTGTACTCGTCACACACATTTTGATTTTCAATCATACACATTAAAGTGTACATTTGTGTATTTGTGTTGCAAGATTGTGAAACATGTTGAAACTTGACTCATGAGAGTGTCAGTGGTTCTTTATTTTGGTTGTCTGTCAACCCCCACACCCCCTCACCCACCCACCAACACACACACTTTTATTTAACAAAGTGAAGCCTCACTGAAATTCAAAATCTCATTTTCCAAGGGAGACTTAGTCTCTGCAGCAGGCTTCTCTCTTCCAGTCTTCCAAATGCTCCAGAGAGACTCTGCACAGCAGAAAATTCAAATTTGAGTACAAAACCAAACTGGAAACAGCCCTGACACAGTGTTCATGAAAATGTGTTCTCCCTGGTAACAAAACAAGACAGGAGATTGCAAGGCAACCTGTGCATGGCTGATTTATTAGCCATGGCCCAAACTGTGATGGAATGGATGTAAAACCAACAAAACCAGTCAAACAAGACATCACTGGATGGAAATGATGCATCTGCGGCTAACTGCAGCTAGCTAGCATTAGCTAGCCTTTCAGAAGCTGTTACCATTGAATAATGTGGACCCAAGTGCAGAAATGAGACCAGACACAGGAGATGTAGTTTTTTTTGTTTGTTTGTTTGTTTTTCATCTTTTTATTTGTATGAAAAATGGACAACAAAAACACTCTTGGCAAAACATGTAATCTAAGGCCAACAGGACACTAAACTTGGTAGCTCTGACCCCCGTTCCTCACATGGATGTTTTGTTTCAGCCAGAACTACCAGCAGCTTGGGCAGTGATCAGTGGTGCATTCAGGGTCCCTTGAGCAGAACCCCTAGCTCTCATTGTGCAAGGTGTAACAAAAGTGGTTTCCGATGGGACTTATGTGACTGGAAAGCAGACATGGATGTAGGGAGATGACCTGACATCTGCCTTCAGTTCCAATGTCACCTGCAAAAATACAGATGGGTGGGCAGAAACATTTGGAAATTGCAGGAGCCATGAGTGTGTATGCAGAGACCTGACCAAGACAGTGGCAGAAACTGTAGACAGGATAGCGCGTACAACATAAAGTACAACATCACATTAAGTAAAAACATTACAGAGAGAAAAAGGGGGGAGGAAATGAAATAGAAGGAGAAAGGCAGGAGCAGGGAGGGGAGGAGTGTGTGAGAGACACAAAGCAAACAACTCAGAGAAGAGAAAAAGTTGAGATAACGTAAAATTTTACATTTACAACAAGAATCTTATTAAAAATGCAGACGGATTTCTCTGGAGTCCCATTCCATAGACCTGATATTTCCAGAGCTGGCATCTTATCCTGTCAGCAATGCGTCTTTTCTGAGTAAGCGGCCACTGACAAGTGCAAGTTAGTTCTCCTATTCCCACATTTCTGTATTCTCTGTAATAGAAATGAAGCCAGCTGATCAGCCAGAGATCACATTCAATAAACTGCAATTAATTATAGCTATGCATCGCTGCCACAACTGCACTGTGGGATTTTACACAATCTGTACTTGTTTCTTCAATTTCTCTCTCTGTACTCTCTCGTGTACATGCTCAGCCCCCCTGTTTCTCTCTCTCTGCAGGCCCTTGGCATCCTTAAGGTAAGTGGTTTATTAAAGCAGCACAATGTTAACTGCGACTTACGACTTACGTGCACCTGCACATACTTCACTGGCCGATCATCCCTTGAAACACTTTGGGGAAATTAGAGTCGCTGCTTGAGTCTGCAGTTGTGTGAAAGGTATAATGCTAAGTGCTAAAACACATGTACAGCATGTTTCCAAGTACAAATACAAATCCCTAAACTCTCTATTAGTAACAAAGGAGCAAACTGTAATCAGAAGTTTGTTTTTTAATGGAATCATATGCTAGGACTGGGTCTGGCACTGGTAACGGTGACAGGCAGCAGCAGCTTTCATGTACTCTGTGGCTTTCTAACCCATTTTTGTATTGTTTTTATGTCGCAACTAACATTCACTTTTAAGCTGATCTGCTAGTGAAAAGTTACAACTTTGTCTCACCTAGTCTCACCTAGTTTCTTTAGTTTCTCCTACTCTTTTGCGGCTCCAGAGTGGCTGCTGTGGACTCCTCAGCAGGCTTTCCTGCAGAAATCATCCGGCAGGATCATTCGGGGGACCAGAGGTGGTCATCCAAGCTGGCAGGCATGAGGAAAAGAGGGAGACGCGGTGGTGTTCGCCAGCGCCTTAAAAGACAAGGTCTTTGCCGCATCCCCCTGCCAACCATTATGCTTGCCAACGTCCAATTGCTCTGTAACAAGGTGGATGAGCTTCAAGCCAACGTTAAGTTTCTGGAGGAGTATAAAAGAGCTTGCCTCCTCGGTGTCACAGAAACCTGGCTGAAGGATCACGACCCACAGTCCGATCTGGAAATCGACGGCTTTAGAGAGCCCGTTCACCTGGATGGAGACCCCACAGCGACGGGCAAGTTTCACTTAGACCCTTGTATTTACCAAGGGAATTCACTCAGATATTGGTCACACTGGTATTCACCCAAAAGCTAATGTGGACATTGCTACTCGAGCAATCACTCGCACAGTACAACGGCTACAAGCTATATCGCCAGACACACCTAACTTTATTGTAGGTGATTTCAGTAACTGCAAACTGGGGAAATCTCTCGGAAGTTTTTACCAGTATGTGCCTTGTGTGACAAGACGTAATAAGTGCTTGGATCTTTGTTATGGTTCCATTAAAGGGGCTTACAAATCTCTCCGGAGAGCTCCACTTGGTGCGTCTGACCATAACGTCGTCTATTTGGTTCCGTCCTTCAAACCAGTCCTGAAGAGGCACAAGCCGGAATGAAGATTAGTTCCGGTCTGGTCTATCAAACGTCTCCAGGATTGTTATGCCTGCACAAGCTGGGATGTCTTTAAGAATTCATGCGACAGTGTGGATGAACTCACAGAGATGGTGTCTGACTATGTAAATTTTTGTGAGGGGTTAATTATACTTTAAAAATCAATCTCCATCTTTCCTAATAATAAGCCATGGGTCTCAAAATCAGTCTAAAATGCTATTATCAAAAGAAACATTATTATTATTATTATTCAGGTGATATGGACACATATAAGCAGCTACAGAAGCAGGTCAGGAAAGAATTAAAACTTGCCAAGCGGCGATATAAAGATAAGGTGGAGAAGCAGCCCTGCATGGGAGGGGGTGAAATCCTTGCTGGGGATGCAGCCGAAAAAATGTAACATCTACCTAAATGACAAAACTTATGATTATGATCTGGCAAATGAATTCAATATTCACTCTAACCGGTTCAATGTCCATGATTTTAGCCATGAACTGTCTGCGTTTAGGGGCGCCGCTTTAGGGCAGAACAGCACAGTGTTGATAAGGGGAGGGTACAGATACTGTTTCGGGGTGTAAAGGAGAGGAAGAGTCCAGGTCCGGATGGGATTGGAGGTCGGGTCCTGAGGAACTGCGCTGAACAGCTGGCAGACATCTTCAGTTTCATCTTCTCCCGGTCACTCCAGCTCCACAAAGTCCCCTGCCTGTCGATTATTGTCCCTGTGCCTAAAAATAAATGTACTAAGACTTTTAATGGCCTTTTAAATGACAAATGATTCATAGTAATTAAGGTGGATTGCATGCACTGTGGTCACTTTACTTCTTTCTTAAATATATCTTGAACTTGAAGACAGTAGAGTTTATTACTGTGTGTCCACAAATTACAGATTGGAGTCAATGGAAGACTGTATTGAAAAAGTATTCGATTCTGTCATTGAAGATTGAGATTGAGAGCAAAAGAAGTTACACAACTCTTCCTCTATAAAACATATATGTTTACTAACCCTTGCCAAATGTTTTTTTTTCTTTAAATACAATTTACAGAATGTGTAAGTAACAAAAAGATAACAAAAAGGGACTCAGTAGAGTGCAGACATCAGCCAAGGTCTCAGCTGGAAATTATGCCCGTTTGTGCTAAGACCTACGCCATTTCAGCAATTGCTAATTTCGGCCAATGAGCCTGGACGGTTCATGAGTCAAGGTCAAGTGCCACCTTGACCCATGACCAATTTCCCCACCAGGTTTTGTTATGTCACATGGATGCATTTACCAACTCTGGCCCTTTTTGCACTAAGCTCCGCCCTTTACCATGCTTTCTTGAGGCAAATTGGCTCAGGATCAGCTCCTCATTGGCCCATGACCAAACTTCCCATTGTTGTTGCCCCTCTATTGTTGTACTACATGTATGTGTATGGACACAACAGCCTTTTTGGGCATGGTCCCGTCTCTTTTTGGTCACACACCCTTCAGCCAGTTAGCTTTGACTGATAGTTATTTGTTCCACATCATGCCCACTTAATGCTAATGGCCTCCTTGATGGATGCAACTATTATGCCCACAATTGGACAACTGCATTTAAGAAATGTGTTCCCCTTGATGAGTAATAATTTTATATATACATATGTGGCTAGATATAGATATACATGTATCATTCAGTGCAAAAAAAAAAAAAAAATTGTTATACTTATCACATGAGAAATAATGCAATTAGTCAGTTAGATTTAAGGAATTGTACTCTGTGTGTGTGTGTGTGTGTGTGTGTGTGTGTGTGTGTGTGTGTGTGTGTGGTATGGGCATGGCTAACTCTCTCCTCAGACTCCTGCTTCACCACCTCAGCAACCTGCAATTACCTCATCAACCAACCAGTACAAGAACACTGGCGCTCCCTCCATTCTTCACCAGATTGTTCAGCCTTCTACAGGGGTAGATACTCTCTTGGCTGCTCCAGTATCTGATTCTAGTTATTCTCTTAGTTATCTCTTAGGGCTCTAGTTTCCCGGCGCAGCGCGGGGTGGCGCAGTGAGGCGAACCCCGCGCAGAGCTAGTTTCGACCGGTGAAACGGCAGAGGCGGACAGTTTCCGAGTTTCGCAGGCGGAGGTTCGCCGAGATGGGAGTGGCGGCGCAGCGGGGGGGAGGTGCCGATAGATTCGGCTTGGCGCAGTGACAGTTTCGTGCCAAAAGGCTTCGCCGAGGTGCGCCAAAAGCTCGCAATCTGAAACCACGTCTACTTTCAGCTCAAGGCGGAGCAGAGCCGGCGCAGTGGAAGTTTGGCTGGCTGGCGCACATCACCAAAACCTCACAATCAGCACAAACGGTGCCAATCTCCTTTGATCTGACATCAGCTGTGACGGGACAGTTGATATGGAGATATATGTATGTGCTGATTGTGATCGTAGCATTGAATAGTGTTTTTTTGGTATTTATTGCATCGTTCATGTGTCTGACATTCCGGAAGCCTGCCTGTGAGGTTTTGGTGACGTGTCCGCACTGATTGCCGGTCTCCCCTCCGCGCCTGTCTCCTGAGCTCCGCTCCGCCTGCGGCAGTAGACCTCCATGTCAGCTGTGTAAACTTTCATTATGCCTTCACGCAGCGCATTTTAAAGGCGAGGACAGGGGCTCATTTGATTGGTTAAATGTGAATCGGCTGTGTCAAACCCACTCCATGCCTTCTCTCCTCCCCTCCGCCGGTAGGAGGGACGGCGGAGTACTTGCGCCACCGAGAACGGCGTGCCAAACTTGGAAAATCCGCCTGGCCACACCCAGTTGGCGAAGCGCATCTGCGCTACGCCCCCGCCTCGCCAGGTCTGCGAAACTAGAGCCCTTAGTATTGCCTTTTCATCTCTTTGCTAACTCTGTTTCTCCTCGTGCCCAGGATTCCTCCAGGTCTCAGTCCCATCCTGCCCGCCTGCCTGCAAACACCCTCTCCCTGGATCATCTACCTCTCCGCTTGGTCTCCAACGGTCTTCATTCCTCAGGATTCAACCCCCCTGCCCCTTGAGCTTTGCCATCTCACTAATTAATAAATCTTTCATCTTCTACCAGTAACTCTGTTTGTGTCTGCTTTTGAGTCCAGCTGAAACTGTTCCATAACACTTTGTTACTTTCTAGGCTTGCAGATTCTGACTCTTACTGTGCTCTCTCCATTTTCCTTCTAAAATATCCTCACCAAATAAAACACACATTACCAGCTCCTCCGCTTCTCAGTCTGTCAAGAATATTTTGTGCTGAAGCCCAATTATCCCATTTCTGAGGAGGAAGAAGCAGGCCAAGTCGCAGGCCTTCACTGTATACTGTACGCTCAAATATAGCTTGTCGTCATTTCTACCATCTGTCCAGTCACGGCCCACTTGTGCCAGCTAAGAAATCAGAAAGAACATAAATATTCCTCAAATTAGAGGCACCATGTATGTGACATGGTGTGAAATACTGCTTAGAGGATGCAGAAAATGCAAAATGTACAATTCAGTACGGTAAATGCTCAGAAAATGGAAGCAAACAAACAAACCAAACAAACAGATAAATAAAATTATAGCTCCTTTTTTTTTTTTTTTTTTTAACCAGCCAGTGTAGGAGGAAAGAGCTTCATTTGTTTTTATTTATGAATAAATATACATACATTTGCATTTTATACATACATATTACATTTTAAGAAGAAAAATATAAAAAGGATCTTTCTTTCTCTTTGGATCTTTTAAATGAGAAACACCATTCTGGTGATAAAGGTAATCTTTCATTCACCAGCTGTCTTTTGTATAGTCTATAGTCGTGTCTGGCTATGTATTAGCAACCAGTTCCTTCTCTGTTCAGTGACAAGAGAAGAGCCTCTTTGAGGCCAGAGGACCATTGATGAGGAAATGTGACAATGACATCTTATTCATACAGGAATCAAGGTCCACACAATCCAGGCTTAGAAAATCAAACGATTTAGTCACATTGAAAGAAAGATGGTCCAAATTCTAAAGTGCATCAAGGCTCACTTACCTCCTGCTAGAATCAGATTCTTTTAATTGCCAGGCATTTGTCATGCTGATGCTAATACAGAAACATATTGGAGGCTTTCAGCTCTTAGAGAACACAAGTTGATTTGACGAGTTTGATTTGAGTGTACGACTGGGCCGCTGGCAAGAGCTGGAAACCAGATATGTTGTCAGAGTAATTTTAATTAGAAAAAAAGGGCTTATGTCAGCTGTAACCTATAACCTATACCACATTCTAATTTCCAGGTCGTTAAATAGCAACTCTTTGTCACGTCCTCCTGTGTCTGATACACAGAAGGCTTTCTTGCTTGGTTTAGGCAACAAAACCACTTGGTTAAGATTAACAATGATGATGATGATTATTATGATGACAATAATTTATTTATATGGCACATACAGGGGATGTAACTCAAAGTGTTTTGAAATAAAGTGGAAAAAAAACAACAGTATAAAACAGGCAATGTAAAACAAGTGCAAATACTGTGCGATAAAACCAGGCAATCAACTGAAAGACCCACAACAGAGACAGCAAAAAACAACTGTCAGTAAGAAATATTAAAGATGGCGATAAAACAAATAAAGACATAGAAACAGTAAAATATGTAGAGACAAAGGAAGGCATAACAATGTTGCACAAAGGACATAAAAACAATAAAATAAGAATAAAAAATAAAAAAAATAAGATACATGACAGTTAGTTAAAAGTAATGTTGCATCTCTTATAGGCTAAGGCAGAGAATTCCATAATTTTGGTGTGTAATTAAAAAAAGGCTTTGCTGATGATTCTCTTATTTATGTGACAGCTGTTATTTAAAAAAAAAAAAAAAAAAAAAAAAAAAAAAACAGCAGTAGAGGATTGAGGAGACTGTGAAGAAATATAAACTAACAAAGAATTAGTAATGTAGGCTGGTCCTAACCCATTGAGAGCCTGTAAAGAAGTAAAAGAACTTTAAAATCAGTCCTGAGGAACACAGAGAACCAGCGCACATTAGCTCTCTCTCTCTCTCTCTTGTTCCATTCATAATCTGTCGGCAGAGTTTCTGAATTAATTGGAGGTCATCACTGGATTGTTTTGGAACACCAGTGAAAAAAGCATTACAGTTGTCTAGTCTGCTTTAAATAAATGCATGAATTAGTTTTTAGGCATCTTGTTGGGATAGGAACGGCCATATCTTAGTAATATTTTTCTTTAAATGAAAGAAAGCTGCTTTGGTCACCTTCTTTATGTGTGATTTAAAATTCAAGTCTTAATTGAGGATAATGCCGAGGCTCATGACCTCTGATCTAACCTGTGGGGCTAAGCTGCCAAGTTTGGACAGAACTAGCTTTCTTTTGGCTTGCGGACCAATCAATAAAATTTCAGTTTTCTCACCATTATAATTTAAGAAATTTAGTCTGCATCCACTGCACCAATTTACTGTAGCCAAACCAGTTGTTTAATGGGAGAGGTTTTGGCCATCACTCAGGTCTAATTCCGCATGTCAGCTATGTGTCATCTGCGTAGCGATGGAAATTAAGCTCATGTTCTCTCATAATGTCACCCAGAGAAAGCATGTACAGTTAGGTCGATAAGTATTGGGACAGTGACAATATTCATAATTTTGTCCTTGTACACCACCACAGTGGATTTGAAATGGAGCAATCAAGATGTTTAAGCTTTATTTTATGGGGTTGAATTTGAACTTTTTTTTTTTTTTTTTTTTTTGCATTGAACTGTTATTTATCCATTTATTTATTTATTTATTCATTCATTCATTCATTAGCCATCTACAGTAGAAACACACTTTGGTTTTCAGTGTTGTATAAATACAATATTACTTACTTAGTTACATTCACTGCAGATGGAAATGCCATTTATCCAGAAATTGCCAGAAATAAGACATGCACTTCAAAATAAAATGGATGCTTCTTTGTCTTGAAACACTGTAATGCAGTACAGAATGATCCACAATTCCTAGGTCCTTCATAAAACAGTACATAATGGACTCTATATGATTTTTCAATTTTAACAGTAATGACATGAAAAAAAATACATAAATGAAAGAACAAGGCGAGCTGAATGAAAAGAAATAAAGGTTTAAAAAAGGTCTTATGTGCCCTTGAGCGAATGGAACCCTTTCAGCACATAAAGGATTCATGCAATTTTGAGTCAATGTTGAGAGATAAACATCTGAGGGAAAAGTCCAACCCACTGCTGCAGGCATGTTGAAAACACACAGGAATCTGAATCTCCAGATTGCTCTGTGTATGTTTGCATTATCTTTTCAGCAGAAGCTCTTAGATTGTCCTTATTTTTGTTTTTATACATTTATGCTTGCCAGAGGGGAAAGCATCTCCATGTGCTGATGTGTCTGGGAGCCTATAACACGTTTATTAGATTCCTCTCAAAGTGCCGTGTGTGCAGCGCCCGTGGTCACAACCTGTACGCAGCGGCTGATGGACTGCATGCCGCTGCCCCGGCTAATCCTGTTTTTCACTGCATTTGGATGGGAGGATTTCCCATTTCCTGTTTCATTTCTTTACTATTCACTTGGTTGTGGAAATGCTTTGCTAGCTACATGACTCATTTCAGCTCCGCTAGATAAGATATTAAAAAAATATAATTTGTATTTGTTTGTATCTGTCTAATGCGGCCACACCCTTTTGAAACACAAAAAAGATTTTTCCACAAATATTTCATGATAATATATATGGATAGCAAAAATATGAAGCATCAGTAAAAACATCAGTAAGCATCAGTAAAAACAGACAATAAATAGCAAACAAGCAATATAAACAATATAAACAAGGAATACAGAAAGTATGAACATATATATATATATATATATATATACACACACATACACACACGCACATATATATATATATATATATATATATATATACAGTACAGGCCAAAAGTTTGGACACACCTTCTCATTCAATGCATTTTCTTTATTTTCATGACTATTTACATTGTAGATTCTCACTGAAGGAATCAAAACTATGAATGAACACATGTGGAGTTATGTACTTAACAAAAAAAGGTGAAATAACTGAAAACATGTTTTATATTCTAGTTTCTTCAAAATAGCCACCCTTTGCTCTGATTACTGCTTTGCACACTCTTGGCATTCTCTCGATGAGCTTCAAGAGGTAGTCACCTGAAATGGTTTTCACTTCACAGGTGTGCCTTATCAGGGTTAATTAGTGGAATTTCTTGCTTTATCAATGGGGTTGGGACCATCAGTTGTCTAAAGAAAAACAAGTGGCCATCATTACTTTAAGAAATGAAGGTCAGTCAGTCCGGAAAATTGCAAAAACTTTAAATGTGTCCCCAAGTGGAGTCGCAAAAACCATCAAGCGCTACAACAAAACTGGCACACATGAGGACCGACCCAGGAAAGGAAGACCAAGAGTCACCTCTGCTTCTGAGGACAAGTTCATCCAAGTCACCAGCCTCAGAAATGGCAAGTTAACAGCAGCTCAGATCAGAGAGCAGATAAATGCCACACAGAGTTCTAGCAGCAGACCCATCTCTAGAACAACTGTTAAGAGGAGACTGCACGAATCAGGCCTTCATGGTCAAATAGCTGCTAGGAAACCACTGCTAAGGAGAGGCAACAAGCAGAAGAGATTTGTTTGGGCCAAGAAACACAAGGAATGGACATTAGACCAGTGGAAATCTGTGCTTTGGTCTGATGAGTCCAAATTTGAGATCTTTGGTTCCAACCGCCGTGTCTTTGTGAGACGCAGAAAAGGTGAACGGATGGATTCCACATGCCTGGTTCCCACTGTGAAGCATGGAGGAGGAGGTGTGATGGTGTGGGGGTGTTTTGCTGGTGACACTGTTGGGGATTTATTCAAAATTGAAGGCACACTGAACCAGCATGGCTACCACAGCATCCTGCAGCGACATGCCATCCCATCCGGTTTGCGTTTAGTTGGACCATCATTTATTTTTCAACAGGACAATGAGCCCAAACACACCTCCAGGCTGTGTAAGGGCTATTTGACCAAGAAGGAGAGTGATGGAGTGCTGCGGCAGATGACCTGGCCTCCACAGTCACCGGACCTGAACCCAATCCAGATGGTTTGGGGTGAGCTGGACCGCAGAGTGAAGGCAAAGGGGCCAACAAGTGCTAAACACCTCTGGGAACTCCTTCAAGACTGTTGGAAAACCATTTCAGGTGACTACCTCTTGAAGCTCATCGACAGAATGCCAAGAGTGTGCAAAGCAGTAATCAGAGCAAAGGGTGGCTATTTTGAAGAAACTAGAATATAAAACATGTTTTCAGTTATTTCACCTTTTTTTGTTAAGTACATAACTCCACACGTGTTCATTCATAGTTTTGATGCCTTCAGTGAGAATCTACAATGTAAATAGTCATGAAAATAAAGAAAACGCATTGAATGAGAAGGTGTGTCCAAACTTTTGGCCTGTACTGCATATATATATATATATATATATATATATATATACAGACACACATACATACATTTAATTTTTTGACACATACTAGAAAGTAAGAATTTCATTGTGTAACCATCTGCTTTACTGTGCATTTGACAATGAAACTCTTGAATCTTGAGTTTTCACTCGTTTCTTTTAGACTGGAGGATCTAAGCGCAATCAGGACATGAAGATACAGGAGCTGATGGCTGCTGGGATTTCACAGGGGAGCAGCGGACGTGAAGTGTTTCTTAAAGACAGTTTTTCAGCTCGCGACAGAGACGACCGGCTCGGCTTACATCCTCTTACATCACCCTGTTATGATCAGTGTTTGCTTGATTATCAAGTGCTCTCTCAGCCCCGTGTGAGCATCTGCATGAAGCACTCCGTCCCTCTGACCGCAGCCTCTCTGTCAGGCAGAAGCTGTTAACCTGAGAATCTGGCCTACCTCAAAAAAGCAAGAGGTGCTTCAAGACAACAGCTGCTCTGTATTAGCAAGATAAAGGTGCTGTCTCTTTATCTTCAATATACGCTGTTTGTTGTGTTATCTTCAATATGTTCCATTTGTTCTGTTTGCTGTACTCTTATCTAAAGCCTATCCCCTGTTTGCAGCAGTGTCTGTGGGAAGTTTCATTCACTTTCAACTGAACCACTCACACCACACAGTGAGCTCCATCTGATATGTACCTCACAGGACTAGCAGGGTGGCATGTGATTTGCACAGTATTGTGATGACCATTCTTAATCATAACCGTTAATCTTGATGATATGAAAACTGAATATTGTTCTGCCACATCAAATTCTTGACTATTTTCAAATTCAGCAGAGGTGCAAATTAAATGTCTCGGGAGTGCTGGAATGCCACAAGTCAGTGGTAATTAAGTGTGAATCCACCGACCGCAACGTGACATTACAAAACAATTAATTGAGCTTTGTCTCCTCTAAGGCGGTGGTGTCTAGTCCTGAGCTGTGGGACAATAAACAGGTTTTCACACCGGCTAATTAGCTCCAGAACGAAAAAATAACAAAGATCACGTCTTGTATTTAATTTGTCTGTACGTTTGTCAGCAGGATAAACTCAGACACTCTAAAATGGATCTCCATTAAATTTGGTGGAGAGAGAGCACTTGAGTCCAAAAAGCCCCAAAGTCAAACAGCTGATAGGAGTCTGGGTGGGGGCGGGGGGCATGATTAATTAACCTGGTGAACATGCGACGTGGAGCTGGCACGTCTTGACAATTGTGTTGTGTTGGTGTATGTGGTCTGAGTGCCTTCTAGTTTATTTAAGCCGCAACCTTGAAACCAACAGAGACTTCATTCCAATTCCACAGGGTAGAATTTGTGGGGCCAGAAGTCAATTTAACTTCAAATTTAAATTGTAGCAATGATGACTTTTGGCATACCAGCAATTTAGGGAGTTGTTTGGCTTCAGCAGAGGCTTGCCGTGCTTCCAAGACTATTGAAAACCACAGGGTTGGACACCACTGGTTTATCAAGCAAAGTTAAAACATATTAGTACTGTCTAAATTTAAAATTTGGTCCCTGACCTGTGTGTGGACAGGCAGGCAGGCGACTATGAAGTGGATTTCCTCCTCAGGGATCACTGAAGTCTTACAGAATATTGTTCTAATTTTGTCTGAATTTTCTTTAACCTCATGCGGATTCCCCCTTCAGAAAACTGCAAAAACTGTTGCAGTTAAATTTGCCCTAAAGCTAATCTGATGTCACTCCACTGATTTAATTTTGTTTGGTAACCAGCGCTTGTTTCAAATTCTTCCACGACCTAGATCTCGTCATTTCATTGTTAGTTAAACATGGGGAAATATGAGTCATATTGGACTGAAAATTGCATAAACTCTGGCAGCAGAGAGAGAGAGAGAGAGAGAGATTTTTAAACCCTATGAGTTTGACCAACCTCTGATCTGTGAATCTGTGGCTTAATAAATGTAGGATTTTTAACATGCAGCACTGGCACTGGCTAGCTGTGCTCTGAATACAGTTTCGTTTGGACTAGAGCAAACGTTTCCATGTCACACTTCAAGCCACTTTGATCAGATTTAGCGCCAGGGTCCTGTGTGTACATGGGCAGGTTTTTGCTGTAGTTCAGTTCGTGTTAAATTGTATTAATCTGTCTACACTGTATATGTGGGGAGATAATCATAAGAGTAACACCTAGAATTAGAACAGTGATTCTTATTAATTCTCTAACTGGGATCATTTTCAGAGTTAACTTACAGTGAAGTTTAACTATTTCTCATTTTGATGGGAAACCTCCAGATTGAAGTTTGAGAACCACTGGACTGGAGAGCATGACATACAACTATGACAGAAAAAAAAAATCACATTTGATCTTTGATTACTGGTTTAACATGGAAAACCTAACAGATCTGGGACAGCCTAACTTAATAAATCTTACATTTTCACCATGGTAAATCTATCAGGCTGGGACATTGGACACTGGCAATCTGTCTAGCTTCCAAGTTATCATACACTTTGAGCTGACCTAGATTTTACAGAGGAGCCCACTCCTTTTCCATGTCTGGACTCAAAACAAGAGGTGTCCATCAGGGTCAACGGGGTCCCAGACTTTATTCTGACCTGCTAGAGACATATAGGTGTGCTAAAATATTAAAACTATTAAGTAAGTAATAAGTAGTATGTTTTTTTTTTTCTGTTTGCTGCTTTATTGGACTCTGATAGTATAGACAGACAAGAGAGACCAGGGAGAAGAGGGGATGGATGACATGCAGCCCGAGCCAGAAGAGTCTGCCAGGTTCGCCATAAAGTTTCCCTGAATTATAACAATCTCCAAATCTACAAAGAATTTCTACAGCGCCCCAGTGAGTGCGTACCACATGTCAGGGCTAATTCCTCACTGCAGGGCCCTGCGTTTGAATCTAGCTCAGACCCTTTGCCTCATGTCAGCCCCTCTCCTTCTCCTTTCTATCTCGCTACTGACACTATTGAATAAAGCAGAAATACAAAATTTAAAACAACAAAAAAAAAGAAAACTATATGCCTAACGCCAAACTAAAAATGTATTCAGTCGACCAACTCCCAGACGTTCCTAGTGATTAATCAATTAATGCGACCACCCTCTGCCATCCCTGGGTGAACGGACCAGAATAGACACTAGCTGTAGAACTCTCACATCAAGCAATTATGTTATATATAATTAATATAAAGTATACATTTTTTACCTTTTTGGACATCTTGACAGTTAGCTCAGGTACCAGCTGTTTCTGTGCTACTGTTTCTCAGTTGCTGCTGTGTTGTGCACCACCAAAGCCATTTAAGACAAGTCAGTGTATAGCAACGTACATGCACTATTAAAATACATTATCTTGCAAAATTAAAGGCCTCCAGGCTATTTCCATGCATGTTTTCTTCTGTGCAGACCAACACAGAGATGAATCAAGGTCAACCGGACTGCTATAGATTACTGAAGCTCCTTCAGTTCCACAGCTGGATAACCATAACCTAGATGACTGAGAACCTACACAGACTTCTGTGCAGACATTTGCTGAGTGTAGCTGATTGACCAACCGCACTCTTGCGAAACACTTATATCACCGTGCTGATTATTTTGGCTCTGTCCAGCATCATATAACAATCATACATTATAGGTCATATGTCACCAAACCCTTTGTTTTCACTGCTACTAGAGGTGGGCAAATTGATCCAAAAATCTTTACTACTGAGACCACGTAGGCATCGATACTGGATCCATTGTAGTGCATTGTAGTACAACACATACATGCACACTTTGCTTCTCCGCTGCTGTTGTTGTCATTTCATCTTGTGAACATTCATGTTGTGCACACACACCCTGACTACCAAGCCGACACGTGCGGTTACGGCAGAAAGAGAGAGGAGCGCTGTTATTTTACAAGGTTTAGGTATTTGCACTTTGCTTATTTATCTCAAATAGTGCACTTTGTTTATTAAAAAACAGACAGATAGGAAGTGCAATGAAAGGGAAAATCTAAATTGTTTCAGGACAAAACCCATTAAAGAAATGAAGAATGGGAGTTTTAAAACCTTTATTTCATGTTTGAACATTCACTTTACAATAATAAAAATATTTTGCTTATTAAAGTTACCTTTAAACGTGCATGCGATTAAGTTATTAAATCTTTGAAATCATGAATCCAAAAATCATTTAGTGGCCATGAAAATGTTCATATTTAGGCTGTTGATGATACATTCACCTCATAAACCATGACACACATGAAAGCACATGCGGCGCTTCTAACAAAATGAAAAGTATTGTTGTTGAAGCCATACTGGAAGGCAACATTTTTGAGACATTTTGTGAGGATGCAGACGGAGCGGCAGTTCTCTGCAAAGCAGGCGGGAGCCTCTCGGGGGAGGAGACCCTGCGAGGGACGGAGGGCTGCTGGCAGCGGGTGGAGGATGTGTTGTGATTACACAGCCTTGTCCACAGAGACCAGAGGATACACTGCAACTAATGGGATGGTCACAGTTGTTCTTTTTTTTTTTTTTTTTTTTTTTTTTTGAAGAACAGGGAGCAGTGTGTTAACCCCAACGAAGTGGACAGCATCATTTTAGAAACCTTTTCCTCTACAAGCAAGAGGATAAAATATAGATATAATTGTTTGTTTGTTTTTGTTATTTTATTAATCATTTCATCTATAAAAGATTAAAAAAAAAAAAAAAAAAAAAAAAGTAGATAATTATAGCAGAGCCCAAATGGTAACTTCAAAATGCTCAAGCGGTCTGACCAGCAGCCAAAAGATTTTATGATTAAAAATAGAGAAAATCAAGCAGGTCTTCCTGTTTATACCCAGAAACCAGAAAATATTTCTTTGATAAATAATTACATTGTTATAAACAAAAACATAATCACATACGTGTCTGATGATTTACTAATTGAGTATTTGACTGTTTCAGAACAATTTATCTTTACTTTAAGATCCTTGGCTTGTTTTTGTTTTAACTCCTAGGTAAAGCTCTTTCTAACTTCAAAAACAAAATAAAGATTGTTGATGCTTTCCCCATCTATTTTCTTTGCTAATCTATGGATTTAAACATAAAAGTCTTTCATGACAAGCCTCTCCAAACTTTAGGCCATTGTCTTCCAAATTCTGTTGGCAGAAAAACAAAATGCGCTCTGTCTGGCAGATTCCTGATGCAGCTTGAAACATTAAATTTTGTTCTGCAACCACCACTGTTTAAAATTCCTCTGTGACCCAAATCTTTTCTTTTCATTGCTGCTTCGACGTGAAAAAAGACATCACATCTGAGTCATGCTCAGCTGAAAATCAGACGCTCTGTTCTTGTGTGAATTTATTCAGAGCGAGGGGAGAAGGCACAAAAGTGGCAGAGACAAACAAAGAGGGAGCGACAGAAAGCATGAGAGAGGTGTTGTGGTGTTTCGATTCCTTTGTTAAATTAAAGGAACATTCCAAAAGCGATGTGTGTACTCCTCTGGGTACACACGTTTTTTTTTTTTTTTTTTTTGGTGATGAAACAAACAAACAACAAAAGGAAAAACTCTTGTTTTGTTTTGTCTTTCCAGATGAGAGTTTGGATCACTTGAAAGCCCAAACTGCCCAGAACAGAATGCACTGTGGTCTTGAAGTGAACGACTGACTCTCTGGCTTTGTTTTTGCAGTTTAATTCTACCAGCCAGGCACTGAACCTGGTGCTACTGAGTAGAGTGCAGATCAGGCCACCAAATGTCCAAATCCGACCAGAGATGGAAGCATAGGAACTGAGCCCGACCTGAACCCAACAGGCTTTCTTTTTTTGTGTCCAAACCTGAACCGAGCGTCTATTATTTTTCACTAAAATAATGCCGATGTGACCAAACCCTACCCCAGCCCAAATATAATTTCTACATTTTTGCCTGAACTCGGCCCAAACTGTCAGGTCTCAACAGGTCCCAACAGGCTCGGGTCGGGTATCCATGCTCTAAGCACAGGCTAGCCAAATCAGAAGAACCAACTCTTCATAATTTACAACTTCCCAGCTCAAAGCAAGGAACATATTAAAAAACTATTTTTCTCTTTTTGAAGATAAATTTTGGGCAATTTGGCTTTATTTGGTGGTCACAGTAGACAGGAAGGGCAGGGGAGAGAGAAAGGATGACATGAAGCCCATCACCTGGGCTTGGATTCGAACCCAGGACTCTGCAGTCGGGATTCAGCCTTAACAAGTTGTACGCAGAGCTGCCAACTCTCATGCATTGGCAGTGAGACTCACACATTTGATTGGCTTCACACGGTCTCACGCCACACCTCCGATTTCTCACGCTGAAGTGCTCATCAAGAGCCTTTTTTTCTTTTGACTAAAAACAGTTCTGTTTATCTCTGATCTATCTGTTGAGCCTGAGAAAAGCCACTTGTGGTCGGTTATGCCTGCAGAGCAGAGGCGGCGGCGGCTGGGCCACTTTTACAAGAGGCTCAGCCAATCAGAAGAATCTTTTCGATCAATCAGGGACTTCCACCTCACCCCACCGGCATATTAGCCAATGAAATTAATTAATTTGCCCGTGGAAAATGAGCAGACTGGACTGAGCGGCAATAGAGGTGTCTGAGCGTCAACTGCTTATCAACTACTTATCAACTACTTGTCAACTACTTGTCAACTACTTATCTCTAAAAGGAGAAAAAGAAGCGTCAACTATTGATTTTCCCCGTTTCAGGTATGTAATTTTTGTTTTTGACCTTATTACTAATTAGTATATTGGCGCAGCAGCTAGCTTAACATTGTCCTCCCAGCTAGCAGAATGTGATAGCTCGGGTGTCCAGATGATCTTGATTTCTGACGACAGGTCACCCAGTCCCCGCCTTGGGTGACCTGTTAACGCTGTCCCTGGTTTTGATATTGAATGCGGGAAATAACCCATGGATGGAGCTGTGTGCATTCGGTGTGACGCTCTTGTTTTTCCGTGCATGTCCAAGGCGCACAGCTCCATGCACCTGCTTCTCCCGCCGGTGTTGTGTCGGATCCCAGTTCCCCCTCGGGCTGTGTCTCTCCTACTGTTTCCCACTTAGCTCTGCCCCGTGTGGAGAAGAAAAGAAGCCCGTTTTTGTATTGTATTGTATTCTTGGTATTTAAGAAAAAAATTGGAGGATTGCTGAGGAATAAAAGAAAATACTTACCTGTAATACACTCCTGATCAAAATTTTAAGACCATTTGAAAAATTGCAAGAATTTACATTTTGCACTGTTGGATCTTAAGAAGGTTCTAAGTAGAGCTTCAAAATGCAAAAAGAAGAAATGGGAATGAGACAAAAAAAAATTTGAGTAAGCAATTTATTGCCAACAACCATTAAACTGAAATAGGCTGTTCATCAGCTGATCAAAAGTTTAAGACCACTGCCTTTAAAAGCCCAGATCTTGGCAAAAATGTGGATTCAGTGTCATTTTCTCTCAGGTATCCACAATTGAAAATAGAGCTCCAGAGAGAGCAGTCATCAATATTTTTATTGCATGATGAGGTACATTGCGAGGGTGGGATATGCCTCTGCTTGTTGTGTGCTTTTTCTGTTTGGTGTTATTTGCTGTACAAGTGTCATTAATCTCTATCTTCCATTAATCCTGAGCTTCTGGTTAGCCCAAAACCATTGGACTTCATGCCCAGTGTGTCATGCTGATATTACATGATCAGCATGGCACAGCATTTCTGCTAACCTGATTTGTTGTGTCTTTGACAGGAAGAAAGCTAAACATTGGCTTCACCACCAGGGCGAAGCTCAACAGGCTCCTGGATAATGGAGACATCACACCATTGCAGATGGAGAAATTCCATGAAGCTGCTGTGGCATTCCTCGTCAACGCTGTGGACTACGCTTTAAAGAAGCTGCCCATACAGGAGTCACTGCTCAAGCACGCTAAATTTGTTGATGTTCGGCAGAGGTTGGAATGTGATGTTGAGGATGCCCTTTACTTTGTTGAGAAGTTAGGATTTTTTCAGCAGTTTTTGTTTGTTAAATACTTACTAATTCCAAACTAAGCGTGAAGCTCAGAGAAAACACCGGTGAAGAAAGCAAATATGTCAGCTTTCAGGCTTATCACATTTTCTTATGTTAAAAGTAGGTTCGCCTCATTGACACATCTGTTAATTAGTCAGTCCGCTGGTTTTGACGAGTTGATGTTCAAGTTACTCAGTTTTGAGCAACTGTGTGTCTTTGAAAATGTTACTGTAGCATTGTAACAGATGGTCTGTTGCGCCTCACTTTTATGAAGCAGGAAGCAATTATTTTATTTTTGACACCTTTGTGACTGAGGTATGTTTAAGCCATGTTTGAGCCATACTGAAGTTCTTTGGGTTGATGACCATGTATCAAAAACAAAAAACTTGTAACTGTGCTTTCTTAAATTAGGTTTTCCCAGCTGCTCCCCTTCCACGGGCCACAGGAGCATGACCTACTGAGCGAGGAGTTCCTGGAATACCCCTGCAGGACACAGAAGACTTTGAGATGGAGAACTTCTGGGCTGAAATGGCAACCTGAAAACACAAGGTAAGAATTATACCTGCACACCAAGATCTCTATGGGAACAACCTTTCAAGCATAATTGTTTTGTTTTTTTCCTTCTTTTTTCCCTTTTAACAGTAAAACTGAAGGGTGATGCATAGTTAATTTTGTCTATTAAGACATAATCATGCATCTATATGCAGCTTTAATTTTGTATATACATTTTTAAAGTAGCATATAGATGCATTGCTATGTCTTGACAGACAAAATTAACTATGCATCAACCTAAACTTATCTCTAAAAGGAGAAAAAGAAGAAATCAAAAAACAGTAACACTTGAGAACTTATTTCCACTCTGTTCTTGGTTCATTCCTCACAGGTGACAGGGGTTCCACTATTCCAGAGGCTTGCAAAAGTTGCTAAGCTGGTCCTGGTGCTGCCCCACTCAAATGCTGATGCAGAGCGGGTCTTTTCAGTGGTGGGGCTAAACAAGACCAAGACCAGGAACAGCTTGGCCCTGGATGGAACCCTGTCATCAATAATGACAGTCAAGATGGCGGGCCTTGAGCCCTGCTTTAAGTGGGAGCCCTCTGTAGATATTATCAAGGCCTCAAAAATGGCCACAAGCCAGTACAACCAGGCACACAAAACTTAAGCACAATGAATATCATGGTCTGCATTGTCTTATTTTTTCTGTTTTTATTACTGTTCTATTGTATTCTATTGAGACGTTGTGTGTCTTATGTCTTCCTGCCGTGGATGCGTAAAAACTTTGGTTGGCTCCATCAAATCTCACTCCAAGGTTTTTTGAGGAGTTGGCAGTGTACGCCCTCCACCAGGTGAGCTACTGGGCCCCAAAAAGCAACTTTTCTACGATCTATGATTGCAGCAAGTCATCCAGCCTATTCCACCACATCGGTCATTTGTTCCAACCCTCTAATATGCACCAAGGACCGTTTCCTGAGCTAGCTAATGAGCTAGCTGCTAAAAGTACTTGGTTAAGGTTAGGAAAAGGTTATTGTTAAGGTTTGGGATATCATGTTGTATTGTGTGATAGACCGGCCGGTCCATCAGAGTAAGCTGTCTCAGTGCCTCATTTTTGATTCGCTTAGGTGTCCCAATCATTAGCTTCTTAGCTCCTTAGCCAATATTAGCTAAAACACTTGGTTATGGTGACGTAAAGGTTAGAATTAGGGTAAGGATTGGGTTAAGTTTAGGGTTAAGGTGAGGGTCAGGAAACTTTAGCTAGCAGTAGCTAACACACAAACACACTAAAAACAAACTCCGGTTTTGCTTGGACGTGGATTTGAACAGTGACACACAAAGTAGCACTGACAAGCTTTCTGATACTGGGCTGAATGGTTAAGGTTAACGTTACGAAACGTTAGCGACCCAAAAACAAACCCCGCTCTAGCTTGGATTTGAACTCAGGTCAGCTGAGAGAAAGACATGTTGACTGACTCCAGTGTTGCCAACTCCTCAGTAAGAAAAGTAGCTATTGGCTGTCCTAAAAGTCACTAGAAGTCGCCAAATGACGTCATCACCTAATTTGCATAATTGGCAATTTGCACGTGATTGTAATGGACGCTGTAGGAGAGGAATAACATCGTAGGAGAGTAAAAAAATGAGTAAAAAAACATCCTAAATATGTTTTAGAACTACAAATTTACGGGAAGGTCGGGACCAACAGCGGCTTTGCGCATGCGCGATTCATCTGCTGCCTGGCCGCAGAGTGGTGGGTCTCCTCTCTGCTCCTCTCCTGACTGCCGCTGCCTGCGACTGCCGTGCGCGGCTCGAGGCTGTGACCACCTGTGAGGACTTTGGGGCGGGGGAGGGGCTCGCGGCAGCACCCGCTGCTCGCTGAGAATAGGAACTGCAGAGGAACGATACGTGCTTTCATGTCAGTTTCCAAAATACCAGAAGTCTCCAGTAACACCAGGAAAAGTCGCTAGATTTGTCGCTAGTCGCTTTTGACAAAAAAAGTCGCCATGGGGAGTTGGAAAGTCGCCAGATTTAGCGAGAAAGTCGCCAAGTTGGCAACACTGACTGACTCATCTGCCACAAACCTCCACAGTGTCATTATTTACATGACCACTAGAGGTCACTTAACTCTACAACTGAACTATAGGTCGTAATAAGCTGCTGTAGAAGCAGAGGACAGTCTCTATGGCTGAACAACCTATTTTCAGGCTTTGCTTGGAGTATGATCTTCTGATTCTCCTTATTTTGCAACAAAAAGAACCTCTAAATCGGCGTAAAATACAACATGCACAACATCTTGAAACATCTTTTTTATATGTATGTTTTTTCCCTCCTTTGACTAAATGTAAAACACAAGAACATACAGACTGCAGGTGATAGCTAGAATCTGAATGACTTCACCCATGCTTTTAATGTAGTATCTGTTCTTTTCTATTTGGGTATGACCCAGCAGATGGACAATATTTTCACCTGTCTCTGAGCGGCGCTGGTACTCCTGCCGCGCACCATGGCCCTGGAGTGGGCATCGCACAGTACTGAATATTCAAGCCATGGTCGAGTTTGATACCGTGCTGCGTTAAAACACCTCTGAATTTTCCCAAACGGCCGCTTAGGATAACTGCTTAAAACGGGCTGAGATGGGCGATCCATATATCCGTTTGAAATGTTGAAATGCACTTATAATACAGAATTATTGTTGTAACAACCCCAGTGAGTGACAGTGAGTGACTTAATGTCCAACAACAAGACTGACAAAATATGCGGTGTGAGAAGTAGCAACAAAAAATGATGATGATATGGGTGAAGTTTTAATTGCCAGAAAGAAGCACAGGTGAGCAGCATAAACGTGTGAACGGAGTGAAGATGGCAGTCTAACTAAGAGAATGGGAGGGTCCCTAGTCATTCGAGAGTGCTCATTGGTTAGTTTCACATCAGAATAGACTGGCAAAGGAATCCACCAATCACACATAGGGATAGATTGATGAAGCATATGTAAAGCTCTGTCTTAATGGCTGTCTGCCTGAATCATGTGGGATATTGCGTGTCCGCTGTCAAATAGTAGTAAATGAGTTTTTTATCTTGAGTTTTCATTGGGTGAGCAGAGCTTTTCTCAGGGTGGGGACTGCCCACCCCCTGCCCCCTTGGTAATGCCCCTGTTTCATTGCCTTGTTATCTTTGTTTTTAATTACTGAGCAGAGCACACACACACACACACACACACACACACACATTCCTGATTCCCCTCCCAGTCTCGCTAAGTAATTGATAAACCTCGCTATTATCGCTCTTTTCTTACCGATGGCAGTAGTGTGACCAAGGCACACTCTCACAGGTCCACGCAAACATTTTACCCACTCAACATTTGTTGCAGTGTGTTGCATATTCACCCCGCCGTGTCTCGGTGTGTTTGCTTGGCAAAACGGGGTGTAACATTTTCCTCTGTTTAATAGTATGTTCTCGTGTGCTTTCATGGTAACATGACTGGGTTTAAGAAGCTGTAAACACTTTATTTTGTGGGAGGATGTATTAATTATTTTTCCTTTTGTAATTACTGAGCTCAGCAGGAGGGGCTATCAGTTTAAAAGGGCAGTCAGTCTTAGCTTGGTTACAGAGAAGGTAACATCACTTGCATTTTCAGACTGTTTCAGGCTTTTTAAAATTGTATTTTTTTGAGAGATTTGGCACTCCCTTTGTAATATTGTGTAAATTTTGTATATAGAGTATTTTGTTTTTGCGTTTTTTATTTCTTTTTGCACATTTTTGTAAATATCCTCACTGTGCATCTCGGCCAACGCAAAATCACACCATCATCATGTTCTCCGACTATGCCTGTATTTTTCCAACTTTTTGAGGAGTTTGACACAGACATCTGCCACAATTACATGCTCTGTGTAATTGTGCTTGTACTGTATTATTGTTGTGGAGGACCCCCTTGAAAAAGAGGTGGTATGTCTCAAGGGGTTGTTGCTATTAAGGGATTTCAATCTTTAAAGAAGGAAAAGCAAAACACACTTTACATAACACACCCTGCTGCTTGTTGTCCAATGTGTGCATTTGTTGTCCTTGTGACTGAACTCAAATCATCAGGGAGCAAGCGACAGTACATATTTGGGTGTCATGTCCAATAAATTTGTTTTTTTCATTTAATGACTGATTTATTGCGGAGCCATTTGTTGTTGTTTGAGTCACACTGTCATGGATGCTAAGTGAATCTGCTCATAAGTTATTTGTTGTTTCTGCTTTGGCAATGAGTACTTTTGCGTTTCAAGCTAATAATGCACACTTGAATTGAAAATTGATAGAGCGAGGAAGAGACAAATAGAAAGAGAGAGATTGCAAATTATCTGTCTTGGTGCATGTTTGGCCCACAGGACAGACAGTCCTATTAGTGCTGATCTAGAGTCAGCCAGTGGGGCATGAAGACCTTGATTATTCAGATGAGAGTGTTTGTTAAGGCAGATCCCTGATCAAATGTGTCAGCTGCTGTGACTGCAGCACAGATAAGAGAGTTGCTTTGTGAAGCTGGCACTGTACTCACTACACAAACTACATTTGGCTGCTTTGTGTGAACAAAAGGACTTGTTTGTGCAGAAAATAAAGTCCTGCACTGACTTCTGTTGTGTCTGTTGTGTGCAGACTCTCTGGCCAAACTCCTAGCACACTTGCCTTCATTTCAGAAACATTTGAAATATTTGGTTGTGCTGCCTTTAGGGATGCAATGGTTCTCCATTTACACCATTTGTACCTTGGTTTTGATGCCAGTGTTTGATTTGTATCACAATGTGACTTTAAAAAAAAGCTTCAGGATTTATTTTAATTCAAACATATACCAATACTTTAACACAAAAAATGTAGTGGAGCTTTTACCAAAGTTCTGTAAAGGCTATGGCAACAGAAAGCCTCAGCATACAGCAAGCCAGTAATTGAGGACAAAAAACACTGTTATTCCTCAGAAACAGAGTTGGATTTTCTACATAATAAATGTATTCTATGTGATTTTGCATCAGGACAGCACAAACCTTACAGTGTCAAACTTAACTTGAAATTAATTAATGAGGAATTATTTCCTGGACTTCCTGTGGATGTCAGGTGATTGGAAGCAAGCGGAGTGAAATATGAGCTTTGACACCTACAGAAGTCAAAATACAACAGTCAAAATTTTAACAAAACCAAATTAAGACATTCAGATTTATTGTGATAAAGTATCTGTTTTAGCAATTGCTGAGTTTGTTGAAATACTTTTTTTTATACTACATCAGAAAATGGTTTCTTCTGAATGAAGGAACTCTTGCTCAATATTTATTCATCTGTGCTGACTGTGTGTAGGAAAATAAACAAGCAAAACAAGAACACACAAAAACATTATTAATGTTTAATCTTCGAGCACCCACACTGGCATGGAGTGTTGTGCAAATTGAACCAACCTCCAATCCCAAATCTGTGCCACGCCTGATATCTAATCATGAAAAACATGTGAGTGAGTTTGCCATCTGCTATTGGCTGATCTTTGGTACTAGGTGATGTCACCTTCTGTAGTGTACAACAGCTGGTGACAGACTCTGTATCAGGCTTTACACAGATTTGGTGTCTAATTACTTTTGAAAGTATTTGTGTGCCATGATCTGTTTGACTTTGTGCCAAGATTGCAACAGAAATTCTATGGCAGACTTCAGAGTAAAAGCCCCCTTTTAAATATGCTATATGGCCAAAAGTATTAAGACACCGACATTCCACTTACAGGAGCTTTTGTGACATCCCATTCTAAATTCAGAGGCATTAATATGGAGTTGGTCCTCCTTTGCAGCAGAACAGCTTCCAAACTTCTGGGAAGGCTTTCTCTGAGATTTTGGAGTGTGTCTGTGGGGATTTTTGCCCGTTCATCCAGAAGAGAATTTGTGACGTTAGAGAATTTGTGACTAGAACAGAGATGGTGAGCCAGGCTAGAGGGCCTGGCTCACAATCTCTGTTCTAGTTGATCCCAAAGGTGTTGGATGGGGTTGAGGTCAGGGCTCTATGCGGGCCGCTCAAGTTCTTCCACACCAAACTCAGCCAGCAACGCCTTTATGGAGCTGCTTTGTGCTCTGGGGCTCAGTCATGCTGGGACAGAGAAGGGCCTTCCTTCCCCAAACAGGTCCCACAAAGTCGGAGGCAGAGAATTGTCCTAAATGTCTTGGTGAGCTGAGACATTAAGATTTCCCTTCACTGGAACTGAGGGTCTGAGGCCGAGCCCAGAAAAACCAGCCCATAGCGTTATCCCTCCTCCACCAAACTTTAGTGTTGGTACAATGCAGTCAGACAGGGAACGTTCTCCTGGTGTTCCCCAAACCCAGACTCGTCCATCAGACCGCCACATAGAGAAGAGTGATCGGTCTCTCCACAGAACACGTTTCCACTGCTCCAGAGTCCAGTGGCGGCGTGCTTTACATGGCTTCATCTGATGCTCGGTGTTGTGCTTGATGTCAGGCTTGTTCGGAGCTCTGCTCTGTTGTTTTGCAATAATCCCACTTCCAGCTGATGGTGGAATATCTGGGAGGGAAGAAACTTCACCAGCTGACTTGTTGCAGCGGTGGCATCCTGTTACATTACTATTACAGCAGCACGCTGGAGTTTGATGAGCTCTTTAGAACGAGCCATTCTTTCACTAATGTTTGTAAAGACAGACTGCATGGCTAGGTGAGGCACCTGAGGCAGTGGGACTGAATGAAACACCTAAACTCAATGATTTAAGAGGTGTGTCCCAGTACTTTTAACCATATCCATAGCAATGTATCTTCAGTCTTCCATCCATCTCTGTCCCATGACTGCATATTCCAAATAAGGAGCAGCAGTGGAATCATCTTTATGCTTTGGAAGATTCCTAATTGATAAGATAAGATAAGATAAGATATTCCTTCCTATTACTCCCATGGTGGGGAAATGACCCAGAAGTATTGTAAGTAGGTTGGTTTCCATCCAAATGTATCGAAATTTTTGAGCGAATTTTGTCAAAATGTGCAAAAGAAAATGCGAATTTATGCCTGTTTCCATTAGTTTTGTTTTGCGATTATTGAGAGGAGAGTGCGCCGTGAGATGACGCCATAAGATAGCGTCTGTGTGTCCACTGAACAACAACAAACACTCAGCTGACACTCAACAGCTGATCAGGGACAGATTCCTGCTGAACTTGTCGGCTCTTGGGAGAAGTCTGCTTACTATTTTGGCAGCGCTAACTTCGTACCGAACCATCCTAAATAAGGAATAAGAGACTAATAATAATAATAACTAATAATAAGACTGTAGCGTAGAAGTGTGACGTGGTATCCGGTCCAGTCATCGTTTATTCGCAAAACCTGTTTCCACAGCAAAAAGTCGCATTTTCTTTTATTGATACGCTAAGAAATCCACCCCCTCCAAGCGTAAAAACTTTTTTTGCGAATTTTCGGCCGTTTTTCGAATTCCTAGCGTTTCCATCCAAGTTTTTTTTTTTTTTTTTCGCAATTTCTGAAAATGCGAATAAAAATAGGTGGATGGAAACCCAGCTCGTGGCAGCCGTGATAGAAACTGGTCCAATTCTCTAAATGCTAAGAAAGGTGCTCCAGTACTTCCTGTCCCACCTCCTTTAGTACAAGATGCACTGGACCATCCCTTATGAAAGGAAAGGAGATAATGCTGTCCCACAATTCCTTGCGGCTGCAACATTTAACATTTACACACCTTTTGGCCATTTCAAGATGTTTACTGAGTTTTGTGGTGGTTCTTAACAATCAATCTTAAAAGTCTTACAGTCACCATAATCAAAAGATGAACTATAACACAAGTCTGTCTGTCATGATACCGGATATGAGACGATTTTGGCCAGATGATGTTTTTAATTCAACATGTTTGAAACTTGAGAATGATAATATGTACAGTATTAGATTTGTAAGCCTAACATGTTATACCTGTCATGCAGGAATCTAACATTTTTTTCATAGAATCATACTAACTGGAATCCATGTCAATAAATTTGAGAGGGCAGGGTGAGAATGAGCAACCATTCAAAATGGGACAACCATTTCACTTTTGTGACTGATAGCCTATATCCCTTTTTCTATTTCAATTCCAATTCTGGCAATGAATGAATATTTTTCACCATGTTGTCCAGGTTTATATATCCTGCATGAAACAACACTATTAGAACACACAGAAACACAAAACATAGATACATCTAAATAAACAGAGATATTGCGCGCGCACGTGTATGTACACACACATACATGCATTTACTTATGTCTCTTTGGGGGACACTACATAGACTTACATTTATTTTCTGGAGACCTACCCTAACCACAACCATAATGACTACATACCTAACCCTAACCCCAACCCCAACTTTAACCTAATCCTAACCTTAACCACTGACTCCAAAAGCAGCTTTTTCCAAATGGGGACATGGCTTTTGTCTCAAGTCTGGTGCATGTCCCTGAAGGTAGTCAAAAACAGACCCACACATACGCACCAGTAAAAACAGACAGCCAATGATATGCAGACACAATATGCACATTTATATTTAGTTTGTTTGACTCCCAAAAGAAATAAAAGCAATATAAAATACAATTTACAGTATGATACAGCACTGGGTCCAAAGATATTCTGCACACATGGTTGATTGGTTCCAACTTAACAAGGGTGGGGAACTACAGTATTATTTCTCTTTAGTATTGAGTCACAAGCAAGTGGGATGCAGATGCATGTGGTTTGAAGAAGGTGGATGTCAATTCTACTGCACACGCACACACGGGCACCAAAATATGAACAAGAACTACAATATACACATGTGCACAAAAGATTTACTCACAAAAACAAAACAAAAAAAAATGCTGACAAAGAGATAGGTGGGTTCTGTCACAAATCAGAAAGGACTCAAGTGCAGAAACACAGACAGGAGGCAGGAGTGTGTTGAGATCAGCTCTTTTACTGGAGGCAGAAGGCAGGTAAGTCTAAACAATGCAAGGTTCAAAGCCAACGGTCAGTCCAATCAAGCAGAGGAACAGAAGCTTGAGGCAGGGTTCAGAGTAACACTCCCAGGCAGGGGGTCTTAACAGGCAGAAGAGGAGATTCAAAGCAGGCAAAGTACAAACTACAATCTGGCAGTTTAGTGTTGCAGAGAGTGGTATAAACAACTGCAACTAATGAGCCTAATCAGCTGATGGGGACCAGGTGTGTGCAAAACTTGGAGGGCTGACAGAAGATTGGCTGATGGGTGGTGCAGAGGGTGTGCAGGTGGGTATGGCAGGTATCTTGGGTGGGAAAGTCACCCGATCTACAATGAATCACTCCATTCGATGGGAAGAAATTACTCAAAAATCCCCTCATTCAATGAGGCGGAATTGTGCAATTTTTGCAACCCAGTTTACCCAGATTACAGGAATTACTCCAAAATCCCCATCGAATGGAAACAGGTTTCTATTGGCCGTCCTCTGGGGGCCCCCTGCCGCTGCCTCCAGACCCAAATTGCACGAATTGCTCCCAAAACCCATTGAATGGCAATATTGAAATATATTAATTTTTAGCCCTCATTGCCATAGCAGCCTCACTCCCCCATCTGAAAGAGGGGGCGGGGCGCCCGTTAGAACAGCCAATGGGGAAGCGTTGCCATTCAATGGGGTTTTGGGAGCAATTCGTGCAATTTGGGTCTGGAGGCGGTGGCAGGGGGCCCCCAGAGGACAGCCAATAGAAACCCGTTTCCATTCGATGGGGATTTTGGAGTAATTCCTGTAATCTGGGTAAACTGGCTTGCAAAAATTGCACAATTCCGCCCCATTGAATGAGGGGATTTTTGAGTAATTTCTTCCCATCGAATGGAGTGATTCATTGTAGATCGGGAGCGAAAGTTGACAACAGGTGACAGTGATCAGACAGGAGGGGATCGTGTCTGGATGGTAACCCTAGATTTGCGAAAATCTCACACATGCGCATTTGATTCATCACAGTAGCACTTCGCTCTGGTCCAACCTTAAAGAGTGACTCAACACCAGCAGAAAACTTCCCTGCACTGCCCTCTAGGGGTTGAAACTTTCAGACATGTTGCACTTCTGGCCATTCGCAGTCAGTGATATAGCTGCAGGTACTTTGCAACTGACAGCTGCTAAAAAGACCTGCTGCCACATCACTAATTGTGGCCAAAAGTGCAACATGCCTAAAAGTTTTAACCCCTAGAGGGCAGTGCAGCAGAAGATTTTTTGGCGTTGGTAATTTAGTGTTGCATTACCCCTCAACCATCACCTTAACCATAACCACATTTGTGAGAGGTCAAAATGAGATTTATGAAAGAAGGGTTACCATGTAGACAGGAGCACAGGAAGGTGTGGAGGTATGGTTCCTGTGTGCAATTTCTTTTCCGTGCATGATTAAGTCATTTCAGTGGTCATTTTGGCTTGTTGGTTAGGGATTAGGTCAGGTTAAGGTTAGTTTTAGGGTTAAATTTGTTATGGCTATGATTTGGAAAAGGCTGTAAAGCATGAATTTAAGTCAATTAGATCATGACTTTGCCATCCTGGGAAAAATATAGCACTTCCTGTGCAGGGCCACACAGAGCAGAAAGAGAGGGCAAGGAGGGACTGGAGGTTCTGGCTGAGTCTATCATGTGTTCACTCGCAAGACAAAATATTCAGATGCTGGTGGATTACACCCATACACACACCCACTCACACACACACACACACACACACACAATGCAATGCAATGCAATGAGAGTCACAGCGGGGTGGTAGACTATTGCTTCCGCCTACTCGCCTGCTCAAGTAAAATCTATAGTTAGAAGGACAAAAGCAAATACATAACTCCTCTTAACAAGAACGAGGCAATCTCCTGTCATTTCCGCTCCAGTCAGCCACTGTATTGAACACACACACACATACACACACATTTTCTCTCCCACATCTCAAATACACCATATTGGGATACTGTAGCAGCAAGAGGTAGATGGGTATTTTTACTTGGATAGGGCTGTGGGTAAACAAGACATTGTGTTGAGCATTGTGTCAGCAGCCTGGCTCTGCCCCCATGCCTTGCTGTCCCTGGTCCTGCTCCCCCTGCTGGCCCCGCCTACTCCCGCTCCTTCCATGACCATTAGCTCTGCTGCATTCCTACATTTATGCATTTGATTCTTTGTCCTGGACCCCAGTAATGCCAGTTTTTCTTCCATTTTTCACCCTGTTACATCTGGAGTTTTCTTTCTTGCCTGCAATGGGGATTAAGTCAGTTGGTGTTGTCCTGTTTGTTTTAAATATGTGGGCATATAAAGCCCTTTTTGACTGTGAACGCTGATATTTGGCTTTAAATAAACTTGAAACTGAGCTGTCATGTTGCAGTTGCACTCTGTGGAGCGGAGCTGCATCTGGTTTAGTGAAGTACAGTAAACATATGCAAAAAACAAATCACAGCCAGTGGTTTCTATATGCTCTATTATGTAACACTGGATTCTTATTATTGAAGTTGTCATTTACCAGCACCTCCATGAGAGGAGCTGGGGGCAACACACATCAGGTGACACTGTTTCATTTGTGTGTGTGAACCTGTGTAATTTGTGGGAGTCAATGGGAAAATGAGGATCCCTTCCATTATTCCTGAAGCTGTAGCTGTTTGAAGATGCATGTTTTCTGTCTGACAGCAGTGACATGCTTTGTGCAGTACAGTGCTGGAGCCCTCGGTAAACAAGGCGCTGCGCTGAGCTGTCATATTTTGAGTTGTGCTCCGTGGAGTGTGACTGGGTTTATTTAGACAAACGTATACAGCAATACCCCTGCAACACAATACACATTTATATGAAAAGAAGGTAAAAAAATATTCTGTCTCTGAAAAGTTTGAAAAACATTAGTAGTTAACTGGTTTCAAAACTTATTTTCTTTTTTTTTTTCCTCTCTCTTGAAGGGAAAGTTTGACCTCATTATACAATGTTTTTTATAGTAGTTCGCTCTCTGAACTCTTGGAATTATGGCAGGCTGACAATTTAAAAAAATAAAAATCATCTACATTTTTGTTTTAATTTTAGGTTATAAAACTCAAAACTGGATGTAGGCATGTACTGCTTTGAAATCCTTGTCTGCTGTTTTGTGAAATGTTTGTGCTGGTGCTCTTGGTAAACAGGGATATGCGTTTAGCTGTCATGGGCAGCAGTGCTCTGTGGACTGTGACTGGCCTCGATATGCTGCAGGTCCTCCAGCTCCACTCCTCAGTGTGCACTTAGTTGCTGCCTACAGCAACAAGACTGAACAGGTGAATCCAGGTGAAAGCTCACACTCTGCATTGATTTCACCTATAGCTTAAGGTGGACATAAACAATAAAAAAAAATAATTTTTGTTTTTTTACAACAAAAACCCTTTTCAGACAGGATTAGTTTTACATTGGGGGCTGTCAGGTATTTTTCTGTATTCTCATTGATGTTATATTGCAGAGCAAATTACCTGCTGTTTTGGTTTTTCTTTCTTTTCTTTTCTTTTTTCTTTTTTTTTTTGGTTGATGTTGCTGCTTCAGACATTTTCTGCAAACTGAATGCTACACTTGATTGTGAGCACAGTTTGTCAACTGGTGTTGGAGTCTTGGTTTGCCTCAAACAGAAATTAAACTCGGTGTCCCTTTCTCGGCCCAGTGCCTCGCCTTCTCTGTTTTTCACAAGGGTTTATTCAACTTGTTTTTTTAGCACCATATGACCATGTGTGATGTACACATCTTGGTACTAGACACCCCTATCTCTGTAATACTGAAATCCCATCTGAGAAATCCACTGCAAAAACACAAAATCTTACCAAGATTATTTGTCCTATTTCAAGTCAAAAATGTCTTATTTCTAGTCAAAATATCTCATTACACTTAAAATAAGACATGATCACCTCGGAAATAAATTGTTTTTAGACAATTTTCACTTTTTTTTTCACTTTTCACAATTTTCACTGAAACAAGTGAAAATTTGCTTGTTTCATTGGCAAAATTTGCCAGTGGAAAAAGTGAAAATTCACTTGAAATAAGTGAAAATTAGCTAGAAACAAGAAACAAATTTTGCCAATGAAACAAGCAAATTTTCACTTGAAACAAAAGACAATTGTCTAAAAACAAGTTACTTCTGAGGTGATCATGTCTTATTTTAAGTGTAATGAGATATTTTGACTAGTAATAAGACATTTTTGACTTGAAATAAGACAAATAATCTTGGTAAGATTTTGAGTTTTTGCAGTGATGAATGGGTACATGAAAGTATAAGCATCCCATATTAGTAATTACAGCTGCTCCATGGCCTTTTCAAAACAGTTCAGTAAACAGTTCAGTGATGTATAAGTATCCCCACCATCAACAATCTCAGTTAAAATTAACCTCACCTGTGCAACAGTTGTAACCACACCCGTTCTAGTGATTTCAAATAGGCCTTGCAAATAAATGATTGTCTTACATGGTAAAAATTAGACTAATAACTAATTACAGACAGCTGGCATAACCCAACTAGACCCTTGATTATCCTGCTGCGCATGTGAGGTTCATTGTGATTTGTGGAGTAATGATACATCCCTTTCTGAGATTAACTGTTCCAGGAAGAGTTTTGAAAATGACTCAAATCAATGGAGGGGCTTTTAAAAGTCAGACGTCATTTAGGAAACTAATCCCATCCAAATAAGACTAAAGATGAGAAAGTAATTAGAGCAGAGATCCCAAAGGAGTGCCTTGTGAATACGTAATATATCACCTTGTAAAGTCCTGTAGATAACACCATTTCATCATTTCCACATAATAACATCATAACAATACAGTTCTGGGTAATATACAGTATGCCCACAAGCGCTTATTGGACAGAAAATGTATTGCCTCTATTGTCAATTTGTTAAAACAGTATTGATATGACAACAGCAAAACCCCCTCCCTGAATCATAATCATAATCCTAACCTTAACCCTTGTGGATATATGTCACCCAGAACTGCATTGGCATTCAAATATAGCATAAGGCATGGTTTTTAGCTGTTGTAGCTGAAATGTATTATAATGCTGTTGCTTGCATGTCACAGTCTTCCATTATTGAGCATCTGAACATTCAGGTAAATGGAGGTTAAGGATGGGGAATGTCAAAAAGAAAATCCAGTGGGTATGAAGTCTCACTTTCTGCCTCCAAAGTTGGGCCCAGAAAGTGAGATGTGACAGCCAGAAAGAGTCGGCCAAGCAATCATTAGTATTGATCACCAGCTATTATAAACTCTTTGCAGACATCATACATTATGACCATTTTGTACTATGGGGCAGGAAAAATCTGACTTATGGCCCATTTAAACCCCCATGGAAGGGAGATGCAGAAGAAGGCGGTGAGACAGGATAAACCTTGAGACTATAAAGATTAAATTTTTCGAAATTATGTAAAGAGGGGAGTAAGACATTGGGAAGATGCCCCTAATATATTATCTGGTGGATGCTTTTATCCAAAGGCTTTCAGTGTGTTATGACCTGATATATATTTAGCATGGGAAACCTCATCTCAACCTAAATTTAACAACTTAACTTTACAAGTGTTAATGGCTTTCTGTTTCACAGGGAATAACTCACTTGAAACAAATTTTCTGTGCAGAGGATCAACCAACAAACAGTGGGTTAAGGCCTCACCATAGGCTTAATCAATAAAATATGCATCTAGTCAGTTTGCTACTTAGTACATGCTAATAAAAAACAAACTGTAATAACTTTATTTCGGAATTCATTTTCTTTATTTATCAAAGAATTTCCTTATTCCATCAATGATCCCCTAATGTAAGGGGACTTTAACAACTCTAAAAAGAAAATGTCTACCTAAAAGAAGTCTGCTTGACTAGCAACCTGCAAACTGATAAGTCTTTGGCATCTATCCAAGACAGATCAGCTTTTGACTTATGAGGATGCCCTGGATAGATAGAAATGAGGCGATTGTGCTATCTAGTAAATGCTTCCATAAGCAAAGATAACACATTTTTCATTGTTCTGGGAACTCCCTTTGACTATATCAAGGGCCCAAGGGTGTCGCAGAGCCCTATTTTGAGAACCACTGGGGTTGATAATTTCAAAAACTGCTAAGCTCAGCTTCCCATTATAAACTCCACCTGGGTGCTGAATCCAGCAAACAACACTCCCATAATAACAAATCCAGGACAGCAGTCCCATATAACGTGTTATGTAATACTGCCCTGGTTTCCCTGCTATTCAATAGTAGACAATGAGCTCTGAAAAAGATAAATGAAGACTGAGCATAGGAGCGGTGCATCGTAACACTCAGAAACTTTGTGAAGGACACCGTCAAAGGCAAATCAGTGTAGTGGAGAAGGGCAGGGAACGCCCATTACCATTAGACCCTCAATTTATGCTATGAGTGAACAGGAATGGAATAAGATCCATGCGACCGTCACGCGCAAGTGAACTGTCACTTAACCAATCAAGTCATGAGCTCTGAGTCTGTCACTGGTCTGCTCCAGTCTGCACGGCTTAGTGTTTATAATCCCACCACGGAGCAGAAATGGTTTGTCTGTCTGTCTGTCTGTCCTGATATTTTACCCAATGCAGCCTGCTGTAAGTGGTGCACTTAAAGCATTACACAGCATGAAAAACACTTTATAAGCATATTGTAAGTACATGATAATTATACTTGCAATGTACAATAATCACAAATTGCAAAATAATAATAAAAAATAAAAACTATAGTTTGATACAACAACGTATTTGTGCCACTGCAGGGAGAAAAAAATTGAATTTCTGAGGTTAAAGTGGTAAATTAATGAGAAAAAAACACAAAAATTTATGAGAAAACTCTGAGAATAGTCACAAATTTGTGAGAAAAAAAATCTAATTCTGAGATTAAAGTTGTAAATTTATGAGAAGAAAACATTTATGTATTCAATAAATGTGGGTCACTGGTCTAATTCGTAGTGTTGTGAGAACATAAAGCTCAAAATGAGGACAATGCTAAAAACACAAGAAATACTGAATTGAATTGCTCAACTACATCAAAATATTCGTCAAAATATTCATTAATTTAGTGTCACTCAAATATCAACAAATGCAGAACAATACTTCACAAATAAAATTGTAAATTGTATGGCACAAATAAAAAATAATAAACTGTTCAATATCTGTATTCTGCAATAAATCTGCAATTATAGCTGTGTAGCACTCTTAAATTGAAGAACAAAGTCCAGCACACTAAAGCTTCAGTCTGCCTTAAACCTGCAGGAGCAAGCAGCCACCAAAGTAAGATCCATGCACACACACTCACACACACACACACACACACACACACACACACACACACACACACACACACATACACACATATAAGAGTCAGAATCAAAAAGGAAGTGCAGTGGACCAAACCACTGCAGTTGAGTTTTTCTCAAAAATTTCCGACTTTAATCTTGGAAATTCTAAGGTTATTTTATTTATTTTTATTTTTTTTTTTTTTCTGGAATATCCCCCTTTCCCTACCCCAGCCGTGTCATTTTTTTCTCTCTACAATGGCTCTAATATGCCATTGTAGTTTGAGGGTCAGCTTTAATGCATGGTATTTAACTTAATGCAATTTCCTGATGTCTGGTAATGGTACTGTAAGTTCTCTGCAGTTTACCACGGGGGTCAGAGGTCATGAGCAACCTCAGCACTGGGAAAAAAATAAAAAAAATAAATAAAAAAGACGCTCTGTTGTAGGCATCAAACTTACAGCCTTTTTGTCAAAGACCGGTTACTTTATCCTCTGAGTCATCTTGATGAGTACACCACCAACTGTACCATGCTCAGAAAATGTTGTTAAGTAAGCAAGTGTGTTTTGCGTCAGCATATGTAAAACTCATAGCTGAGTCAGAATAGCCTGTCCACCTCTACCTGGTAGAGCATGTATCACATACAGTTAAAGCTCAGTCCTTATCGCAGCGACTCAGATTAGATTCTGGCCCAGGCCTCTAGCTGCATGTTGTCCTTTTTTTTTTTTTTTTTTTTTACCTCTCCGTCCTGTGGAAAATCTCCATCTTGACAACTTATTCAGTCTAATCTTCAACATTTTTCTTCAAACAGATAAAACTGATCTGCCAGAGGGATGAGATAATCCCACTTGCTTCTAATGCTAATCAACTTGTTTCTATAATTTGATTTTTTTTAAGCAAGTGTAATTGTCTTGATTGCAGTGAGGTGCCTCATTCTGTCTTGTTTAAACATATTTATACTTGTTCCCAGAAAAAGTCCTGAAACAAGTGACCAACTGCGTTGGGAAAGGTGGGATTATTTCATCCCACTGGCAGGTTATTATATATTTTGAAGAAAAACTAGATTTTAACACCGAAGATCAAACTAAATGACTTATTAAAACAAAACGTGTAGAATTTTGCAGTCTTGGCTGTTGCAGGCATCAAATATTTGGCCTTTTTTTAAATTACAGAATGGTTAGTTTATCTTCTAAGCCATCCAGATGAGTAAAACAACATTCATATATTTATGTGCACAGAAAATTCTGTTCTTAAGGAAGCAAGCTTGATTTTGAGTCAGTATATGCACAGATAATAACTGGGTTAGAATATCTTAGTTCAGCTCAAACTCTGAGAATGAGAAACCTCATTAAGATGCTGGGCCTGTTCTCATATTAAACTATGACATGAAAATATCGTTCTGCTGTCACTTTTGGGTTTTGGTGTCTGCAGCATGAATTCAGACTGACACAGTGCCATGGGAACAATTAGGCAACAGTGGAAAGGGTATAAAATTTGCAATGTGCAACAATGCAGTGCAACAATTAATTATTAAAATCAGATAACTTAGATAAACAGTTCCTCCCTCATATTCCTTCTTAAATACAAAGAAATAAATGCAAATGTAAATACACAATATTAAATAAATAACTAAATAATGACAAAATGAACAGTAGAAATTGTAATAACGCTAACACTTCCAGAATAAAATGTAAAGCTGAATAATTATTTTTGAAAACTATGTACAGATGTGTAAAAGGTTCAGAAAAAAGAAAAAAAAAATCCATGACCAGCCGCACCAGCCGAGGTTGAAACAGCCACAGAAGGGCCAGGAGGCTCAGTGGCTGCAGGGCTGGAAGGTGCTGCTCGCCTGCAGAGGAGGACAGACTTTACATGAGGAAACAAACAAAAACAGCCAGTCATGTTTGATGTAACAATGTCAAACCACAGAAGTGTTGTGTCAGTCCTTTTTTCATGCATATTGTATCTCCAAACCTTCCCTGAATCCTCTCAAAGGACAGACAGTTTCATCAACTGGAATTTAAAAAATAACCATATAACTTATATTTAGCTGAGAGGAAATCTAGAGTCATGTTTTTATTCATACATGTACATTACATGAACATTACTGTCATGCAAATCCAACTACACATAACTAATATTTACATGGATAACTGGTCAAAATATGCAAAAGTATTTCCTAAAGTTAAACATCAGAATATAGGCAGGTTGACTTGTGATTACATAATATATAACAGTAACAGTCTCATAAAGTTATATTATTTTATTCCAGCCACATCAGCCTTGTATGAGGCCTTCTGCAGCTCTGGGATGGAGCTGGATTCCTTGTTCTTAATATCACAGCATTTTCCACATGTTTGCTTGAGGGAAGTTTAAAATAAAGAGCAAATATTTGCATTTAAAAATTTTATTTTAAGAGTCAGACAAAAAGAGAGCACACCACCTCCACTGCACACATCTGAAGCCATTCACTGCCAAATCACAAATGACTTGTGATTCAGTCTTTTCCACACTACATTTACACCACATTAACATCTGTCTAACACACATCCAAACAGAACTCTAAGTACTCCTAACTGATAGATGTTCACTGATATATATGTGTGTGGAACTGATTCAACTGTGTTAAAATTCAATAAACTGAAACCATACATATAGTATACAACAAAGACACATAATTAGTTGCTTTTGAATTTCTGTTCTGCGATCTGTTCCTGGCACAGGGTCATTAGGCGTTCTTTCTGGAGGAAATACTGTAGATTTGATTGGTAGTGATACACCACATTTCATTTCAATATTGTGCAGAACACAGCAGGGCTGGACTTTATATGGCATGCACAGAAGATTTAAACCTGTTGGATAAAGGCACATTTATCCACCCTGTCACGCCCAAAGCTGTGTGCATGATGCTGCTTACATGACAGCTCATGTCTGCTGTGGAGATTTACCAGAGGTGTAATAAGCAAAAAACTCTTATTACCAAGAGCAACAGTGCAGTAGTTATGTAACTAAAACTAACAGAAATGCCTTTCAGTGACAAATTAGTTACTAAGAAGCCATCCATCTGTACAACACTTCAATCCAGAGACAAGCCCACGAGGCTGTGTTACAGTACAAATGGCGTGCATGCTTCCCTCGGCCAGCGGGCGTTTACCAGGTGGTATCTGGCATCCAAAATGACACGCACAGTGATGGAGTGGTGTTGTTTTCAGCTGAGAAATGGGAACGGGATCTGGGGAGGTCGCCTTGATGTGGACAGTTGCTATCTATTGCTCCGATGACATTTGGAGACCAGCCATGGAATGAAAATCACTCTTAATTTGTGTCTATGGGGTTGAAGTGAATAGGGAATTAGATGCACTGGTGTAGCAGCCTAATGAGACCATTTAAAAGAGGACTGTGAAACACCAGATGGGACTCCTATCTCTTTTTAAAATGGCTGAGAAAGCCAGTTGTACAAAGCACTTAGCGATGTGGAGGAGCAGGCTTTCATCAGTTTGTCTCCTGACTTGAGGCTCCAGACAAGCACAGATGAAGAAAAGCACCTCTCAGCAATCTAAAGCGCTTCACCCACCATTTTATTTGTCTGGGCAAATAGATATATGTGTTCTTTAAAATCACACTTTATCTCTTTAGCCTGGTAAGCCAAGGCATCGAGCAGCAGCAAATATGTCATCTGAAAGACTAGGCCATACAAAGTAGCTGGCTTGTGCAGTAATTATCGAATAATGTTAGCCAATAACATTTATCTGAGTATTGCTTTCCAGACTACAAGTGAAACTATATTAATTGACCCACCCAATGTTTGTTTCATTTTTTCCTTAATGAGGATTTCTTATAAGTTTTCCTTTGACTTCATGTTTTTAGCTTGTTTGAGCACTGTATTGCACCATTGATTGTTAATTAGTTAAACCCATTCCAAAATGAGTTTGTGATTAAGGAGCCACATAAACAAGACTGACTTGGCTTGAAAATAAAGGAATTAAGCCCACATCACCTCCAAAGGACTCAACAGTAACTTTTTGCATCCTCAATCCACCTTTGTCCAAATCTGCTCCCACCTGAATTAGGAGAAAAAAACAAAAAGCAAACAAAAAACAACAACAAAAAAAAAAACATCAGACTGGGCACCTCTTGGTGTATTGTCTTCATCTCCTTCAGGACTCCTCTGCTGGCAAACATAAAAATTTGATAATGTCATCCTGGAATTTGTTTCATGTGAGGCCAGCTGGTCTGGCGGCGGTTTTCATTGTTATGTGACACCATTGTTTCTGTTGAACTGTTTGTGCCTGTTTTATTATTTTATTCATACACTTACCTGTTTTAGTCTTCTGTCACCTTATTACATTGCATTCATGTCTGATCTTTTTTTTATATATAGTTTGTCTCATTGGTTTCTGTTTATTATCTTGTTGTAAAAAAATAAATAAAGAAAATAGTGTTACAAGTAATGATAATAATAATAATAATAACTTCAATTTATATAGCGCCTTTCAAAACACCCAAGGACGCTTTAGCACAGCAAAGCACAAGCAATCAAACAGAAACAAACAGACAGAACGAACAGACATCACAGGTAAGCAAAAGAGAAAACTAAAGAGAAAACTAGCCCAGCTAACAAGGACCAAAGGCCAGACTGAATAGATGCTTTTTGAGAGCAGATTTGAATGAGTCCAGGGTAGGGGCGAGACGTATCTTAGAGGGGAGAGAGTTCCAGAGGGTGGGGGCAACAATGCTGAAAGCTCTGTCCCCAAAGGTGCGTCGGCAGGTGCAAGGGACCACGAGCAGGCCCATGCCTGTGGACCAAAGACTCCTGGATGAAGTGTGAAGGTGAAGGAGGTCAGATAGGTACCGGGGGGCCAGGGAGTGGAGGGACTTGTAGGTGAGGAGGAGGATTTTATAGGTGATGCAAAATTTCACCGGGAGCCAGTGAAGGTGGATGAGAGTGGGGGTGATGTGCTGCCAGGGTTTGGTGTGGGTGAGAACCCTGGCAGCTGAGTTCTGGATGTACTGGAGCCTGTCCAGGGTCTTACTGGTTGCCCCAAACAGGACTCCATTGCAATAGTCCAGGCGGGTGGTAACGAAAGCATGGATGAGGGTCTCAGCAACGGTGTCAGTGAGCGATGGCCGGAGTCTAGAAATGTTTTTGAGATGAAAACAGGCAGATTTGGTGATGGATTTGACCTGTGAACGGAATGAAAGGGTGGAGTCCAGAATGACGCCAAGGTTGTGGACTTCAGGGGATGGGGAGAAGGAAATCCCCAACCTTCCGGAGAAGTGCCTTGGGCGCCACAACCAAGAGCTCGGTTTTCTTGCTGTTAAGTTTGAGGAGATTAGATGACATCCATGATTTAATATTATGAAGGCAGCTGACAAGAGACTGGGGGGGAAGCTGAGTGGAAGGGGTGGTGCTAAGGTAAAGTTGAGTATCGTCGGCATAGCAGTGAAAATTGAGACCGTGATGGCGAATGATCTGACCTAGGGGAAGCATATAGATTGAAAAAAGAAAGGGTCCAAGGACAGAACCTTGAGGCACACCAAGTAGTCTTCCTATTATCCGTAGTAGTAGATCTGCTAGAATGTTTAGATGTCTGACCCTATGATAGGTAGTGCAGCTACTCAGCAGACAGAATATTTTGTTGGATTTCATTGTGATGTTTTTGTACTGAAAACAAAGGAGGCTGCCTGCTTAGGTAGTGGTTCAAATAGGACGACACAGATAGAAATACTGAAAAGCTTATGTGCATGTTAGTATATATAGAAACTGCTTTATTGTGCCTGCCCATACAAAGACAGACAGAGAGAGGGAATGTGTGCATTTGTGTGTGTGAGTGTGTGCGGGAGAGATAGACAAAGAGAGAAAGCGAGAGATAGTAAGACTGGGTTCAGGGAGCTGCTGGATGACAGCAGAGGAGTCCTGTGTCTTGTGCTCTTATTGGCTCCCTGGCTGGAGGTCTTGACCGGCAATTCCAGATATTTAACCCGGCTAGATATCTGGGATGCATCGGCGATACTGCCGCAAGCCTCTTGGCTGGTGTCTTTGAACACTTCACACATAGCACCTAAACACTGACTTGCCTCTGATCTGGGGCTTTTAAAGCTTTGGAGAGTAGAATCTGGGCTAAAATTGTGTAATGAACTTGGCGTTGTTGGAATAGCATCAATGGAAAGTTTCCCTTTGTCTTATTGTTACTGTGGCTCAATATATATTTCTTAAAGCTGCAGGGCCAAAACATGTATTTGATGCGTGCTTCAATAAAGCTCTGTAGTCCGTGGTTTGAACCATTCACTGAAAACTTTTCTTACTTAAGTACAAAATAAAAACTAGCAAGAAAATACTTTAAACATACTACAAAGCATGATAAACATGGCAAACACTGTCAAAGGCTAGTGTGTGCTCAAGACTCCATAGCTTCAACTAACTCTAACAAGCACACACATTTTAACCAATCAGAAGCCAGAGCTGACTGCAGTCATTATTGGTCCTAATACAGCATACTGCAGTGAAATTATGAAGCTGCTTATTATCCTTAGCAAATCAAATACAGCTCATGTTGCCTGTGTGTCACATGGAGTGCAAATGACCAAGCCAAGTTGTAAATGCAATTTGTAAAGTGGAAATTTAATGCTGTATGCTTTGTCTTTTTAATAAACAAACAAACACGCAAATAAATAAATAAAAGGAAAAAAACTTTTAAGAAATGTTTGCATCATTATTTAGACACCTGATGATGTGAATTTGGCTCTGCACGATCTAGTGGCTCAGATGAATGCAAGTAGTAAGGCATGCATATTTGCTTCATAGTGTAATACAGAAGTAATATCATATATCACATTTCACAACATTCAACATCCTGTTCACATATTGAATCCGGTCTGCAGTGTCTTGGCTTCTGTTTAGTCCAGAATGCAGCAAAATTCAAAATTCAAAGTCCAAATGCAGATCACACGCCCCTCCATTACTGAATCCTCATACCTGAGACATCCATGAGGTCAAACCAAGTTGATCATGCCTCTTATGCATCTTAAGCGTTTGATAAGGTGGTTCCATTCATTGTTTGTTTGTTTTTTTTTTTAAACAAAGTCTTAAGACTCATTTTTCTTTCTTTAATTCCATTTGATACTTTTTGGCTGTCTTTAGGTTCTTTTTTTTTTTTTTTTTTTTTTTTACATCTGAGACTTATTTTTGTCTTGTCTTGTATTTGCCTGCTTTATGTCTATCTTTTTTCTCTGGCCTTCACAGTATCTACTGTAGCTTTAATTGGTTTAAATCCCTCTAATTAGTCCTCTGATAGGGTGTGTCCTACATTTCTGCTGTATGGTATTTTAAAGCTCTTTTATCTCTTGTAAAACACTTTGTTATTGTGATTCACGGAGGTGCTGTATAAAAATTAAATTAAAACACTGAAGTGATTTGTCCCAGAAAACTGTTTGACATTGAATGCATACTGATATGAAACACTGCACCAGCCTTGTAAATCCTATGTAAATACAGCACTAAAATTTGAGCTGAGAGGTTTGCTGTTGTGCAGCGCTGCAACTTGCCGTATACAAACAGAAATATGCATATGAGCATGCAAATGTTGGAGTTTATGGTGCAAAGTTGCCGAGGGTTGATCAAACTGAGGACTGTTACAATAACAAAAACACATAACACATCATTTGGTGGTTGAGTCTGTATATGGGTCTCATCAGTCTGGCCATAGTGTTTGAAATGTGCTTCCTAAATAAATTTTGCTTTGTCTTGCAGTGTTCAGTGTTTTTGTGAGTTGAGTCTAAAGTCTAAACAGTCCTCTCATAAACTGAACATGGAAAACTTTGTGCAGTGCACCTTTAAGAAATTTACACTTATTCTAAAGTTGAATTTGTAAGTCGCTCTGAGAAAGTGTGTTAGCTTAAATAAAAAATTTTTAAATTAAATAAAAACATTATAAATAAACCTGTAGATCAGTGACTTTTAAATGGGGTCCTGACTCACAGGTGGGTCCCAGAATCTACTGTAATGATGAATGCAAGTGCGCCAAGTACTTATCTAATTTTTGACCAAATATGTGATGGGCTGCCTTGGGACAAGGAGTAGCGCGACTGTACGTGTGGGTCCTAGCATGAAAAGGTTTGGCAACCCCTGCTATAGATAACCAACCACACACACTCACACACATACAAACAAACACACACACACACACACACACACACACTGAGGCTACTTTCAATTGGCCTGTCAGCTCCTCACTAAACGATGGTCCTCATAAATCCTTATAATATTTGGCACTTATAAATCTGGCCTGTAAACGGCTTTATAGGACGTCTCACAATTGAAATGGGACCACAGGCATACCAATTTAGACACACATATACATAGGCTCATTCCTCTACAAACACACTGACTCATCTACACAAATAAAATGCACACCAATTCCCTCGCAAAAAGACTGTCATTCACTCACACACACACACACTCTAACACACACCATAAGGTCCCTTTTGTATTCCATTGTTTTTTTTTTTTATTTTTATGTGAGAACCCCGTAGCCCTTTATTTACTTTCCACAGAAAGTGCGTGGCAAATAAAAATGTATAATTTATTATTGTTATGTGTTGTGGAAATTGTTTGAAGGAAATTGTGGTTCTTTTGAGTCCCGAGGTTAGCTAAATGGTAGTGCTGCTACAGATCATTGGCTTTAAGAGCCTCATTTTCCCTCCCTGAAATATGTATGCCATCGATTGCATTTACAGCAATGCTATTTCTATCTCTGTTCTTCCTCCAGGTGAGGTCAGCATTATTGTTGCAGCATCTATTGCATTTCCAACTGTATGTGCCCATGACCACAATAAAGAACTATTGCTATTAAAGCTTTGACTGATTCTGGATTTCTATTAATTATAAATCCCGTCATCATGAATGTAATTCATTAATTAAGAAAATAATCCACCACTAGTATACTGATTACCTTACTATGATGATGACTGAAGAGAAACTGTCACTTCTCTGGCCAGTCTCTACAGGAAGGTCAGAGGTCACTGTTTATTCTCTGATGAAATGGAAAGGCTTGAAACCTCACAGCTTTGGTCATAAATCCATCCTGGGTACAACAGACAGTGAGTACGTTTACATGCACACCATATTCCAATTCGGGTCAATAGTCTTGTTAAGGTAATATTCCGAATAAGGTTTCCGTTTACATGTTACTTGGCATATTCCCGTGTTTCGGCGTATTCCACGCTCTTATTTAATGCAACACTCAACCTGCAGGGGGCAGCAATACGCCTCTAGGCGTCTGGTCTGCCAGAAATACAGAAGAACAAGAACAAGAATGATATTTAAGTCTTTGATTAGCTGAAGGCAGACTGCAGTCTCCTGGCTCTTGCTGCTGGTCGCCATGTCGTTCTCCCCGCTTGCAGTAACCATAGCAACAAAGATGCCCCAGAATTCCTTGCGAATCAGGCATGTGCAGACATAACTGAATATTCCGGTACGGGGCATTTTCCGATTAAGGTGTTTACACGGCACAATATTCTGGTTAAAACAGGCACATGCCAGGGGTCTTATTCGGAATTCTCTCCAACCGGAATATGACCTTAATCAGGTTCGGTGCGTGTTTACATGACACGTGCACAACCAGAATATTGAGGATATTCCGAATAATACAGGAATATGGTGTGCATGTAAACGTGATCAGTGTGTGGACATTTGTTGCCTTATTGGGTGTGTAGCTCCCAGCCAATCACAGCACATGGTACCAGATCGATAGCACAACATCCAATAAAACTACGAACTACGAAACTACGAAAATCATGGCCAGGCAATTTTCCTAGGACAGAGACGGAATGTTCTACATTTTGGACAGTCATTTCATTCCTCCGCCATCCTAGGAAACAAAAACTCGCTGGCGGTTGGCTTAGCTAGGAGGAGGGATCAACTTTGAATGTTGTGTTCCTACTCATTCTGGCTTTAAACAATTAGTGCCAGGGATTTACATTTTTAAAAGGTACTATGTGTATCATTGTTACAGCAACACATCATTACCACATTGGTTTGGAGACATTAGTATAATTGCTAAACAACAGCTGTGTCACAGTCCCCACACTTTCAGTCTTTGCTCTTTGCCAAGTGGCCACTTGAATTGGGAACCGGCCAAAGTGTGTTAGTAGGTGTAAAGATTGCAAGTGTTTGGAGGTTTTGTCATCAGTGTGTGTCGGTGTACATCAGGACACACTTGGCAAAAGGAAGATGTGTCCAGCTGCAGCAACAGGGAGATCAATCAGAAAAGAATGGCATAAATAGGATATGTTTTTGAAATGAATATGTCCATCAAGGGCATTGTTATCGATCCAAACATTTAAAAAAAAAAAAAAAAAAAAAAAAAAGGATGGCCAGAATAAACACATAAAGGGTCAGCATAATACATTACAATAAATCAACAAATAAAGACATAAATAAATAAGTAAATACTGGCCAGTATTAAAGGCTATAATTACCCGCTGCAGCTTTTGCTCACATATGAATGTTTTCTTGCCTGTCATCCTTCCTTTCAGCATACAGCCTCCTGATGAATTGTGGGATATTCCAAAACCATTCCAAAGGAGTAATAGGGTGAGTAACACACATTATTTGGAGAGGTTTCTCAGTGGCTTTAGCTGAGGCCATGTGATGCTGCAGATCATTCTCTCTTCCAGCCTCATTCCCTTGTTGAGTTATGTGTGCTGCTGATAGAATTCAGGTCACCGTCTCAGCAAAGCTTTGTGTTACTTAGGCACACCGAGTGATTGTACAGGACTCTTCAATACTTGAATGTCAAGTGTGGAAGTGAAATGAACCCTGACTGATCATGCCCACATGTCATGTTTTATGTTAGCTTCAACCAGAACATAAATGTATCATGTCACAAATGCATTCCTGTAGGGCTGGTACCAGTCAATAATATTTGCTCGTCTCCATATTTGCTTTGCCCCATTTTCTGGACTTGATTTATCAAGGGGAGCATTCTGCTGAGTATGCATGATCTTTTTCAGCTTTCCTGTGTTTCATATTCATACAGATCCACACACTCACACCTGCTGCTCAGTACAACTACAGTCTTTTACTGCCAGCCAATGGAAGCCTTTCCCATGGTAGGAATATAGGTTGATAGTGATATTATATAAATATGATATGAGACAGCTGTAGATATCATCTGGGATTTTTATATTGTGATATGGTTTAAGTGTTGTCTCCTCCTGATTTTACAGTAAATGCTATTTTCTCAGTTCATTAAAGTTATTGTTATTTTGTCAATTGTCTCTTCTCTCTTGGTCATCACATCAATTTGACAGGCAAATTAATACTGAAAGGTAAATTAATATGTTTAATTTTACCTTGTCATCTGCTAACTCAGTGCTGGCTCTACCTATGTTGGCGTTCTAGACATGTTGCATTCAGTCACATGTGAAAGTGTTGAATGCACATGTGAGGATGTAATTATCACATAATTTAATGTGACATGTTTTCACATAAAATTATAGTCCACATAAGAAGAATCAGTCACATGTGATAATGTGGAATTCACATGTGGAGATAGAAATGTCATGTGATTTCATGCTGTTTTCAAATGTGGACATTCTGGTTGTTACATGCGTAAATACTAATTCCACATGGCTTTGTGTGACTAATTTTCTTTTCACATGTGGAAAAGTCCAATTGTGAAAACAGAAAATCACATGTGAAAATATCTAGTTCACATGTGACATTTTATTCTTTTAATATTTGAAAACTGAAAATCACATGTGAAAAGTTAAAGTTCACGTGACATTATGTTCTTTTCACATGTGAAAAAGTTAGTTCACATATCGCCAGTCACATGAAAATGGTAATTCACATGTGAAATTCAAATTTCCACATGTGAAAAGGCATATTTCACATGTGACATTTTTTTAGGGGTTGTACACAGCTCATGGAGAAGCCTGTGATTTGGACTGGTGTTATTACCAATCAAACTTTCAATGTTTTTCATTCAACATCTTGTTAAAAATGACAAAAATGACAAAAATACACAATTCACAAGTTTGAACAATTCTGTTTTTGGAATGATTCATTTGATTTGAGTGTGTAAACTGTGTTTCAATACAACCATTTGATTCAGTACCTTTAGCCTAAATGTTATTATTATTATTATTTTAATTTTTAACCGTGAATGAATCAGTTAAAATAGTTTTGTACAGATGCTGGCTGAAGTCAGAAAGTGAGTATTCACTACTTCTTTTAGCAGATTGGTGCAGCTGTTGCAACTTACAGTCACTGTTTCCATGCATCAGTGTGATAGAGGAACTGTTATACTGATCTGTGAACGTAGGACTGCAGATCCACAGTTTTTGGTTTTGGTACAAAGCTATAACCCCTAATACCTTACAACACATTGTTTGGACGGAATATAATTAGATTCTAATTAGGAAACATAACATTTTACTTGGAGATCATTCTCTCCAGTCACTGAGTATCTTTAAGTGAGCTAAGTAGCTCCGCTGCTACACGTCATTGGCTTTACGAGTATCATTTCTGCTCGGTGAAACATGCCTGCTTTTAGTATTTAGGTCAATGCTATCTCCATCTCACTATCTCAACAAAGCTCCTCATCTCTATGGCTTATTTTCTTCACATGCACGTGTGTGTGTGTGTGTGTGTGTGTGAATACAGTATGTGTGTTTCAACAACACACACACAACACATTCTCCATTTCCCATCCTCCCCGTCAGCCAAGCAGCTGCAGACACAAAACACTCTTTCTCTCGTTTTCGTCTTCTCCATCTGTATCTGCCTCTCTCTCTCTCATCCCCTTTCTGTCTTTCCTCTCTCACTGCCTCTTCTTTCTTTCTCCTTTCTTCTTCCTGTCTTCCCTTTCTTCCTCTCTCTCCTGTTTGTCAGCTGAGCAGCAATGTGAAGCAGCGATTGACGCCCACGCTCTCAACCTCTTTTATTGCTTCATACACAGAGGGAAAGGGGGGAAGAGGGAGAGAGAGAGAGAGAGAGAGAGAGAGAGAGAGAGAATAAATGAGCGAGGGGGAAGAGGAGCAGTATTCTTGCCGGCAGGCACTAATTACATAGACGAGGTTTGACAGCCGACACAAATCATACAACATTCACAAATGGAGGTGACAGACAGACAGATAGATAGATAGAGAGATAGATAGATAGATAGATAGATAGATAGATAGATAGATAGATACTGTCTCACTGATTAATTATCATTAATCAATCATCAATAGGTAGACATGACCAAGGGAAGGGAATAAATTCCTGGCGTGGCAGCATATTCACTCACAGCAATGTAAGTTGTTTTGTTTTGTTTTGTTTTGTTTTGTTTTGTTTTTAATAAAAGTACAAATGATAGAAGTATTGCCTCTTAAGTACTGGCTGCAGCTTCACTGAAGCTACATCACTCATGTATTGAGTGAAATATTCAAAGCCAAGATACCATTGTTTTATGGCTGCAGCATTATGGCTGCAGAGAAGATCTACATATCTTGTCCATCATTTTATACACATTTCATTGGAATTCAATAAGACATATTTGGTATTTCTGGATTGGTTCCAGTCACTGAGATGAATGTTAAACCCAAATGTAAACAAAGTCACCGAGTCTTACATGTGCAGCAGTTTAATTGGTTGTGTTATTTCTCTGTAATTTCAAGATGGGTCATGCAGCAAAGACGCACAGATTAGCTTTTCACAGTGATTTACCAAAGCAGAGTGTGTCGGCTGGTGCGATTCACTTTTGGTGAACGCCCAACATTATGTCAAGCATATCTTGACAATTGTGTTGGTGGAGGTCTGTGCTGCAGTGAATGTCTTTTCTTTTTAATATAGTTTCCAGGTGAACCAGTGATTTACTTGCAAAGCATGTCTGAAATCAGTGGAACGGGTGTGGTGACACTTGTTGCACATGTGAGACCAATTTTGATACAGACTACCAATGGTGGAGATGATCATTGATCAATGAACTGTTTCAGGAATAGTTTTGATAGGGACTGAAGTCTTGAAATCACTAGAGGGGAGCTGAAGAGGTTATAGCTGCTGTACACAAGTTCGCTGAAATTTTGAATGGCACCAACTCCCCTCTCCCTTCTGCTGAACGTCCACAGAGGAGACAAAATCACTGATAGTGAACTGAAATACAACAGCCTTTACCCTCCAACAGAAATTCTGTTAGTCCAGCATCACATTTGAATCAGTTTGAGTCCTGTAGCTTCTACTATCACTGAAACACACCTATAATGTTTATTACTACCTAATCACACCATCACACTAAGAATGAATCTAATTCCTTTCTTGCAGATTTTTACCCCTTCAGTATTCCTTCGTTCTGACTGCTTGGCTGTGTGAGCTTCTTTGGCAATAGAGGAAAGAAAATGCCTCAGGCTTTGTCACAAACTCCACAGTTGTGGTCTTTATTCTTAGTCAAGTGGCCACTTCATTGGCGTGTTTCTGGAAACTGTAGAGTAGAAGTGAGTGTTTGTTACACACAGTTTGCACTGGTCGTAATGACCGAAGCATGACATAAAGGACATCCATTTTTCATAAGGAAATCAAAGGTCCATTGAGATATATATACCCAGGAGCAGCCAGAGAAATCACGAAATCAAGAAACACGTGTACAGCAGCTTTAATTTGATTAATTTTATACACACTGCCTTGTGGGGCAGTTTTTAACTTGGTTTTGAAAAGTGCTGTATATTAAAAAGCCTTCTCACTTCTTTACCTGCAGTAAGAAGTGTTGAAAAGTGTCATCCATAATGGCATTTGTGACATTCAGAGAGATGGAAAGGGACAAAAGCTGAAATAATGCTCATACTCTCAAACTACTCTGTAAAATGTGTCAACTAAATGTCTTCGAGATCAGGAGGGACAGAAATAGACATATATTTCATGCTGCCAGATAATAACTGTAAGATAATTTTGATAAAAGCATTAACAGAATTAGATTTTTTGAATCAGAGAGGGCGAGCTGGTCAAGGAAATGCATGTATTAAAAGATGCCGTGAAAAGCTTCATGTGAGCGTGTCAAATAAACATATTGAGATAAACAGACAGAAAGACAGAGAGGAAAAGAGACATGTGGGTGTGATCACAGCCATGTGGATGGAAAAGCGTGAGAACAAAGAGAGAGCTTGTCCTGACTCTGACCTCCCCACTGGGACGTCTAACCAGGGACAATGTCACCCATCTGAATCCAGCAGCAATAAAATGCTGACAGGCTGCTAGTGTGTGTAGAACAGGGCCATTCTTTGTGTGAACTTTTGACCAGTGGACTCATTTTCTCATCTGGTTCTCTTCTTTGTCTGTGTTACTGTTCACTTGACCGTTCTGAAGCCTCTCGCACATGCAGTGTGCATCCCAGTGTGGGACTGCTCTCTCACTTGGTGGTCACACTATTGCTACCAGTGATGTACTGGCCATTGGGCATACCAGGACAAATCCCAATGGCCCACTGCATCGATAGGCTGTCAGAAAACCCTGGGCTTACTGGCCATTCACAACCAAGTTAGCTAATGTGCATTAACATCTTCACCAGGTTCAGACTGCAAAGTGCTTTTTTTTTTTTTTTTTTTTTTTTACTTTTCAGAGCGAATGCACCGCAGTGCAGAGTTGATCCAAAGGAGTGGTTTTGGTGTCTTGTCTATTTTCTCTACAAACACACACACAAACACACACACACTCTCTCTCTCTCTCTCTCTACACACACTCTGAAAATACGTTGTAGATGGTCAAATATGCATCCCATGCTTGCCACTTCTTCTTTTTCTACTGCCCCACTCCCTTAGTTCTCCCGGGGTTTTAATTCTCCCATATTTTGAAGAATGTTCAGAATCTGCCCATCCACTGCATTTGCTGTGAAATAATATCACTACTGTTTCCTAACGGTCAACAGAATACATCAGAGAATACAATCTGAAGTCTGTGTACTGTTTTCTGTCAGAGGCAAAACAGCTTCATTTCTAGAGCTACAATAACTGCAATCATGCTTATGACTTGGTGGGACCATGAGAACCATACAGACTCAACCATTAAATTGTGTACTTATTCCACACATTTGACAGTTGTGTCTAAATTAAGTGAGAGGGGAGGAATAGAGAAACAGGGCCAGTGAAAGAATGACACAGCACAGACAGGGAGAGAGAGAGAGAGGGAGAGAGAGAGAGAGAGAGAGAGAGAGAGAGAGAGAGAAACTACGCTTTTGTGCAAACCTCCAATCTCGCATTTGAATTAAAAACAAAACAAAACAGAACATACAAGCAAACAAACAAACAAAAAATAGACTCCTAATTAAAAGCTGTAAAACTGGTAAATGACATCTTTGACTTCTTTATCACTGAGTTCAGGTGTTTCAGTCCAGTGGCCACAGGTGTATAAAATCCAGCAGCTAGCCATGCAGTCTGCCTTTACAAACATTAGTGAAAGAACGGCTCGTTCTAAAGAGCTCACTGAGTTCCAGTGTGCTGCTGTAATAGTAATGTAACAGGAAGCCACCGCTGCAACAAGTCAGCTGCTGAAGTTTCTTCCCTTCTAGATATTCCACCATCAGCTGGACATGGGATTATTGCAAAGTGGAAGTGTTTAGGAACCACCAGGGGGCAGCACCACGTAAAGTTACAGAGTGGAGTCGCTGACCGCTGAAGTGCATAGTGCGTAAAAGTGGCTAATGCTCTGCTGACTCAGTAACTGCAGAGCTCCAAACCTCCTCTGGCATCAACATCAGCACAGAAACTGTGTGCAGGGAGCCTCATGGCATGGGTTTCCATGGCCAAGCAGCTGCATGCAAGCCTCACAATGCTAAGCGTCAGATGGAGCCATGAAAAGCTGACTCTGGAGCAGTGGAGCCATACTTTGTGGAGCGACCGATCACTCTTCTCTATGTGTTGGTCTGATGGACGAGTCTGGGTTTGGGGAACACCAGGAGAACGTTCCCTGCCTGACTGCATTGTACCAACAGTAAAGTTTGGTGGAGGAGGGATAACGCTGTGGGCTGGTTTTTCTGGGCTCAGCCTCAGACCCTCAGCTCCACTGAAGGGAAATCTTAATGCTTCAGCTCACCAAGACATTTTGGACAATTCTCTGCCTCCGATTTTGTGGGACCAGTTTGGGGAGGGAAGGCCCTTTCCTGTCCCAGCATGACTGAGCCTAGAATGGAGATTGGGGGCTCTAGTTTCGCAGACCAGGCGAGGCGGGGGCGTAGCGCAGATGCGCTTCGCCAACTGGGTGTGGCCAGGCGGATTTTCCAAGTTTGGCACGCCATGCTAGGTGGCGCAAGGACTCCACCGTCCCTCCTACCGGCGCAAGGGAGGAGAGAAGGCGTGGAGTGGGTTTGACACAGCCGATTCACATTTAACCAATCAAATGAGCCCCTGTCCTCGCCTTTAAAATGCGCTGCGTGAAGGCGTAATGAAAGTTTACACAGCTGACATGGAGGTCTATTGCCGCAGGCGGAGCGGAGCCCAGGAGACAGGCGCGGAGCGGAGACCGGCGAGCAGTGCGGACACGTCACCAAAACCTCACAAGCAGGCTTCCGGATTGTCAGGCACATGAACGATGCAATAAATACCGAAAAAAACACTATTCAATGCTACGATCACAATCAGCACATACATATATCTCCATATCAACTGTCCCGTCACAGCTGATGTCAGATCAAAGGAGATTGGCACCGTTTGTGCTGATTGTGAGGTTTTGGTGATGTGCGCCAGGCAGCCAAACTTCCACTGCGCCAGCTCCGCTCCGCCTTGCGCAGAAAGTAGACGTGGGGCTCTAGTTTCCCGGCGCAGCGCGGGGTGGCGCAGTGAGGCGAACCCCGCGCAGAGCTAGTTTCGACCGGCGAAACGGCAGAGGCGGACAGTGTCCAAGTTTCGCAGACGGACTTGCGCGGAGATGGGAGTGGTGGCGCAGCGGGGGGAGGTGCCGACAGATTCGGCTTGGCGCAGTGACAGTTTCGTGCCAAAAGGCTTCGCCGAGGTGCGCCAAAAGCTCGCCTCCTGAAACCACGTCTACTTTCAGCGCAAGGCGGAGCGGAGCCGGCGCAGTCGAAGTTTGGCTGGCTGGCGCACATCACCAAAACCTCACAATCAGCACAAACGGTGCCAATCTCCTTTGATCTGACATCAGCTGTGACGGGACAGTTGATATGGAGATATATGTATGTGCTGATTGTGATCGTAGCATTGAATAGTGTTTTTTTCGGTATTTATTGCATCGTTCATGTGCCTGACACTCCGGAAGCCTGCCTGTGAGGTTTTGGTGACGTGTCCGCACTGCTCGCTGGTCTCCGCTCCGCGCCTGTCTCCTGAGCTCCGCTCCGCCCGCGGCAATAGACCTCCATGTCAGCTGTGTAAACTTTCATTACGCCTTCGCGCAGCGCATTTTAAAGGCGAGGACAGGGGCTCATTTGATTGGTTAAATGTGAATCGGCTGTGTCAAACCCACTCCATGCCTTCTCTCCTCCCTTGCGCCGGTAGGAGGGACGGCGGAGTACTTGCGCCACCGAGAACGGCGTGCCAAACTTGGAAAATCCGCCTGGCCACACCCAGTTGGCGAAGCGCATCTGCGCTACGCCCCCGCCTCGCCTGGTCTGCGAAACTAGAGCCCGTGGTTTCAGATGGCGAGCTTTTGGCGCACCTCGGCGAAGCCTTTTGGCACGAAACTGTCACTGCGCCAAGTTGAATCTGTTGACACCTCCCCCCGCTGCGCCGCCACTCCCATCTCCGCGCAAGTCCGTCTGCGAAACTTGGACACTGTCCGCCTCTCCCGCTTCGCCGGTCGAAACTAGCTCTGCGCGGGGTTCGCCTCACTGCGCCACCCCGCGCTGCGCCGGGAAACTAGAGCCCAGAGAGTTAGGCCCTCTCGTCCATCAACATCAACACCAGTATTTGACCTCACAAATGCTCTTCTGGATGAATGGGCATAAATTCCCATACACTCCAAAATCTAGTAGAAAGCCTTTCCAGAAGAGTGGAAGCTGTTCTAGCTGAAAAGTGGGACCAACCCCATATGAATGCCTCTGGATTTAGAATGGGATGTCACAAAAGCTCCTGTAGGTGGAGTGTGGAGGTGGCCCAATACTTTTGTCCATACGGTGTATGTCCATGAGACTGTAAGCCTATGTCCACAAAGTTCCACAACACTCTCACAAACATTTCTATTCAGTACCTCGCTCACTTGTATTTGTTTTAATTTATTTTCATTTTCCCTTACTTTTCAAATATTTTTCTTGTCTTTGCTCATTTCTGTCTTTCTTATGATTGTTTTGAGCTATGCTGTTTTTAATAAGCCCCATGGGACTTTTTATCTCACCTGCCAAAGCTAGCAATTTGCATTTCTTATGTGTGTTTTGGAATATTGTATTTTATCAGTTTTATTTAAATATATGTTATAACTTTGCTTCAGTGTGTAATCACTTTGAAAAACAGACAGCAAACTCAGAGAGAGAGAGAGAGAGAGAGAGAGAGTTCTGACTCAAGTCAAATAAAACAGTCTCAGAGAGGTAGACAGAGATAGAGAGATAAACAAGTATATGTGGTAATTTATCAGTTTTTGTGTAGCTTTGGCTGTTCCCATCTTGTATTAACATCCGTCCAGAGAAATCCAAACACAAGCTGAGACCTCTAAGTTCAGGTGTAAACAGCAGCAATGTGTCCTCAATGCGTCCTGATGGATCTAATGCAAACTGAAATGCAGGTCGACCATGAAGCAGCTGGTTAATTAATAAAAACTCACCTAAAAACATGATGCAAGAATTTTGGGGGGTCTTTACAGGGTCTTTGCAGGGTTTTTTTCTTCCATATAAAATTGGTGAAGTGGTGGCAGTTCTTATTTTCAGTTCTAATTTTGTGATTAAATACATTCTTTCTAACCTTAGACACAATAGAGATCCTATAGGAATACTACAGAGATATTATAGCGGCTGTGCCTATACAGCGTTGCAGTTACTACAGGAATACCACAGAAATATTACAGGTTGATTCATCCACCTAACTGATCCTCTCAGACCCGCTGAAATAATTCAATAATCTGAGCCTGAGCATGATCAGGTCGAGCTGTAACTGATGTGAAATATGTCATCAGTGATTGACAGCTGCATTAAAACGAGGCTGGAGTGTGCAAGGATGTCCCCTTTAGTTAAATACCTACTACCTGTTAAATGCCATTTTTATTTTGCTTGGAAGAAGGAATAGCAAAGTAAGAATTTCATTCTCTCTGTGTCTGAAATGATGCGTGTTTATTTGCATATAGTGCGGGAAAGTGAGATCTGAACACAAGTGGGCAGGCGAGGCGCATATGGAGACACATTTTAATACGAGGTGTGTATGGACGGGCTGACAGCTGTCCACTTGTATTTGGTTTTCTCAGGATGTTTGTTAACACCGGGTGGGAACAGCCTCTCAGAGCCCCAGAAGATCCTTGGCTCCATGCCAAAATTTCAGAATACATATGTTGAGTGACAGTAGTCATAAAAGTGGGCTTCATGATAGCTGTCTAGCATGTTGAGCTAACTAGCATTATCTCAAAAGTCAGGAAATGAAAGTCTGAGGCAGCTCCAGAGCTAAATGACAAGTGATCCTGAATGGTATAGTCTGGCGGTTTTGCATAGGAAATGTAAAATTTGCATGAAATGTGATATAAAGACAAATGTTGTGGGTGTTGGGAGCAACAAGTCTTCCAGTCCATGCGACCACATAGGTTGTTTGTTCCAACCCTATAAAACGATCCACAGGAGCCTTTCTAATATGACCCAAAGGACCACTTCCTGAGCGAGCTAGTGAACAGCTTGCTCACTTACTAGCCACCAAAATGACTTGGTTAGGGAAAGGTTTGTCGCAATGGTTAAAGTTTGGAAAAGGTCAGGGTTAAGGTTATGAAATGTTAGCTGATGTTATTAAGCTTGAACGTGAACACTTGAACGAGCAGCTGAACGTTTGGTAATATTACAGTACAATACAAAACAAACAATATTTAGGTGAGTGAAAGGTGTGTTGACCAATGCCAACCTCGTTGTGTGGACTTTGTTGGTCCCTTAATGCTAATATAACATAACCAGGGCTCTCAAGTCTCACACATTGGGTGTGAGACACACACATTTCAAGCGGTTCACACGTTCACACGCCACACCTTGTGTTTCTCACACAGAGAAATTACCAGGATAACGCCCACCAAGTTGCACCGCTATTTTTTTATAACTGTGGTAGGGCCCTATAATTTCCGTGATCACAGAATCACAGAGGGAATCGCGGAATTAGCCAAATAAAACGGAATCTATTTTTAACGCGGAATATCGCGGAATCTGACATAATTTGAATGAAATGCTGTTTTTGTGTGGACTATGAACGTATGTCTGCTAAAGGCAAAGAAGATTTCCAGACTACAGCAGCGCACTGACATAGATTGTCTAACAAAGTAAAGAGTTGCCACTCCGCTCTATTATCACTGGCTAACAGCAGCACACTGGCTTAGCTTGTCTATTCAGAGAAGAGGTATCACTTCGGCTTATTTTTCAATCTATGTTATCACATGCATAGTACTGCGCATTCATTGGTAGCTGAATTGTTAGGTCTGTTTGATAAGTAATTTACATTTTTAAAATAATAATAATAATTTAACATATTGTTAAATTATTGCCCTCCTCAGCGCCCTCATGTCGTACAGGGACTTGAGGGAGAGAGTTGTTTACAAGAAATTTTTACAAACTCTGATTATACTGCGCATGTGTTATGCTTTCTTACATCAAGGCAGTAACATAAATGTTTATGAATGAATATTAGACTTGTCCTAATGAGAGAGACGGGTTCTTTGCTTTGTTCTTTCAATTATGTCAACAATGAAGCTATGTTTGCTATGAATTAATCAATCAATCACTCAACCAGTCAGTCAGTCAGTCAGTCAATCAATCAATCACTTAGCATCTTTTCACAAAAAAGCACATCTAATTTTGAGCCATGTTGTCATGGGTCTGTGTTTTTGGACTTTAGTGTTCTGACTTGTGTTGGACTTTCTGTCTCCCCTTGTTTCTTGTATCTTGGTTTTATGTGCTCATTTTGGCCCTGCTGTTCTCCCGTAGTCTTGTCAGCTTGTTCATGCTCACACCTGCCCTGCATTGCTCCACTAGCCCGGCCCTGGTGCTACCTGCTACCTGTTTCAAGCAGCCCTCTGTTTTCTCCCGTCTTGTGTTCTTGCCCCTTCTCCAGCTGTGTCTACTTTGCTCATTAATTCAGTCAGTATTTAAGTCTTGCTGTGAGTTCAGTTCTTTGGTGGTTCACTGTGTGTTTGTCAGCCTGTCTGTTCCTGTGTTCTACCTGCCTTCACTCACCATTAAATATTCAACACTTCAAGCCTGCTTGCCTGCCGTCTCCTGCACATGGGTCCTCCTGCCATGCTAACATGTAACACATGTATTTCCATCGAAGCCTTTCATTTGTATCTTTGCATTGACTGCTCTTTGCATGTTTGTAGATCTGGGGATTAATGAATTGACATCTATATTTGTACAGTAAGTTGTTCAGGATCAGAGTTAAAGCTTCTATGTATAAAATGTAGCATATGTGTCGTAAAAATAAGGAAAAAAGGATCAAAAGCATTTCAATGGGAGCTCTCCTCTGTATTATGGCTGATGTTCTGTGAGCCTGTAACCTGCAGACAATGTTGATAGCTGCTGCCACACATGCTCTGTTTGTTGGTGAGAAGGTAAATTATTCATCTTCATTCTCCCCAGTAAAATTTATTCTGTCCCCTTCAGTCTCTCATCAAATGCCTCAGGCTGCTCACTGGGTTACATACAGACAAGGTTACAAGGTTTGATGGTAAATCAACCATCAAACATTTATAAATCACTTCAAAAGGTATTATGAACCAGCAACCACAACGAGCATCACTAACTTTTTAACCTTAACGTGTGATAACTGTTACATTAAACTCAATATTCTCAACTGATAGAAACAAAAGGTTGACAGCTGACAAAGTATAGATGTAGCCAATGTGCAAACACATTTCCAAAGTGATAATTCCCCATAGTCCAATCCAAAAAGTGATTCAAACAAGTCCTTTCAATACAGTAACACTCACTGCAATAGAATTTTCCCAAATCCAAAGTCCACTAAGTCTTTTAAAACTTGTCTATGGTGGTATAAGATGTTGTTTTACCTGGGATGGCAACTAGACCCATTAATGCTACATTCATAGGATGCTCTTCATGTACAAACAGCTGACTGAAAAAGTGTTTATGTCAACCTCCAAGTGGTATCTGTAGTAACTGGTTGAGTGCAAATTTCGTTTTATCACAACCTGGTAAACTGTACCACTGCAAGCACAGAACATAGCAGCAAATCCACCAGTTCAATCACTGTTATCAACTAAAATGATGCTAAAGCAAATAACCACACTCAAAAAAAGTAGTTCATTTATGGCTGAGTTTTAATGCATAAATACAAATGATTCAGGACATGGTTATTCCAATGAGTAAAACAACACAGCAAACTGATTACCTATCTGGGCCAATTTAATTGGCCCATACCTGTAAGCAACACTACTTAAGCTCTTCACTTGCTAAGGTCTGCCGGTTGTTTCTGCTCATGTTGAATTCAGCCCACCAGATCTCTGTGCTCTCCTTGTCCCTGCAAAAGTCCAACATGCCAGCGAGAGCATTATTTTTCCTACGATACCAGACAGCCAGCTGAGAGCTCGACATAAGTTCATGGTAAAATAGAATTCCATTTCCACATGTGCAGTTGCGTGCACCATCTGCCCAGGCAACTGCCCACATAAATCAAAAGGGGGTCTATACTCTATAAATATCCAAGTAACTCGTGATGCAAACTACCGTGTGACTTATGTGTATGCAAATGATCCTGGTTCAAGGCATGACTTATTCATTGCAGCTACCTCATTGTCATTCATAAGTCTTGGTGGGCGAAGCTCTTTGGGATGGGTGTCCGCTAGATCACTACACTAAACCATTAAAATCATAGCTGATTAAAGACACATTATGCATGGTGTAACAGGCTAAATGGTGCCCTCAGCACAAAGATAACTTGTGTGTAAGTAGGGCTTTTCAGATGTTGGGCTCAGTTGGAGACATAGATATCAGTTAGATATCACATGATAGTAAATATATACGTATGGTAGGCTGTGTTTTGTAATTCCCTGCTCTCAGCTCACTGTTTGCTGACACCGTTTGGTTTGTGATCTGCTGAGCGAGCTGCCTAAAGCCAGCGTTTCATTAGTGTATTCATGTTATGTATTCATTAGAAATAGCTGCTGCATTGCATTTATGTTAATCGGATACAATAGCAATAGTAATCCTGAGGGACGCTGTAGTGTTATCTTACTAGCTCTATTTCTGGGACTAAAGACAATCACAAAGCGTGTGTGGCTCGAGTTGTAACTGACAGTTTCAGTGCAGCTCATTACAAGAGCAACAATGACTGGCAACTTGTGTCATGAACTCGTGTGAATTTACCACTACACATCCATACATTAACGTTTGTTTTGCTCATGTGGCTTGTTCAAACATTTCGAAGTTATGTCAGATTTTATTATGGCTTGCAACCTGACCACGGTGTGTGGAAGGAAGACGAGCAAATAGAGCAGAGGATGAAAGGAAAAAAGTGGATAGCGTTTGGTTGTAAAATCATGTTTATTTTATGTTGCTTATGTTGTTCATGTTTATCTTTGCCCTTCCATTTGACATGGAATTCACAACATTTGCACTCATGCACCCACACCAGAAGTATCGTTTTACATGTTTACATAGTGAAATGCTAATTTCAACTTGCAGGAAATACAAAAAAAAGACTGAAATCAAAATGGAGAAATCAAAATGGAGAAATAATGTACAAAACATCTTCCATGCAGGAAATGTATGCAATGTATTTAATTCATCAATAAATGCATGAGGTCAGAGAACAGTATTGATTGTCTTGACCCTTTCTAGTTGTGGCAAATTTTTCTAAGTGAGTTAAATTTAGAGTTTTATATTGTCTGTCTTATAGTCTGTAAAAATGTAATTACTGACATAGTTAAGCTAAATTGCTTCACCTAACAGTTCAGTCAGTTGTGTACTTGAGGAAGATATGAATAACCTTTTTTTCTATTTCATATCACCTTGAGTTGAACAGGATTATGGCATGATGCTTATGGCATTTTATCATAACTATCCTATGGAATGCTTTCACAGCCATGGTTACTCTATTAAGTGCTGCACAAGAGTACCTCAAAACTCACAAAATTTACAAGTGTGTCTTGAATTCAGAAGATTCCACCAGCTCAATGGGTTAACATCATGCTCTCAGAAACACTAAAGATGTTCTTCAACACATTCTGGGTGGTATTCAGGAAACCCTCTGCAGAATACAAGAGAAGGCTCTTGTGGAATTCAATCGGAAGGCCAGCAAGGCCAAACATGGGAGACATTCAACCACCTCACCATCTCTGTGCACGAGCTAAACTCACTCAGTGGCTGTGGTGAGGTTTTAACATCTGTCTTAGGTGATCTGATCACAAGTAGACAGCCGAGACTGCTCGCCAGTCGTGCATTATCATACAGTGCATCTCTAATCCATCTGCACTGACTTGTGATTGGATTTGTGATCTGCCTCAGATCTATCAGAATTACGTCTTTCCTTTCTTTTCTTATTCTGATTCCTCTGTGCCTAATGCCAACGTCCTCCCGTCTTTTCTGCCTTTTCACTTCCATATTACAAGCTTTTGCTTTCATCTGAACCCTATTTCTTATCGCTGTCCCATTTATGAAGCAAGCGCTCCATTTTTCCAATTACCAGACAAAGATGCTGGCAGCTACAAACCAACCCTGATTCTTTTTTTCTCAGTTTCTCTCATCTGGAATGCTTTATGTGGCATTTGACATCAGTGTCATTGTCCAATGTATTATGATTCTTTTTGTGTAAAAAATGTAGATAACATTTGTGTTGTAACATTTTTAATATAACTGTTCTCTGTGTCCGTGAGGTCCAAGGTGGGTGGGATGGGAGGCCACTCCACCCTGATATAACCATGTTGAAATACTACTGATAAAATAAAATAAAAAAAAATCCCAAAAAAAGAAACATCTATTCAAGACATACAGTATGTCACCATGCAAAATGCCAACACTGATCAACCCTCCACAGATGTATTATAATGTCAAAGTGATGGCTCCCAACAGCAGCCATTTTGAAACAGTGTTTTTGCGTGGTTTGCAGCTGGCATTCACTTGGAAGATGACTCATAACAGTGGAGGTGAGGGTTACTTGCAGCTATAAATTTATATTTCACATACAAGCAATTGGCTTTTATCCAGAGTACAACAGCAGAGGAAACTTAAGATCACCAATACTGAAAGCAACCAGTAATAAGGAGTGCAAGGGTTAAAGCCACAGCACTGAAAAACATTCCTGTGACAGAAGTTCTAAAAAAAAAAAAAAAAAAAGAACTAAGCGTTATGAGATGCAGAAAAAGAAGAATGTAAGAAGTCTTTCATTTTAGAGCGTAGGACAAGATGGTAAATATCCCTTATACATTTCAAGGTCTTCTGTACAAGTTAAGATGTTAACTGGTTAGTGACGACCAGCGGATTTTAGGGACATATCTTCAGTTGTGTACCTTTAGCATCAACAAGTATTTTGGCCTTTTAATCACAAGACACCCTGTTCTAAGGCAGGCCCACCAGCAGCTGATCAGACCTGGCTGTGTGTCCCTCACATCTTGGGGCCCAGCTGGGATAATTGCTTCTGTGCTCACTGTTTTGGAGGGCAAGGTATTGTTAGCAGTTAATTAATGTTCTAAAAGTAGCATGCTGGGTCAGGGAAAGTTCTGCTTGATGTTAATTGATGTATGTCTTTTTTTAATATGTCTATTTTGTCCTCTCATGAAGATCCATTCTCACATTCACATAACATTTCAGGAATTTGGCTGACACCCTTATCCAGACTGTGAGCGGGCAAGTTTTTTGCCTCTTGCCAAAGGACACTTCAGTGGGACTCATTGTGTCTTTTTTTTTTGTTTGTTTGTTTTGTTTTGTTTTTGCAGAAACTGTTAAAAGGCAGCTGAAATAAACCAGGTGGTACTCAGCTTATCTAGTCTCATTTTTCTTATCAGAAGTCTAACATCATAGCCAAGCAGCTTCATCTAAATGTCAGGTAAGCTGTCCTTACCCCAAGTGAAACTTTTACATTAACCATGGCCATGAAAGCCAAATAATCCATCATTTAGAATTACATTCATATCTTGTATTACTGCCATAAATTTATCATGTCAACCCACAGACAAGATCTTATTTCATAAGATAAAATGGTCTGCATCTGTGGTAATCTGAGAATATCTTGCTTTTTCCTCCAAGACTAAAGATGAGGAAAGGGACTATGGATGAGGAAGATAAGATAAGATAAGGAAGATAGAAGATAAGATAAGATAAGATAAGGAAGGGGCTATGATATCACTCCTTCCCACAACCTGTCCCTGAATGAGCTCTCCAGAGGTTTCGCGGGTTGTGCATGTGGTGAGAGTTATTCTCCATCAGGGATGGCAACTTGGCCATCATTCCCCATCTGCCCTACCACTTCCACTGAGTCCAGTGGACAACCCATGACAAAGCTGGCCTTCTTAATCAGTTTGTCCAGCCTCTTCCTGTCCGCAGCTGAGATGCCACTGCCCCAGCAGAGAACTCCATAGAAGATGGCTGAAGCCACTATGGTATCAAAAAAGGTCTTCAGGAGTGCCTCCTGCACTCCGAAGGACCTCAGCCTCCTCAGCAGATAAACCCTGCTTTCCTATAAACTGACATCATATTGTCCAGGTCCTTGTAAGATGTCACTATCTCAATGTCCATTCCCTGGATGTTCACCAGTTTCAGGGGGAAGCGTCCACCACCAGCTCCTAAGTCTTCCTTCCGTTGATTTAGAGGCAGTTCCACGGGCACCAGTCCACAAAAACCTGTGACAGCTCTCTGTACTCCCTGTCGTCACCATCAGTGACGAGACCAACAATCGCAGAGTCATCAAAGAACTTCTGCAGGTGACAGGTGGGTGAGTTGTAGGAGGAGTCTGCAGTGTAGAGGGTGAAGAGGACCGGGGCCAGAACTGTTGCCTGTGGGGCCTCTGTACTGCAGATGGCCATGTCAGACACACAGCCCTGAGACCTCACATACTGTGGTCAGTGTGAGGTAATCCAGAATCCAGGATGGAAGGCGATGATCCACTCTTGCATGGTCCAGCTTGTTTGTCCAGTTTGGGACAAACTTGAGGGCAATGATGGATTTTGACACATTATTTTGACTATAAACCTGATTGGCCCACCACAGTGCCACCACCAGGCCAACAGGGCCCAAAGATTCACACTCAGTATCTCAGACATTTTGAGGACAAATTTGATGAGCCTTAGCTTAATTTTGTGGATATTAGATATCGGTGTAAAAACACATCATTGTGCAGAGTTGCCCACCACAGCGCCACCAACACGCCAAAAAGTCCCCAAGCTTCAAGTAGAAATTTCTCACACACCAAACATCACACATACAGAAATAAACAGAGAGACTTAAGATAAGATAAGATAAGATAAGATATTCCTTTATTAGTCCAACGGTGGGGAAATTTCACATATTACAGCAGCAAAGTGGATAGCAAGATATGAAGCGTAATTTACACTATAAACAGTATATACATATAATAAGTACCAAAGTACCATTTGACTTGTGTCAAATGTAGGGGATGCCATGACTACTTTGTCTATTTAGAAACAGAAATAGAATAGAAAGCCTTTATTGTTATTGCAGAAATACAGTGAAAATAGGTGCACTACTCCTGATCAATGCAATTGATAAGACAGTTAAGACAAGCACATCCAATAACTATGAAACAAAAATAAACACGATTAAAATATTGGATATTGCTCTTAAAAACATTGTGCGTTCCACTTAAAAATGTGGCATATTGCTTTTGTAGTGGTCTTGTGTATTTTCCTTGTGTTTTCCTGTGTTCCCTCTCTTTTGTGTTCTCTTGTCTGTGTGTGTGTGTGTGTGTGTGTGTGTGGGCGTGTCTTTTGGTGTTGCTGTTTTTTAATTAATTGGAAACATAACACACTTCACTTTCCGTACAGCAGGAAAGGGCTAGCAGATGTAAACTGCTGATAGATGTTAGGCTTCCTGTGCCTCTCCTCTGGGCCTTGAGCCAGGCTTTGAATAACACAGTTTTTTGTCCTTTTTGTCCTTTTCTCTCACCCCTGTGCTGTTTCCCAAATGTGTAAAGTGGTCAGCTACTCATCTGGATATTACGACTAATTGGTCTTAATGATGTTAATAACTCTTCTTTGAGTCACACACTAATGGACGTCAGTTTCTTTGTGGAGAGCTCTCATTACTTCATAAAAGGAGGTCAGCTCATTTGGATTGCAGGTGATATTTTTCCATGACTCGCGCTCTCTCTAATGTTGGATAATTGTCCACCTAACAGCCTCTAATGAACAGGGAGTAGGTGTAAGTGTGTGTGAATGATAGTGTGAATTTGTGTGTGGTGCATGCATATGTGCATGAGCGCATGTGTGTGTACATACATATTATTTTTGCATAAGTGTATCAGCATTTGTGTCTGCATGCATGAGCGCGTCTCTGCATACAGTATGTGTGTGTGTGTGTGTGTGTGTGTGTGTGTGTGCGCGCGCGCACGCGTGCATTTCAGGGTTCAGATGAAAAATGAGCCAACATGGTAACAGCTTTTTATTTTTTTCCCCTCTGCTGCTGACGTGTCAGTGCAGACACGGTCTGTCCACAGGATTTCATTAGCACTCATTAATTGGATAACAGAAGCTAATTAAGCTATTAATCATTACCTTATGTAGACATGCTGCCCCCCCATCCCTTCTTCTCGTTTCTCCTCTCTCTTGTCAGCTCATTTTCTTCCTCCTTTCTCCTCTCTGTCCTGTCTCTCCCATCTTCTCTACTCTCTTCCCATAAAACCTTTTTTCCCCCCATGGAAAGATCTCTTAACTTAGTACCTTTTTCCAAGTCTTTGCTAAGTTGCTATGACCATAATGTCAAAAATGACAGTGCTTTTTTTTTTTTTTATCATTAATCTGGCTCTATTTCAGGGTAAATATGACATCCACAAATGTACTTTAAAAAAAAAAAAAAATAGACAGAGAGATAGATGGATTCTTTACTGTCCTTTAGCAAGGAGACTTAGATGTTTACGCCTTAAGCATGTTTATGCATGCTTAGGGCAGAATGATATTGTTGCTGTTGTTGGCTGGAGTTTGTAAACACAATATTCAAATTGGCCCCTACTTCCTGGCTAAGCGAACCACCGGCAGTGAGTTTTTGTGTCCTAGGATGGCAATGGAATGAAATGTAATGTCACTCTCCTAGGAAAAACACTCGCCCACCGTGAACAGGTCGTTTAGCATTTAGCCTTCCTAGATTTCTTTTTTTCTGCAGTCCAGGTTCATCCTTTTGGATGTGGAGCTATTGCTCTGGCAGTGTGTGCTGTGATTGGCTGGGAGCTACACACCCTCTGCCCAAAGGCTGATGCCCAGAAGAGTCCTGAGCTCAGCAAAACAAGAAAATCCGGGGGCTGAGGGCAGGGTCTCTGTTGACACACACACCAACATACACTTCTAGTGATTCAGAAGTGATGACTGAGACATATTATTTTTATATGAATCTATACATTGTTCTTTAGGAAAATCCTACTCACTCTGCTTTTAAATCAGCCCCCAGCAGTTTTGCATAGTGTTTTTAAATAAATGTTGATACATCGCCCAGCACCAGCTTTGAAAGTCAGTGTAAATACACCGACAACATGAAGGTTCCCTCACTGGCTGTGGCTGTTATCTGCATCATTTTGTGTAACCTGGACATAAATATCCTCCTGACGTCACTTTGAAACAGGCTCCAGAGCTGTTTTAGTGTGAATTTATTGCATGCTATAATATCATATTGTGAAAAGAAAGTCCTTCCCTCATGTTGGGTTGTCTCATGTTTATATAAGCCTTTGAGAGGAGGCAGTGAGGGAGAAAATCACTCCTCTCCCTCCTCTCCCCTGTCAACTCCCTTTTCTTCTACTTATGCAGACCCTTTCCTCTGCTTCATCTCCTCATCCCCCCTTTCCTGCCATCGTATCCCTTTCTTCTCCATTCCATCTTCTCCTCTACCTCATATTCAGCTTTTCTTTTCTGTGCTCCCTCCCTCCTCTCCCCTGTCAACTTGCTTTCTTCTACTTATGCAGACCCTCTTCTCCTCCTTTGCCTTCCTCTTCTCTCCTCTGCTATTTTGTTACTTCTGCTTATGCAGACCCTTTTCCTCATGCTCTCCCCCCTCCTCTCCCTTGTCAGATCGCTTTCTTCTACTTATACCAACCTTGTCCTCTTCTAGCTCTGTCTCCTCAGTCACATCCTTTTCGTCTCCCTTTCATTCTTCCTTTTCTCCTTTTTCCCCACCTCTCCTTCATTAAATGCCGTCCTGCTCTGTCATCTCCACCATTGCATAAATCCTCTCCCCTCTCTCCTCTCTTCTCTCATGTCCAAGGTTGTGTGAAAAAATCTGGGGCTAAACCTAGAACATCTGGGGCTTTGGGTTCCCCAGCATTCTCCCTCTTGAGATTTTTTTTTTTTTTTTTTAACCATCTACAAAAAACATTTTCAAGCATTTGTACATTTGCAGAACACTCAGGAACTATGGGTTAAGTTTTCATCACCAAATAACTATAATCACGAGAATTGCTTCATGTATGTAAATGTTAAACGTCAGTGTCAACAATTATTTACTGTCATCATTACCCCTTTCCAAGTGGAAAATTAGCAATTTCATAAAATGGTGGAATAAAATGTTTTTATATTTGCCGTTAAGACAGAGTGTTTAGAGTGTTTACAAAGTGGAATCTTGTTACATTTGTTTGTTTTTAAGTCCAAAGCTGTTCAGTTTGACCGAGTGAATGAGATCAGTAGGACTTTATTTAATGAATTTCTCCAAAATGCTTTAAAGAAATCACTTTATATTGTTCACAGTTTACGACTAACCAAAAAAGAATCTGCTGGATTAGGAAAAGGTTATTATTCCAGGTCTATTACTGTTTTTGGCAAACAGTGCAAAATGAGCCTCAGAGTGATTTTAGGTGTTTCTTTAAAAGTTAATGTTTGACATAGACATGGACGGGGATGTTAATATGAAGATTCTAGAAACTGGTATTTCCAAAATGACATGTGGTTTTGGCTTGCGTACTTACTTCATATCATGTGGTGGAGTTTCAGAAACTCTACCACATAAATATACTGAATGTGTACTGAGTGTGAGGGGATACACTGGCGACCGGCCACATGTGATGAGTGGACTGAATGATAGACTTTCACTGCTTTTCCCAACCTAACAGCCATCTATCCTCCCTCTTCTTCTGTCACATTGTCTTACTTCTACTAATCCTTTTTCCCTTTGCTTCTTCTCAGCCTTCATGGCCTGCTCACCTTCATTCTTGCCTCACTCTTTCTGCACCCCCCATCCATTCTGCAAAACCCCTCCTGTCCTCTTCCTTCTCATTGTGTCTCTCATCTTGTCCTCTGTCTTTTCCTTCCTGTCTCCAATAGGCTGGGTTAGGCTGGTGTTTCTGCTGCTGAAAGTGTTGTCCTAGCTGGTGTGTGTTGTGCTCACTGCTGAGTTCAATGACATCTGAGTTCAACAACACTGACTTTTGCATGCTGCACTGCAACCTGGCATTTAGTTCTGGCTCATAGACTGGATGCGATAATCAACACATGTGCAAAGGCAGTTTAAAAAAAAAAAAAACCCTACAGATTCTGTACAGTCTCATTATCTATGTGTGTGATGGCCCATATGCCCGATGATGTCTACAGCTGTCAGGACAATGAGATTTAAAGGTCCCATATTGTCAAAAATTTTGTTTTGTTTTGTTTTTATCACTCTGAGCTATAAAAAAAAAAAGAAGTTGAGAAATGCCATTCCTCTCACTAACCTACAGCCAATCATCCTCAAAGTTTTACAAGAAGTTAGAAACCAGGTAACCACATACACAGATCTGCCCATTTTAACATTGGAAGTGATGTCTTGCATTACACTACATTATGTAAAAGAGCAATTTTACATACAAACTGGCAGGTGTTTCTTATGGTGTTTGTGAACAGTAACAACAGCAGACTGTTTTTAACTTACCACAGATGTGTAAAACTACTACTACTAATTTAGGTATAGAGTAAAACTGGGTGCAAAGACTGGCAACTAGTTTCCAATGGACACAAGAATGCTGCTGTTACTGTATGGAAGCTCAGCCTGTAGGAAACAAATCACAACGTTAGCTTATGAATGTGAATTACTGATGGGCGGAGACTTCCATATAGCACAGAAAACTGACCTATGTGTAGGGGGGAGTGACAGAGGCCTAGAGTATTGTTAAAACCAGGACAGAAGTGTTTAATAGATATCCATAAACAGCTATCAGGGAGTAAGTAAGTAAGTAAGTAAGTAATGTTTATTTATAGAGCACCTTTCACAGATAAAAATCACAAAGTGCTTTACAATAAAATAAAATAAAATAAAGTAAGAATAAAATAGAATAAAAATACAACAATAAAAAAACAAAAAACACAACAATAAAAACACAGTGCATATCAGTGTGAATAAAATACAACAATAAAACAACATAAAACATAAAAAACACACTAGTTAAAAGCCTGCATAAATAAAAATGTTTTCAGGTCTTTCTTAAAAGTGTCCACAGAATCAGAACACCGTAGGGAGTGTGGCAGGGCATTCCACAGTTTAGGTGCCACTGCCTGAAAAGACCGGTCACCTCTGGTCTTATAGTGGGTGTGAGGAATCACTAGCAATCTCTGATCTGACGACCTCATAGTACGGGCAGGTACATGAGGTGTGATCAGATCAGAGATGTAGGGGGGTGCTTGGCCATGAAGAGCTCTAAAAGTAAGGACCAGAATTTTAAAATTTATTCTAAAATGGACTGGTAACCAGTGTAGAGAGGCTAAAACAGGAGTGATGTGTGCCCTTTTGTGAGTGTGAGTTAAAAGCCGTGCAGCTGCATTCTGTACCGTCTGGAGACAATCAAGCTCTTTCTTATTTAGACAGGTAAAAAGGCTATTACAATAGTCCAGACGAGAAGAGATAAAAGCATGAATGACCATTTCAAGTTCGGCTTTAGACACCATGTCACCTAATTTTGCAATGTTCCTCAAGTGGAAAAAGCAGTTTCTAATTAATTGTCTGGAGTGCTGCTCTAGCGACATTGCAGAGTCAAGGATGACACCTAGGTTTCTGAGGCTAGGCTGGACCGATGAGCCTAAGACATTACCAATGTATTGCCTGATCCGAGGGATTTTGTCATCTGGCGCAATAATCAAAGTTTCTGTTTTATCTGAGTACCACATTGTAGTTGTTTTCTCTGGCTCTCTGCCTCATCATTGACAGAGTGGATGTGAGATTTATAATAAAATGTTGCCATTTTACGTTTCTGCAAAACAACAAACACATTGAAATGTCAACCTTTCTGAACCCTAATGTTAGCTTGTTACCTATTTTAGTCACCTTTGTTTGTTTTATTAGCTTTGTTAGCAACCAAAACTACTTGGTTATGGTTGGAAAAAGGTCATGGTTAATGTTACAAAATGTTAACTTAGATTCACAAACATTAGGTAGCCAACTTTAGCCAAAAATGAACACAGCTCTCACTTGACATGGGATTCTTGAAAATGTAATATTTCAACATAACCTTGGTTTTCAGAAACATAACATCGCAACATTTTTTCCTGACTGGCTGGATTTTTAGCGGGCTCTTCACCCTGGACTGTTGGCTGTGCAACTGGTGTTAAAGCCACAACATAGTTTATGTGGAAAACTTTACCTTTTCTGGCTCTGTAACAGTCAACATCTGAGCCAAAGTGATGTCTGCATGCTATCAGATAACAGAGAAAAATGCATGCGTGACTGATCATCTGCCCACCATCACTGTTATGATTCAGCAATACAAAGTTACAGGTCCTCAGTGGTTCAGACATGATGCGCCATGCCAATTATTTCTGCTATTGTGAGCCTTATATTGTAGGAAAAACTGAGGAGTTAATTTTCAGAGCCTTTACTTTTACCTCTAACCATGCTCAAACATCAGTCAAGATGGCTCTAGTTAATTCTATATCTCTTTCCAAAAAAGTCCTTCATTTTGAATGACTTTTATACAACATTTGGCTTGGATGTCTTACTTTTAAGAGAAACATAGCCTAGGTGTGAAAAGTCAAATCCTCCTGTTGAACTCTGTCCTGCAGACTGGGCCTTCCTTGGCACTCCCAGGGCTTTTGGATGAGATGGGGGTCTCAAGACTGTTTTAGGAGTTATCATAATTGTCACCCTGAAAAGCAGACTTCTCTACCTTTGAGGTACAACTCTTGGACTGGTGTATATTCCTCACCATTGTGTATTATAATTTACTGCTCCCACGTATCATTGCTGACCTTTTAACTTCTGTTTGGCTCTCTCAATGGCTCTCTCTCTACATCCTGCAGCTCCCTTCCTTTCACTTTGAGCATTTGAGCACAAGCAACAAATTTTAACCTCCTACAAGAATTTCAGCTGATTACAAAACATTAGATATGGCTACAGCCAAGAATTGATGCTTTGCTCAGAGCAAGAGAGCAGGAGATTGTAAGGCTGAAGAACAGCCTCAGCGAGGCAGAGCAGAGGAGGCAGAATGATGCAGCCTGGTGGGCCTCACAGCTGAGGCAGGGGGATGACAAGCTGCTCTTCCTCCAAAAACCTTTGACTGAGACCCAGAACCAGTGAAGAATCTTCCACAAAGATGAGGAGGCATGGAGGAGGGAGCAGCGGAGTATGGAGGAGGAGGTGATGGAAAGCAGTAGACTAGGTAAAGGCTACAATGAGAAGAACGAGATTGCTGTTCTCCAAAATTCCAAGATCAAATCAAATCAGATTTTATTTGCATAGCATGTGTCATACAACAGATGTAACTCAAAGTCAACAATCAACATAAGAGCTGAGAGAAAAGGACCACAGTTTTGAGATTCTCAGGCTGGAGATGCAGAAGCTGTCCTCCACCATCACCGCTCTGCAGGCCCAGTCCTCCATTCAGAAGGAGAAGATGGAGCAAACAGGAAGGCAGGCAGAAATGAGGGTGATGGCAGCCTGCCGAGATAACAACAGAGTGTTCAACTCTCTAATGGCCACATCGACCGTTTGATGGAGAAACAAAAGCAATGGACCCAGGAGAAACTGGAATTCAAAGCTGAGATGAGCTTGACGAGTGGAGGAAAGAGTACAAGAGCATGAAAGACAGCATCGAATAAGGAGACTGAAGAAAACAGCATGACCACTCTGACAGAGAAGGAGGCTGAGGTCAAATCCCCCTGTTAGAATATTGAGTCTACCATGAAGGAGAACACAGAGCTGACTGCTGCCATGCCTGCCTCCCAGCTGGAAGACATAGAGGAGATGGAGGAAATAGGGAGAGAGGAAGATATGAGGGTGATGGCAGCCTGCGAGATAACAACAGAGTGTTCAACTCTCTAATGGCCACCATTGGACCTGAGAACCTGAGAGTTTGAAGCTGAGATAATCCATAAGCATGAGCAGTAGGAAAGAGAGGGAGAAGAAAGCAGCATGTCAAAACTGACAGAACGAGGCTGAGGTCAAACCTCTCTGTCAGAAGATTTAGTCTGCCATGAAAGAGAACACAGAAATGACCACATAAAAATGAGAGGGAGAGCAAAAAAACCACCAAGAAGTGCCAAAGTGCCAAGACTGAAACATTGCCCCAACTTTTCAAGAGGAAGAACATTAAAAATGACTCGAGCAGTGCTTTGCATGGAGAGACAGCACTGTCAGCAGCTTCACTTTTGTTAAATTTGTAATGCTCAAGCTGAGCAACATTAAAAAATAATAATATTTTTAAAAACTGAATGTGTGAAATGTAAGACTTAAAAATTCCTTGTTTTTCAATAGAGGCACGTGGCACATGAATATGGGGACTTTGAGATATCATGACACATAGTTCTGCTGCCTAAATTGGTGATAACAAGACATTTTTTATTTAAAAACTGAAGAAAGACTAGACGCATTTTGATTTTTTGATGATTTGAACATTTTTGGTTTTCTTGACATCATGCCTAAGATAACACACATTTGTCTGGTTGTGAATGTTTGGTTTAAAATGGCCTTAAAACCATCATCAAGACAGAAACAATTGTAACGGAGTCTATAGAGAATTGAGTTGAGGTCAACTTTTTTGTATTTTCTTATCCAAGAAGCTTCTTCAGTTCTGACAGACCGGGAGGGAGTGGGAGGGTGAGGGGGGTTGCAGCTATTTAACATGTGGGGAAGTTATCCAGGTCGTTGACTTGTTGTGACGTCCATCTCAAGTGTCATCACGGTCATCTGACTCTGGAAGTGAGCAACGGTCGTTAGGGACACATGACTCCAGGGGACTGGGTGACAGTCCTTAGGGACAGTTGTTGGGTCCACCTGACACTGGGAGTGAACGACAGTCACACAGGGGTCAAGAGTGAATGGTTCAACTTCCTGGGAAGGGATGACAGGGCAACACTGTAGATTGAAGGTGGATGGTGTCTGAGACCTCCTCCTCTGTTGAGAGATGGTTTCTTTATGTTAACAGAGATCACCTCCTTCACTCTTCTTTTGAACCACCTGTTTTTTCGGCATCATCTTTGAGATTCTTTGTGCATTCAGGGTGACATATTTTAGGCCATTTTTGTCGTGGCGAATGCAGAAGGAGTCGGCCTTTAATTTGCGGTTGCCCTCATTCGCCCTGCGTCCCATATGAAGCTGCACATCAAACCAGACTTTAGAGACAAGCCCCCAAGGTGTGTTTGAACTTCGTGCCTGAAAGTGCTTCATCTTCTGGCAGTCTGCCTCGGTTATGGCTTGGTGGTGGGAAGATTTGTCACGTCCTTCTCGGCGGAGTTTCTTTACCACACCGGTGAAAACATTGTTGCTGGTGGTGAATTCAGCGTCTCTTAACAGACACCAAGCAGCTCCTCCAACCACTCATCCAGGCTCAGGCCACCCAGCAAATCAAAATTCACCACAAAGTCTGACTTTTGTTTACAAAAGTCTTGAAACAAATGTGACCTAACGAGGAAGTGGAGCGCAGAGTAGTTGGTTGCTAGGCAACGCTATGTCCGTTTACACTGGTGCAGGGATATTTTGTGCTGCGGTCTGCCAGTGGGTTACACTGATTTTACAACGGCATGGAACGCGGCTCAGCCAGTCACATTTAAGGATGGGAAACACCCGTTTATAATAAAACGCACACACAGCCGGCGCCCCTCTGGCCGCTAGCAGCGCCCCTCCAGCAGATGGCGCCCTTAGCATTTGCCTATACTGCCTATGCCACGGGCCGGCCCTGGATTCAACTCTGTGGAAGTTCTCAGTCTCCCAGGTCTGTGTGGTTCTCCACACAGACAACTGTACCTATTTTTACCAACCTATTTGGTCAAATGTACCATGAGTACAAGTAAGAAGTATAGCCTACAGAAAATAACATGGGGAAAACGTGTTTATTTTACTCTTTAATCATTTGTGTTACTTTTAACTCGTCACTATCTACCCGTTATTCAGCATGTGATTTTGCATACATGAGTCGCACAGTGATATTTTGGTCATATTGTTGAGATCCACTCCCATCAATTATCTCTGCCTTCTCTATTGGGTCATATTCAGTTCAAGTAATCCTCATGTCAGTCAGACTAATGGAAAATGACAGTCTGCAGGATCTAAAGTGATACATTATCTTCAGTTTGTTCTGTGTGGATTTGACTGCAACACACACACACACACACACACTCAAAACACACATTGCTAATGTGCATACCAGGAATGTCAGAAGGCCAAAACTTTGGCAGATGATACAAGTACATGTGAAATTCCACAAATCCTGACAACTGGCTCGATCACACGCTGAAAAAAAAAAAAAAAAAAAAAAAAGAAACCCATTCAGCTTACACATTTATTTAAAAAGGAGTGGATAAATCCGAATGCTGGTCTTTGAGCCGTTTTGTATTTTTGTCTTTCAACCATTTGTGTCAGTGATGGACTGGCAACCTGTCCAGGATGTTCCCATGCCTTAAGCTCAATGAGTGCTTAGGTTCCCGCACCACCCACGACCCTTACCCATAAGCAGTTTGGCGAACGGACGGACGGATGGACGGACGGACGAACCATTTGGGTGAAATGCACATTGGTATTTGTGCACTTCACACAAATTGTTGTATTTCCAAATGATGCTTCTTCCACTTGTCTTGTTGAGGAGTTTGAGGTCTACTCTCCTCTCCTCTTCAGTTAAATGTCTCTTTTCCACCCCACCCCACCCCCTCCTCCTTTCCTTCTTTTCTCCTGCCATCTTTCCCTCTTCCTTTTCCTTCCTGCTTCCTTCCCATTTCACTTCCAACTGCATTCCCCAGATTCCCCTCAGATCCTCTCCTCTCTCTCCCTAGACAGCCTCCTTCCCTCTCTTTTTTCTCTCTATTTTTCCATCTCTCCAAAGAGAAACTCCTGATTCAAAATGAGGTGATTTGTCTTCTGATGTATACGTTTATTTTCAGAGTTAAGTTGTGTTGCCTGTTTCACCCAAAGGCAACGTACATTAATTCATTTTTCAGGACTGTTGCACAGAACAGAGAGTGGTATTCTAACCGTGTTGTGATTTATTCACCTTTTTGCTGTACAACCCCGCAAAGAACCACATAACTTGTTCTGGGGCTTCGATTTAATTTGATAGCTTGATTTAATACTTTTTAGGGATGCAGTCACTGGTGCAAGACTGATGCACTCTTGCTTTATAAACCCAAGGATAAGTTAGCTTTGGAAGTTGCCACAAAAAGAAATTCATTTCAGATTTATTACCACTGCTCACATCACCAACACAGAGCAGTCCAGAATACCAGAAAAAGGTCATTTTTTGTTGCCTGTGTTTGTCAATTTTCTAGCCTGCACATTTTGAGCACATTTCAATACATCATTTTCATTTTCATGGTGAACTACACACAGACATTTTCTACTTGTTTTTTCTTATCTCCTGGCAAACAATTCATATTGTTTTCAGTGATTAACCACCTCACACCTCACATTCACACACATTCAGCTGTGTGGGGGAAGAATTGGTCTATTATGTTATTGTAAACTTCACCCTTTTCTCAGTGACTGAACAAGTGTGTGATCGTCCAATTCACACCTCTTATAGACTGCAACAAAAGATACATATACACAATTGAACCAAGCAAATTGTGTTATTTTTTGTGACCCTGAATTTGACCCAAGTGGGCAGAGAATTGAAAAATTACAACCAACCGAGTCTGAGCTTTAACCACAGAGAGTAAACCTGACGACTCTGTCAACCCACGCTGACTGCAAAAAAATCTCCATCTTGACAAGTTATTTAGTCACATCATCAGTGTTTTTTTTTTTTTTTTTTTTTTTTGAAGCAAAAAATCTGCCAGTTGGATGAGATAATGCCACTTGTTTCCAATACCAATTAACTTATTTCTAGAATCAAGTGTCATTTTCTATATTCTAGTGGGCTGAAGGCACTGTAAACTATCTAACAGCACAGTCTGAAGAGCATAGTGCAAGTGCATTCAGGGTGTGTCCCTGTCCACTTCTGCCATTTTTCAGCAGAAAAATGGCACATGGCTCAAAAGGGTTGTTCTTCATCTCTTCATTAATCATGGGTGAGTTTTAGGTGTAAAATGCAACAAACCATTTGGAGTGCCATCTCCCATCCTCTTTAAATGCCTGGTGCACTTACACCTCAGTGGATTGCTATTATAATGGTGGATTTTTCAGGTAAGAAGGAAGGCTTCTCTGCGGATGAAACAGATGTGCTAATGCACAAAGTAAAAGTAAGACGCTCCCTGAAGTGAAGCAGGCGTCCCTGTGTGTGGGACAAGCAGAGTGGACGTGCGCTGGTTCCCCTGTGTAGGTGAACATTACTATCTTGATAATTTGTCGTTAAAATAACAGTGAAAACTGCATCACTGACTTCAGGTTTGCTTTTTGTTGTCCAGCTGCACAGTCGCTTTCAAACTGCGTCAAGATAGCAATACACCAGCAGTGTGCCTGACCACACCTCAAGACCAACATGCCCATGGGTGCTCAGATGGGGCACTTGTGACTTTACTGTTCACACAATATGAGTGCTGGATGGGAAAATGACAACTGTGCGGCTTGGAAAATAGCAAAGACACTTGCGCTTAGTGCCACTTTGGTGTAAGATAGGACCCTTATTCTTCCTTATGTGAGGTTATGTATACTTGTCCAAAAAAATCCTCAAACAGTGAAACTGCTTTGGGAGCAGTTTATCTCACCCTCTGGGGATGGATATATATATATAATTTTAAGACAAGACTTGATGGTTTTGGCCATCACTGTTGGCCATTGATCATCATAGACCTTGGTTCCATTTTTATCAGACAGTGTCACAAGATCAAAATTTTGACTCTGGTAACAAGTGTTCTTATCAATTCTAAAATCCAAAACAAACGCACCTACAATAGCAGGAATTAACACCAAAATCAGTTGTGTGTGCAACAATTATACATGCAAACTGTTTTACATTCCTTCACATTGATATTATATTGAGGAAATGGAAAAGACACAAACAAAAAGTGTTTTGCATAGAGTATAATTTGCTGACACACATCTTCCCTTGCTCCTGCATACTAACGGCAAATTAGCATGTTTGTACAAACGGAGCACATGATTAGTTTTCTGGGTTGATATTTTCTGCTAAATTGTAATTCAAATTGTATGTAAATGAATTGTTCAAAGATTTGTGTTTGGGGGTCTTAATATTATGCACGCTGATAATTGTAAATATGATGTGAAAAACTACAACATAGAACACCCAGCATGAAATGAAAAAAAAAAAAAGTTTCAGAAATTGTGTACATCTATAATTGTGTTCAGAAGCGCTGCTCTTTCAGTACTTCTTTTGCTCTTCTCCACTCATATCTTTCTGCTCTACTGCATTCCTCACCTCTGTTGTGAATTATTGAAGTGGGGAAGGTAAAGAACAAAAGAAAGGACCCTACAATGACTTTATTTTAAGAGTTTTATTGATCTTGATGCATCAAGAAAGAACAAGCCAATTTATGATGACGCCTCAGGGCTTTCTTGGAATCCTTCATTACCTTTCCAATGAAGTGGAAAAAATAAATCTCTTCCTCTCAGAGGACAAGGTGGGCAAGTTTGGATATAGATGGTCAAATTTAAACTTTCCACCACTCCATCCTCTGTCAAAGCCTCTCGTCCCTTTATAGTAAACAATGAGAAAAGGAAACCAGGACTAATAGCAGAAGTTCCCAACGGACAGTCTTACTTATCGTCCAACTGCTTTCTTTGCCAGCTCTCCCCTGAAACAAAAGATTCTTAATCTTTGTGGGATTACCTCATTAAATCAATAAATAAATTACATTTCTCTTATCCGCACTCTTTTTCTAATTCCTCTTCTTACTCTCCCGCTGAATCATTACCCCCCGCCCCCCCGCCCCCCCACCCCCTTTCAGTTCTCCTCTACCTCTTCATCCTTCCATTGATTTGAACCTCTCATTCCTTCCTCCATCTTTTATCCTCTTAACATGCTTTAATGTGCTGTCTGGATTATCGGATAAATGACTTTCTCAGCAGGAAGCGCCACTTGAGTGTTCCTTCACGTTAGGCACAGAAGTCAAGAAACTTACCAAATGCTTACCAAAATTTGTTGTATGACAGGCAAATGATTTAAGTGGCCACCGATCTCATGTAGGCCACCAACACAGCCAGCATCTTAAGGAAAGCCCACCAACGCCTGTACGGTTTGAGGAGGCTGAAGCAGGCTGGCCTCCTTTTACCGGTGTGTGGTGGAGAGTATACTGACATGCTCCACTGCTTGGTATTAGAGCTGCTCTGCGGCTGACATGGAGGCACTGCAATGACTGGTTAAATCTGCTCAAAAATGACCAACAGCAGCCGCCATTCCTTGGAGGACATTTACAACAGCAGATGCAGAAGCAGAGCGTCATGTATCATCAAGGACCCCACCCACCCAGCACACAAACTATTCAACCCCTCCCCTCAGGCAGGAGGCTGCACAGCCTCAAAGCCAGAACAACATGGTTTAAGTGCAGCTTCTTCCCAGAGGTGGTGAGGCTGATGAACTACCTGGCCTAAGTCTGGCCTCTGGTGTGTGGAGACTGCATGCAGCTATTCCTGCAATACTTTCCTTTTTTTTTAAACATGCTGCTTGGCTTTTAACTATGTGTTCTATTTTTAGGTCATTTACTATGGTAACATCATTCTTGCATAATGTTTATCGTGTACGCTGCTGGACCTGTTACAAAGGGCTAGTGTTAACAGTTGGACTTCAGTGCAGAATCTGGTAAGCTGGAGAGCCATCTTGTTTTTTCGATGTGTAATATTATTCCGTCATTATCCCGCTCTATAAGCAAATAAACACGCATCATATCAGAAAGAGAGACTTTTATTGTCAAATTGCAGTAAACCAGGTGGCTACACCACACAGTGAAATTCCTAGTTTGCTCGTCCTTCCCCACAAAAACAAAAAATAAAACGTCATTTAACCGGCAGCAGGTTTTTTAACAAAAGGGGACATTCTTGTTCACTGCAGCCTCGTTTTAATGCAGCGTGGCGACACCAGCCGATGCCAACATCAGAAAGAAGGAACACGAAAAGGCTGAGAAGTACCAAGGGCTGAAAGAGCAGCTAGAACGGATGTGGAGGGTGAAGACTAGCGTGGTCCCCATGGTAGTAGGAGCACTCGGGGCGGTGACCCCTAAACTGGGAGAGTGACTCCAGCAGATTCCAGGAACAACATCTGAAGCCTCAGTGCAGGAACAGCTAAGATACTGCACAGAACCCTCAAACTTCCAGGCTTCTGGTAGAGGACCTGAGCTTGAGGATGACACAGATACCACCCGATGAGGGTGAGAGGGACATTTTGTTGTTGTTGTTGTTGTTTTTGTTACATAGGTAACAATATGGGAATGATAAATCTAACACACTCTTAAGCTGGAAGTTTAGGAAGTAACAACACCATCATCTGATGCCAGAGTCCCACAGCCACACTCATGGAAATGATTGTAGGTGTCATTTATTATGAATGCAGTGTTTTTGATAAAATAATGATGATAATGAACAATAATAATTAAAATTTTAAAAAAGTTCTTCCATTTTTCAATTAGGTTTTTTTTTTTTTTTTTTTTTCTAAAACCTTTATGGTTGCAATTTCATGTACATACACCCATAATAAATACTACTATTAATAAAAGCCCATTGTCCAGAAACCAAAATTTCAGAGGCAAGGTGTTTGTCCCTGTGAGAAGCAACAAAACACGGGCTGTGTACACGGGCACATGTGCTCCACTAGAATCACTGCAGTTCAACAAATGAAACAATAGTCTGTAGGAACCAAATTTAAAGACCCAGTGAAACCGCCCTGTTATTTCCTTGATTCCTGTGTATTTCCTGTTATGTTGGAGCTGGACTTAATGCAAGAAGGGACCATTCATCAAGATCAGTGTAAACCAATGTCAGTTAGAGGAAGGAACACTTTCAATTGATGCAATGGGATTGAAGAGGTGGGATTGTTTGACTTTCAAAAAATTGTCAAGCACTTCCCATCCGTTAGAGGAGTTTTTCCACTGAGAGTCACTATCCCCTGTCAGCCATGTCTGCCACGTCTCTGCGGCTCTCTCTGCCTTGTCCAAGCAGGCGAAGCAATGGTATGAGCCGTCTGATTTTGGCATTTAAAAATAGCACCAAATCCACCTACCTGGCATGCTGGTGCTGTGGCATGAGCAGCCTTTTCAAGAAGCACAAGTAATGGGAGTTAATTTATTGACCTTAAAGTTTATTTCACCAAAAACAGCAAAGAAATAATCAACATTTTATGGGACAACTGAGGTCTAGAGGCAATCTACTAATGAATGTACTAATTAGTCATTTTAGATAAGCAGGACAGCTTTTAAACCGAGCTCGTAATTTAAACCAAGAGCAGCCACCATCCTCACTCTATGCATCCACTAAACAAGTTCTCCACCACACTGTCCTCAGGTACCTCACAGGTTCAGTCCCTGTGCACTTGAAAAGCACTAGAATATTGGAGAACATGTATATTTACACCTGATGGAAAACTTCAGCTATCTTATTCTGGCCAGTGTACATACACAACTAGCCATATAACCAACAGTAGTGTATGACTGTTCACATACATGTGTTTTTCCACAATGTGGATGTCTGAAATGGTCAGTGCAGATAATCTCTTAAAATTTGAGCATTTTAAACAAACAAACAAATAAAAGGAAATAAAAACTGTGCATGGGGCGTAGAGTGAGGATCGAGCCACATATTTTTGTCTTAACCCCACCCAAGCCCAAGAACATAGTAACCGAGCCCAACCCAAACTCAACAGACATTCTTTTTTGTGTCTGCACTCGACCCTGAGATTTTGTTTGTCCTCCATCACTAGGTAACATTTACCACATGAAATAGCCTACGTGCTGCCTTCATCGTCATCACATAAATTCCAACACTGTACAGGAAGTTATGCAGAACAAACAGCAGGTCCGTCATTTTTATTTTTTCACATTAGAGTTTCACTAAAATAATGGCATCATAACTGAATTTGACCCAAACATAATTTCTAAATTTTGTCCGAACCCAGCCCAACCCGTCAGCTCCCGGCAGGTCCCCATGGGCTCGGATTGGGTGTCCACTAGCTCACCAGGTAGAGCGTGTGCCAAGGCTGAGTCCCTGCTGCAGCAGCCTGTGTACGAATTCAGCCCAGATCCCCCGCCTTTCCTGTCTCTCTTTACTGTCACTACCAAATGAAGCAGATATGCACCAAAACATCTTACAAAAAAAAGCGTGCACAAGGCCATCTGACTTCACAAGATAGAACAAGTACATTGATTGTGCACCCTTTCATGTTCTGCCCCTGTGCTTTCTTCCTCTTTCAGAAACAGCTCTGTAGTTGTCCTTAAACAAAGCCCAGCTGAACAAACTAACTCTGAATTTTAAATTTAATCATAAGCATAATCTGTGGGCATCTTCCACTCCTGACAGTCAGACAGACGCTCGGTTGCTTGCAGTAATCTTAAGACTTGAGTACTGACCTCGCTCACCATGGATATCTTTTATGGCAATTCTTAATTTTACAATTACAATTCACATTTGGAAGACTCATTTATCCAAAGCACCTCACATATGAGATTTTTTTTTTTTTATTAACGATGAGCAAAAAATTATTCAGAAGAGAGCAACACCAAGTGCCATAAATCTCTGGTTCTGGCCCAAAGGACACAGGTGCTACAAGGCAGTGCAAAGAGGGAATACAGTGCATAAAGTATAGAGGAAGGAAGACAGCATGGAGGCACAGAGACAGACATTTCTCTAGAACAATATATATGACATGCAGAGAGGAATAAAGGAATTCAGGCAGCTACAATCACCATAGCATTGGTTGCAAAGCTGGTGGCCACAACAAACAAGTGATATGAGAAACCCCTGAGTGAACTTCGGCTGTTTGGAGAGGGCTGCTGCTGTGTGATGCTTCCAGTCTCCTCGTATGCCGTACGGACAAAAGGCGGCTTTTCGCTGCACACAACATAGGAATAGCGTCAGACAGGAAGTCATAATTTTTCTATGGTCTGTCAGTGGTCGGACACAACGAGCCCTGCGTCCACTGCAAATTTTCAGCTCAACCAACCAAATCAACTATGACAGGAAGTGACACAACAATTTAAGGTTCATGCGTATCAGTGTAGGAATGACCGTTGAATAAAAATGTGTAAGGTGATCTTGTGTGTGTGTGTGTGTGTGTGTGTGTGTTTAATTAAAATAATTAGGTTAGTTATTATTATTGATGATATCTTCTTTGCATTTGCTAGGTAGTGCTAGAAAACGCTACTAGAAGCCGCCAGAAGTCTCTCCCCAATGTCCATTTGTTTTTTGTTTTGCAGTAAAGTGAAGGGATTTTTTTTTTTTTTTTTTTTTTTTTTTTTACAATTTAGGTGCTCTTTTGGTTAGAGTTAGGTTAAGGTTGGGTTAAAGATGTGGTTGATGAATGAAATGAGTATGACATATTCAGCAGTTATGAAAAAGTGACACTAGGAGTGGATTCCAAATTGTGTGTAGATAGATAGATAGATAGATAGATAGATAGATAGATAGATAGATAGATAGATAGATAGATAGATAGATAGATAGATAGATAGATAGATAGATAGATACACTATATTACCAAAAGTATTCGCTCACCTGCCTTTACTCATACTATGAACTGAAGTGCCATCCCATTCCTAACCCATAGAGTTCAATATGATGTCGGTCCACCTTTTGCAGCTATTACAGCTTCAACTCTTCTGGGAAGACTGTCCACAAGGTTGAGGAGAGTGTTTATAGGAATTTTTGACCATTCTTCCAAAAGCGCATTGGTGAGGTCACACTGATGTTGGTCGAGAAGGCCTGGCTCTCAGTCTCCGCTCTAATTCATCCCAAAGGTGTTCTATCGGGTTCAGGTCAGGACTCTGTGCAGGCCAGTCAAGTTCATCCACACCAGACTCTGTCATCCATGTCTTTATGGACCTTGCTTTGTGCACTGGTGCACAGTCATGTTGGAAGAGGAAGGGGCCCGCTCCAAACTGTTCCCACAAGGTTGGGAGCATGGAATTGTCCAAAATGTTTTGGTATCCTGAAGCATTCAAAGTTCCTTTCACTGGAACTAAGGGGCCAAGCCCAGCTCCTGAAAAACAACCCCACACCATAATTCCTCCTCCACCAAATTTCACAGTCGGCACAATGCAGTCTGAAATGTACCGTTCTCCTGGCAACCTCCAAACCCAGACTCGTCCATCAGATTGCCAGATGGAAAAGCGTGATTCATCACTCCAGAGAACGCGTCTCCACTGCTCTAGAGGCCAGTGGCGGCGTGCTTTACACCATTGCATCCGACACTTTGCATTGCACTTGGTGATGTGTGGCTTGGCTGCAGCTGCTCGGCCATGGAAACCCATTCCATGAAGCTCTCTGCGTACTGTACTTGGGCTAATCTGAAGGTCACATGAAGTTTGTAGCTCTGTAGCAATTGACTGTGCAGAAAGTCGGCGACCTCTTTGCACTATGCGCTTCAGCATCCGCTGACCCCTCTCCGTCACTTTACGTGGCCTACCACTTCGTGGCTGAGTTGCTGTTGTTCCCAAACGCTTCCATTTTGTTATAATAGAGCTGACAGTTGACTGTGGAATATTTAGGAGCGAGGAAATTTCACGACTGGATTTGTTGCACAGGTGGCATCCTATGACAGTTCCACGCTGGAATTCACTGAGCGCGGCCCATTCTTTCACAAATGTCTTGTTTCACAGTCTGCATGCCTGAGTGCTTGATTTTATACACCTGTGGCCAGGCCAAGTGATTAGGACACCTGATTCTGATCATTTGAATGGGTGAGCGAATACTTTTGGTAATATAGTGTAGATAGACTTTATTGGTCCCAACCAGGGGAATTCTTATGTTACAGCAGCATCAGTAGAAACATATAATAAAGTTAAATAAAATAGAATAAAGACTAAATATATACAATAAAGCAGGGGTCACCAATCATGTGCCATGGAGGGCCGAGAGGCTGCAGGTTTTCATTCCAACCAAGACCTCCACCAGGTGACTTCACTGATCACCTCACCTTGTATCAGAAAGGAGGAGCTAATCAGTGAAATCACCTGGTGGAGGTCTTGGTTGGAATGAAAACCTGCAGCCTCTTGGCCCTCCATGGCACATGATTGGTGACCCCTGCAATAAAGACTACAAAGACTAAAAACTAAAAATATACAATAAGGGCTAACCTAAGAAAATGAGATATGAGATGTGAAATGTACAGATGGTAATGAAAAAGAAATATACATATGGAATTGAAATATACAGATGATTGTAATAGATAAAGAGAGTTAGCATGAAGAAGCAAGAAGCAAGAACCAAGTGGCAGAACCCGACGCCCGGTACTGGGATTCAGGAACTATCAGACTTGACGTGTACTCGTGTGTTTCAACTGATTCCATTAAAGACAACCTTAAAGGCATGAATTGAGTAAAAGTGTGTACAACATTACGGCGTCCTTATTATGGAGTGGTAATTGTGTCTCAGTATGAAGCAAAGAAGAAAAGCCAAAGAACTCTGCGACACTAAGACAGTTCAGATGGATTTCAGATTGCGCAAATGGGGCTGTGGCTCAGTATTAGGCAGAACTTTCTAATTACACATTGAATGTACATTTTAATGAGCCTGAATCCCCTGGTGAGAGACTTCTCTATTTTAGAGATGGCATTTGGCAGTGGTGCCGACTCAGAGGTGTGAGAAAATGATCCAGCCTGTTTCTCTTGTGTTTAGCGTTTGCTGAATTCAGATTTTACTGCATCTCTAATTACTGAACTCACTGTTTTTCCCTGTACAGGGAAGCATCTCGCTCCTCACCTTTCCTCTCAATCTGTATGCATGTGTGTACAAAGTAGCACTTCTAGCTCATCAAAGCTGTTGTAACCATTATAGCAGACCCATTATTACCAACAAAAAGGTTTCTATGTACGACTGAAAGCATTCCTACATCACCACCTCCTCCCTCTACCCCCCTTGTTTCTTCAAATCTTATCTCCATTTTTACCTCCACCTGGCTTCATCTCGGTCCAAAATTCTTTTTATTGCCGATATTTGGCATTGAAATTTTTTATGTGCTTGAGACAAGCCTGTCTACTTTCATCTGTATTACAGTTTTTTCAAATATTCATATTGTTATCAGTGTTAATTTTGGCACCCCATTCAGCACGCTGCAAAGTTATATTTTCAGAGACATACATTTCATCCTGTCTCTTCTCATCAACAAACACCAAACATATATTTTGTCATAGTTGTTTTTATCTATAATCTATTTTTAGCTTGTCTAGTACGTTTACCAACATTTTTTGTCATCATCTTCGTTGATTAAATTAACAGTGATTGGAATCAGCTGTATTTTTCTTTTTTCTTCTCTTTCTTTTTTATTGAGTCTGTTCTTAGATAGCTGACATACTTGGTCCTTCATCTGGGCCATTTTTGGCACTTATGGCTCAGTTATGGCACAGGCAAGAGTTGTATGGGCCAGGCGTGACCCACATGTCACAAAACACAAAACAGCATTGCAATGTTGGTGTTTTATCTTGGATGTTAGGCTCAGTCATCATTAGTTTGGCATTAGACAGAATATGAGAAATGACAACTTCTTTTGTGCCTTCTGGCTGGCTTGGCGCAGGGCACTCAGTTCCTCAGTATGCGAATCCACGATATCCTTGGTGAATTTCTTTTGGTTCTTGATGGTGCTCTGCAGCACAGCGTTCTGTGTCTTGCTTTGCTGTAGTTCCTCCTCTGTCTCATTATTCCACTCCATGATATCCTTTATCAAGTCCTCTCTCTCAGTGATGGTGTTCGCAGTATTGCCAAGTCTAATGTGTAGGATGGTGGAGAGAAATAATTTTATAAGGATGAAAATCCACCCTAGCATGGACAGAATGAGTAGGATTTTCCTAAAAAAAAAAAAAAAAAAAAATATATATATATATATATATATATATATATATATATATATACACTACTCACAAAATGTTAGGGATATTCGGCTTTCGGGTGAAATTTCAGGATGAACCTAAAATGCATTCTAACCTTTACAGGTGAACTTAATGTGACCTTCTGTAAACTTTTGAATGCACATGTCCAACTGTTCAATGTTTCAGTACTTTTTGCACAAGTTGCTGTTCTCTAACAAGGAGTTTAACGGCAAAATTCACATCAGGTGTTTGATGCTCCAGCTCATCGAGGTCGCATCATTAGGGAACGGCTGCTGGAGACTGGGGTACCTCAAATGGAGTGGCCTGCACTTTCTCCAGACCTGAATCCCATAGAAAACCTATGGGATCAGCTGAGTCGCCGTGTAGAGGCTCGGAGCTCTGTACCCCAGAACCTCAATGTCCTGAGGGCCGCCCTTCAACAAGAGTGGGATGCCATGCCTCAGCAGACAATAAGTCGACTTGTGAACAGCATGAGACGTCGCTGTCAAGCTGTAATTGATGCTCAAGGGCACATGACAAGTTATTGACACTGACATTTTTTGTTGTGGTATATCCACCACTGTTGTTGGCTTTTGTTTCAAGAAATTGTTTGAGATGAGGAAATCACCAGTGTATGCTTCTACTTAAATGCCCTGCTTTCATGATATAATATCACTGTAGTGTGAACATTTTACATTTTCCATAAATTTCACTCAAAAGCCAAATATCCCTAACTTTTTGTGAGTAGTGTATATATATATAGATAGATAGATAGATAGATAGATTCATAGATTCATACAAAAATAATCCCTCTCAATCATCAAGTCTGAGCCACTAGCGGTGTGTGTTGGTGTGTGTGTCTGCAGAGACTCTGCCCTCCGCCTGGATTTTCTTGTTTTGCTGAGCTTGGGACTCTTCTGGGCGTCGACTTTTAGGCAGTGGGTGTGTAGCTGCCAGCCAATAACAGCAAACACTGCCAGAGCGATAGCTCCAAATCCAATAGGAAGTTAAAAAAAAAAGTTTAAAAAAAGAGAGGATGAGGACAAAGAGCAACGCACTGTTGGCCTGTTTTCTGTTTGACATGTAGGTGCCAGCAGGCCAAAGTGTTTCTTTTCCTAGGATGGTGAGGGAATGTTTTACATTATAAACCGTCACTATCCTAGGAAAAGAAAACTCATTGCCAGCAGTTCGCTTAGCCTAGCAGGGTTAGCTTTGAATGTTGTGTTTACAAACCGTAGCTGACAAAGCCTACTCATTCTGCCCTTAAACACTGTATAAAAATAGCTGTTGGTGATGTAACTTTCATTTCTGACTTTTTTATTCTTCATTAATTAATTCATTTATTTATTCATTTATTCTGTTTTCTTACACAGAGAGATACACCCAACATCCATCTGGACGTTGGGTGTCCATGCTGGACGTTTGATTTCGGGACATTGGTTTTGAGAGCCCGACCACTCAAGTTTGAGTTGTTTTCCTTTTTCCAACGTGATCCAACCTTTGCTATATGACCACACAGACTCAGTCATTCTGGTACAATCAAAACAGTTTTATTGTTCTTTAACTTTAAGGACCTTTAAAGGAATATTGGCTGTATTTTCTTCTTGTTTTGGACTGCAAAATCAGAGCACTTCTCTTCTAGATTAAATGCCAAATTTTAAGCATATGTGCCAGCAAAGCTATTATCTTCTCGCTCTATTTCATCTTTTAGTTTATATTCCCCTCTCCTTTTTCAGAATTCAGTGCCGTACAAAGAGATCCGATAATCATTACAAGCTAATGTAAATGTAATGTCTCACACATCGAGGGGCTGAGCCCTCCATCCCTTCTTGCCCAGGCAGAGATTCAGTCTTAGCAGGTTTCAAGTGAGCTGATTCTGCTCCATTCATTATCCTTCTAATAAGTCAGTGAGACAGGCCTACTGGAGCGTTTGTACAGGAATCAGCCAGGAGTCAACTCCTATTCACTTGAGGCATGGAGAGTGAACTCCTTTTACTTTCTGTGTGTGTGTGCATGAGTGAGTGAAAGAGTGAGCGAGCGAGTGTGTGCTTGGCTTTTAACTGTGTCGAATCCTGACTTTTCTCCCTTTTGTCAGATTTTCTGACTGTGCCTTTTTTCTTCTATTCATTCTCCTATATTCAGTTTACACGTCACATTCTATTCTGCAAAGCACCCTGGACTCTGTCATTAAGGTACTATGCAAATAAAGTTGGCATAATAAATGGTGGCACATGTTGAATATTTTCTTCCTCACTCCACTGGATTAGAGCATGAAAGTTTTTGGTGGATCACCACACTGAGGATAAAGCTTGACAAGGGATGACATTTTTTATGCCACTATTCCTATTTTAACTACAGTGTCAGATTTTCATTTGTACTTTTTTCCCCTTTTTTTAACAATAGACTCTTTGTGATAAAAGGAGTTTGTTTTTTATCACTATGGAACAGGGCACATGCCTCAGGTTGACTAAGATCCACATCTTGTTAGAGAAAAAAAAAGCCTCTGACATACCAAACAGCTTCAACACTGGTGTGGTTTCTCTGCAGCAGCGTAGTCTAGTAAACATTCAGCATTTCAACATCATTTACCTGTGTAGTCATTTTAATTATAATTATCAAAAAAAAAAAAAAAAAATGTCTGTAGCCCTTGTCAAATTTTGTCCTCTTTTTGGCCAGCGACATTTTTTTCTGTTCTGGTCCATGAGTTATTAAGTGTTCTGAGCACTGGTTCCAGACTGGAGCCAGGTCAAAACAGCAGGACCTGAAATGGGAACTGTGACGACAACAAAAGTGGGCATGTATTCGGTATTTTACAGGGATGAAGATGGAGAAATCAAAGAGCATGTAGTGGTCTGCTCAAGAAACAAAACTGTTGCTTTGAATTTGCATATCTGAATTTCAGAAAAAAAAGATAGATGGGAGTATTGGAAAAATTAAACTATACCTCAGAAAAGAGTTGGCAAAAGTCATGGTTCAAACAAACGCAGGACCAAATTGTAAACAAGGAAAAAAATGAAGTAGTACATAGACTCCAAAATGAACCTAGACAAAGACATGTAAGTCAGGTGAATTGGAGATGCTAAAATGCCCCGAGCTGTGAATATGTGCAAAAATGTGTCTGTCTGAGTCTAAGTGTCAATACCCAACCCTGGACAATTGGGACCCAAAGGGTCGAGTTAGGTTTGGAAAAAATTTTTGAAATTATGTTGGGGTTCACATCGGCTATTTCAGGTTGTAAATGTAACTTTGCAATGGAGGACAAGCAAAATTTGGGGCTCAGGTCGGGTTTGGACACAAAAAAAGAATGCCTGTCAGGTTTGGGTTTGGTTACTATGCTCCATCTTGACAAAAAATATGCGGCCCAAACTGCACTCTAATCTGAATGTCTGCCCTACAATGGACCGGTGACTCAGTGAGCCCTGGGGTAAGCTTGGGGTGGCCAGATGTCCTGAAAAATTTGGGACAATCCTGAATTATGCGTAGAAACCCCACTTGTATCTACAACTTCGAGGATACAAGCGGGGTTTCTTCCAAAGGGTGGCTGGGCATACCCTTAGGGATAGAGTGAGGAGCTTGGACATATGTTAGGAGTTCGGAGTAGAGCCGCTGCTCCTCTGCATTGAAAGGAGCCAGCTGAGGTGGTTTGGGCATCTAGTCAGGATGCCTCCTGGCCATCTCCTGGTGGAGGTGTTACAGGCACGTCCACCTGGGAAGACTCCCCGGGGCAGACCCAGGACACACTGGGGGGACTATGTCTCCTAGCTGGCCTGGGAACACCTTGGGATCCCCCAGGAGGAGCTGGTGGATGTGCCAAAGGAAAAGACTGACTGGGCTGACCTCAGCCTGCTGCCACCACGACCCGGTTTCAGATAAGTGGCTGAAAATGGATGGATGGTGTGTGTGCATGTGTTTGCGTGTGTGTGGTGATTTAGGGCTTTATTTATAAGAAAAAAGGGCTCACCACAGTTTGTGAATAATCATTGGAATAATGTTTACACACACACACACACACACACACACACACACAGATGGCCTTCCGACCATGCCTGATTTCCACATTATTTATATTTTGACATCCCTGTTGCCATTGTTTTGTTGTTTATATTATGTCCAAGAATCTCAGCAGTGTTTATTCTTAGAAAAGGTCATTTTTATTTTGTTTTATTTTATTTTATTTATTTATTTATTTATTTTTGTGATTATGTGCTGTGTGTGACATTTTGGGGGTTTTAAAAAAGCATCTGTGCACATGCGACTGGCCCCCAAAAGACATACAAACCACAAATCCAAACCAGGAAGCAAACAGCAGTTTGAAAGGGAAATACCAATCAAGATTTGACAAATGACTGCCTGGGCAAATTCCAAAATCCGGAAACCACAGCGCATCAGCCTGTCGCTGATGTGATGATGATAAAAAACAAACACACTTAGAAAAATTTTACAATGTGAGGCTTGTTATTCATTCATTCATTCATTCATTCATCCAGTCATTTGTTTGTTTGTTTGTTTGTCCAGCCAATCAAACTGAGCTGTAATTAGCCCTGAACCCAAAAACAAACCCTTATTATCAAAGAATCTTGCTGGATTCTAGTTTATTCTTTCCCCCTCATTTTATTAACCTTTTCCTCACCAACATATTATTGTTTCTTCACAGATTAGTGGGTTAAGCTCCTTACTTACCAAATTGTCTTTGAGATAATAAAGAGGCTAATAAAGAGGCAGTTTATAACTTGGTGTAAATTATATAGTGCCTTACTTTAAATGTAGTTGACTGACAGAACAGAGTCTGGACACAGCAGAAACACAAATGGTTGAGCAATAAAAATGCAAAAACTAAAAAGGAGGGGCTTGTCACCAGATAAGCCCTTTTTTGTGAAGGCATGCAAATAGTTTCATGCCAAAAAAAAAAAAAAAAAAAAAAAATAGAGGGTCTCTTCCTGTATATCTTCAGACTGAAGCTGCAGGCGTGAGCAGATGCAAGGACTTCCAGATAACCATGGAGAGCCTACGTCCCGCACTTAGTTCTTTTTTTAAAGAAGTTGCTAAGAGAAGCAGTGTCTATGTTACCATCATTGTGATTTTCTCTTGCCATGCTGTGTTACATTTGGACATGCAGTGCTCCTGCATACCTGGAAATTCTCAATGCATGACATACATGACCATGCCACCGGTTCTGATATTTGTTTTAACGCTCTGGAGGGACAAATCGTTTGAGAGAGTGCTGATACACATGTGTACACAGGGCCAGTGGAAGCTTTGCTGTGTTTTCCTTAAACCCCCATTACAGGCAGCTGCTGTAGGCTGTTTGTGGGTCACATCTGTTTACCTTGATGGAGACTGGTATGTGTGCTGTCAGGACAATCATTCTGCACAGCAAGTAGCACTAGCCTGCCATGCTACGGACAACATCACAACTGTGGAGCGCAAACTTCTCACTGAGCTTAAACACCAATCATGGGTGAGTGTTTTTATCAAAGTTATTGAAATTAATTAAATTGTTTTTCAATCCATGGAAAATTACTGTATATCCCCAATAGTACTGAAGAAAATGAAACATGTTCCTTTATGACTTTTTTTTTTTTTTTTTTTTCAGCTGATCGGCTTTATTTCCATCCTTGTCATTGGCTTTGGGACTGTACTGTGTGACATAATTTTCAAAGTATTGGCACACAACAAATGCTGTGGTGAGTTTTGATTTCACAAGATGATTTTGGAAAAGAAGGAAAATCAAGTAATAAAGGACTCATGAAATGCAGCTGCAGGTTAAACACCAGGGCAGTACATACTACCATGACAGTAGGCATTTACCTCACTCATTATGCTGCTTATGCTTTTTTGATGCTTCTCCTCATTAGCATGTCCCATAACTGATTTATAAAACCACCTTTTGTCTGATAGGACATTTTCCCCATGATTTTCCCACAGTGTCTGTGAATAATTCTGTTGACAGGTTGCTTATTATGGGCTCATTTCAACACAGAAATTTCAAGTAAAAACCTCAGTGACAGTTAAATATGGAATAATGGAATGAAATGGAATGGATTGGAACTTTATGAAAGCTCTCAGATTAGCATGCCAAAGATTTGATGCAGCAATATGCCTTTAGTTTTAGTTGTAATAGAATCAGAAATACTTTATTGATCCCCAAGGGGATCAATAATTGGGTTAGTGACAGTTGCTCAGTTCTCAAGAGAAGAATTAAATTATAAGAAAAATCAAAAAGAAATAAGAAGTATAAAAGTATGTGCCTTACAAATTTGTAAAAAGGTATGAGCATTATGTAGAAGTTGTATGAAAAGTATGTGCATTATGTGCATTAAGTCTCAATATGTGCATTCATTCTACAAAACAGTAAATACAGAGATAAGAAACTGATCATATGTATAAAAAAAAAAAAAGTATACCTACAGTGGTGGAAAAAAGTCTTCAAGTGCAATTTCTTTTAGTACAGTCAAAGCCAAAATACTAAACAATAGTACTGAGTATTGGGTCATTTTGGTACAAGTGATTAAGGTCATTCTTTTTATTAAAAGACACAATTTTTGTTGTCAAGCTTCGTGTCTATATAAAGCCAGCACATTTGAAAGTTCTTCAGACACAAAAAAAAAAAAACAAGGAACCTAACGCAGGAAACACGCCTGAAGATAAAGATTAAACTGTCAAGAATTTAGTTTTGCTAGTTTTTCTTGTAAACAATAAACAAAAAAATATAATTTGCATTTGTTTGTATCTGTCTAATGCAGCCACACCTTTTGAAACACAAAAAAGATTTTTCCACAAATATTTCATGATAATATTTGAGATTGTGAGATTGTGTAAAATTTTAAGGGAGTCCGAAAACTTTTTTCCACGCCTGTATATACACTTTATATACACAGGGACACAGGTATATATTATTGCACAGTTAAATGGTCAATCAACATTTAAATAGTGTACAGTTATGCAGTCCTTTAACTCTGACTATCTGACCATCCATGGGCAGCATTAAAAAGTCTGATGGCCACAGGAAGGAATGATTCCTGTGTTGCTCTCAATCAGGGCCAAAAGCAGCAGAGGACAAGCTCCCTGCAAAACTCCACAAGCATGTGGAAAAGCAGTAGAGCAAAAACCGTTTAATGTTTCTCACGCAGCGATTGAAGACTATCCAGATGCAGAATCTTCCACTCAGCCACAAGTTGCACCCCAGCCTGTACCCGAGCAAATGGTAAGTCGATGGATTCCTCATGGCACACTGTTGAGTCTCTTTTTTTTTTTTTTTTTTTTTTTTTTTGGAGTAAGGTGTTTGGACCAGTAATGCAACTACATCTATAGTCAGTTCATAAAGGGCACATATAAAATGTGTTGTCATTCAGGGCCGGCTTTTGGCATAGGCGGTATAGGCAGTTGCCTAGGGTGGGTAGGCATGGAAGGGCGCAAGGCAGTAATTTTGTCTAGAGTGCCAACATAGGTAGAGCCGGCACTGGTTTTATTCCTAATCCATTGTGGTGGTGTACAGAGCTGAAATGCTGAAAAATGTGTCCAAATATTTATGGACCTGACTGTAGATGTGGAAGATTCATTATGGTGAAACCTAGGTCAGTATCTCACAACAGACAACAGACTGCAATGCTTCATCGTGGAGAAACCACCCAGAAGAAATTTGAAAATAAATAAATAAAAACAAACTGATGAAGAATGACTAAAATGTGCAAATATGATAAGAACTGAATACTAACCAAATACAAATGTTTATAACAATTCACAGATTAAAAATGACAGCCCTAAGAAACACCTACATCTCCACAATGTGAATTAAAGTCCATATATCATGTCACCATACAACTGCTTACCTAAACCCTGGCAAGCTCACAAAACATTATACACGTAGAGCAGCAGGCACATTAGAAATTTTGTCTGCAATTCAGCTATTTATTTATTTACTTTTGTTCTTTCTTTCATTCATTCATTCATTCATTCATTCATTCATTCATTCATTCATTCATTCATTCATTCTTTCTTTCTTTCTTTCTTTGTCTTTCTTCCAAACAGGAACTCATTGTTGTGCGCACAAACACGGACAGCCAATAGTAGACACCTGCCCTGAAGGGAGTCCCCCAGTTTAAAAGGTTTTCTCTCAGCACATCAGAGAGGACAGAAACTTTGAATTCTCTCTCTCTCTCTCTCTCTCTATATATATATATACACACACACACACACACACACACACACACACACACACATATATATATATAGATAGATAGATAGATAGATAGATAGATAGATAGATATAGATATAGATATCGATATCGATATCGATATAGATATAGATATATACACACACACTTAAGGGTGGCTACTTTGAGGAATCTAAAATATAAAACATATTTAGAGTTATTTAAAAAAAAAAAATGTCTTTGCTACATCATTCCATATATCTTGCTTCATATATTTGATGTCTTCAGTATGTTATTTAAAAAAAAAAATGTCTTTGCTACATCATTCCATATATCTTGCTTCATATATTTGATGTCTTCAGTATGTTGAAGTGTAGAAAGTAGTAAAAATACAGAAAAAAAACATTGTATGAGAAGGTGTGTCCAAACTTTTGACTGGTAGTGTACATATATCTATCTATCTATCTATCTATCTATCTCTCTCTCTCTCTCTCTCTCTCTCTCTCGCTCTCTCTCTATACACACACACACACACACACACACACACACACACACTTACACACACACATATATACATTTATATATATGTGTGTGTGTGTGTGTGTGTGTGTGTGTATGTATATATATATATATATATATATATATATATATATATATATATAGGAAGAACGGGAATATATATATATATATATATATATATATAACGGGAATATATATATATATATATATATATATATTCCCGTTCTTCCTGTTAAAGGGGAGTTTTACCTTGCCACTTACCTGCTCTGTCTGTAAAGCATCATGAGATAACCTCTGTTGTGATTTGATGCTATATAAATAAAGATTGATTGATTGATTGATTGATTGATTGACTGACTAAACACCACCATCATGTTTTACTTGTCGGGGGTACCAGGAATGAGTCATTTCAGTACTGAAATCCTGTTGCACATCCAGATCTGCCAGGTCCACTGCCTTGAAACCTGATCAGTTGTTGCTGGAAACACCTGATCAGTAATAAAATAGAATACTAAATCCAGAAAGGCCTTCTCTATGTTGGCTATGCTTCCCCATGTGTTACCATGTATTGAGTATATCAGTTTGCCATCACAGATAAGTCACTCTAGCCTTCTTGCCTGCTTGCTTCTTGACTATGGGAGACAGAGGTGAATGATTAGTAATTAAGTCTGTGAGCTCAGCGATAACACATTTCAGAGCTGAAATTAAATAGTATTTCATGTCAAGCTGCTGTTTGGCTTGCTTTCCTGCAATCCTGTGCATGGCAAACAAAATGCCTCGGTACCAAGATAAGATCACACCTTAAACGCTGTGCATCATTACAACATCCTTTACCAAGGCCGTGAAATGTAATCTTCTATCTCCCCAAGAGCAGGGAAATCAATATAAACACAGTTTATCAAATAAAGACATGACAAAGTGGTTATAGATACCTGCTGTGGGATGGCGGAAAATCTGTAAATAAATAAATAAATAAATAAAGTTTTAATCTGCTCTCATCTCAGACACTGCTTTGGTTGACTTCATTTTTTCATGAGCCAAAATCTCTTTCTGTGAAAGAAGAAGTCCTCCAAGGATAAACTGAACAGTTTTGACGCTAAAGCTCGATATACTGCACACCCATTTTGGAAATAACATGTGTGTAGTAACCCAAGGTGGCAGCAGGAAATAAAGGTCAGCTTTTTTAACTCTGTCTTTCAACTTGTTCGCCCAAGTCTTTGTGTTTGTATTATTTTTCATCTTATGCCTTCCACACACCTGCAGACCTTGAAAAGACTTTTAAAAGATTAAAGTCTGACAACCTCTCACATCTAAAGACAGTGTCAAAAGTCACAGCTCGGCTCCTTTTGAGACTGTCTGACAAATATTATAGGAATATTATAGTGATGCTTCTTCAGGTAATCCATAAGGGGTGAATTATGAGTCATGCTAGTGTGTGTGTGTGTGTGTGTGTCTGTGTGTGTGTGTGCGCGCGCGCCTGTTATTATGGGATGGAGCTGCATAACATGACAACTGGAGGATGGTGGGACCTGTCAACAATGTTACACACACATTTGCGCACATACACACACAGAGACCACAGAGTCCCCATCATGTTTACCATCTACCTGGCTTTCTTGGTGCCAGAGAGAGCGCTCCTGTTGGTCACTGACAACGTTCATGTCACTGAACTAAGACTAAAGTCTGCCACTAATATTAAACATGTTTGATCGTATCAGAACGTCAAGACGAGAAAAACACTGAGCCAGCCTGAGCCAGTGAGTTTTCTGACCACCTCACACCAAACAAGTCAGATGACAGGAACGCGTGCTGACCCTGGCAAAACCCTGATGACTTTATACTGATACTAGAAATTTGTCTGCAACACTGAAATTGTCAAAAAAAAAAAAAAGAGTCATTTGGTGTAAGAGAAGCGTAACTGTATCTCTGTTACTAGTCAGGCCTGTGGTTTTTCATGAATGTGCATCCTGGTCTGTGTGCTTGCTCTCACTGAGCGAGCCTGCAGCCTCATGTGTTAATCTGCTAAAGTGCTGACCTATCTCTGATATTCTGTTATGTTGTTTAGAACATCTTTGCTTTAAATTTTAGCCATTGCCACTGCTAATAATGACAGTCATCATCATCTTTATTCATACTGTACTCCTAAAAGCATTTAAAATGTTTAACAATCAAGACCAATTAAAGTCAAAAGACAAATCGGCAAAAAGTAAGGATATATCACAGAATTAATACAGAAACTGGTGATAAAAATAAATACAAGGGATAAAAATAAAAGTCAATGAGTCAGTGAAGTCAGTGATGGACAGGGACAAAAGATTAATTCTGGCACAATTAAATGCTTATTAATGAGCACTGTTCCTTAAAATAAATAAAGAAAGAAAGAAAATAAATCTATAAAGTATAGCAGATCCAGTGCCTAACTAATTCCGGCAATATTTAAATGCTAATAATTTTTAAAAGGTTCCATTTTTTATGCCAAGCACTTTGTCAGTCCTCATTTGGATTCTGTCTCATTTCGGAGCAAAGAGCCTCACTTATTTCCACACATCTCTCTGTCTCTGCTCTTGTTTCTTCTCAGCTCTCCCCCTCCCTCCCTCTCTCTGACTTCAAAGCTGCTGTATAACAGGGTCCCTGACCTTGAGCAGAGCCAATAACAACCTTTTGAAACCAAAACTGTAAAGATCACACATTCCCTGCGTCTCTCTCTCTCTCTCTCGCCCTCTCACCCCCTGCCTCGCTCTCTCTTCTTTCCACCCCTGCCGCTGCGCCAGCACTCAGCTCTCATCCGCTCTGCTGTCAATCAGGACCACGCGAGCGCCGCTGCCTTCCAGCTTTGGCAAACTTACAGAGCTGATGTTCTGAGGAGTGACTGAGTTGTGGCGAGAGTCTTGACTTTCACACCAGCAGACAAGTCTGTTGTTACCTTCAGAGTAAGACAATGTCCTCACATGATTGGCTGCAGCTTAGGGTGCTGCCCTGTCGTGGAGGTTGCTGAGTTCATGCAAATAAATAAACAAACAAATAAATAAATAAATCCAACTATAAGAATCATCTGTGATCTGTTTTTGATTTGTTTTTGAGTATTATCTCCATTTTTGATAGTAAGGTCTCACCTACAGAGATCACCTGTCAATCAACCAGTGTGGGCGGTACTAGGCTTGGATGATAGTCACAATTGAATATGCCAATATTTTCTTGTCAACATATCATAATATTCAAAATTATTTGATATCCATTTTACTCATGGGTGTAATCAAAATTATGAGGCTGTGCTCCAGCAAAAAAAGACCCCATACGACGTTTGTACAGCAGCTTATTACGACATATAGTTCAGTTTTACAGTTAAGTGGCCTCTAGTGGTCCTGAAAATAATGTCACTAAGGTTTCATATTAAATTTGGGACAAAGTCTGTTTATTAAGCAGGCCGGTGGGGTGGCCGATGGGTCAATCAGCACACCTTTCACTCCGACAAAGTTGAAATCCTCTCTGTGTTTGTGTTTAGGTAGCAAACATTAGCAAACAGTAGCTAATGGTCTTGAGGGATGAAGTATTTCTGATATCTGTAGTCTTAACCCTGACCTTTTTCTGACCATAATCACTACAACAAACCGTTTCCTAATTTAAACAATTGAACATTTTCCTACCATTACCATCATTTTCCATTAACCAAGTGTTTTTAGTGGCTAGTGTTCATTAGCATTCGCTAGATAGTTAGCCAGTGAAAAAATATAAGTTAAATAAAGCAATTAGACAAAAAAAAAAAAAAAAAAAAAAAAAAAAATTGAGGATGTTTAAGAACTGCATTGATGGATGGAAATTAAATTGAGACTTTCAAAACCTTTCAGATTAGTGCCATCAAAAATAACTAGGCGCAATAAAATTTATACAGAGACTGTATTGTATAAAATATCACATATGACTGCAAATATTACAGTATTTGACATTACTGGACACTGGCCCACACCAAGACAGTAGTGGGATGTCTTCCTCCGGGGATTTTCTGGTGACAGAGTTTGAATTTGTTGTTTCTATAGTCTGTTCAGTCCGATGGCTGTCACTGCTACTGCTGACTGCCCAGCTCTTCTTCTGTTCATTTGACTCCATTTTATCATCATTTTTCAATTTTCAATTTTATTGTATTTTATTGCCTTTTCGATTTTAGTTTTGTCTTTTTAACCTTTTTATTAAAGAGTTTTTTTTTTTTTTTAATTATAGCTTTTAAATCTATTTTATTACATTTTCATTGTTTTTATTTTCTCGCATGCATTGGTCTCAACATTTTTTTTCTTTTATTACAGTCTTCACTTATTCGGTCTTATCAGTTTGTCAGCCATCTGTGAAGCACTTTGAACTGCACTAACCAGTATGATAGGTAATATCCAAATAAAGTTTGATTGGATCTTTTGATTCCAAAAAAAAAAAAAAAAACAGGAAATATAAAACATATCACTTTCTCTGCAATTTTTCTTGGGGAAGACGTACAATTGATGCAGAGTGTTTACAGCAGCAAATGAAAAAGGTTTATGGACTGGGCAGAGGTTGAATCACGACTGTATATTATATCAGTTAGCAACTGAAAACAGCAAGATGGACATTTATTTATATGAAACTGCTATGGATTACAGTAAAGACTACTTCCCACACCCATCCACTCTCCCTTCAGTGACACCCATGAGCCGTCTTTTCTACTCAAAGCAGTGCTGCTGTGCAGATGCAGTGAGCTGTAAGCCTGTCTTGACTCAGAAGACAGTTGACACATGAAGTTCTTTCTTCTGATCAAAACAATGTCCTATGTTCAGCTACAGCATGGAGTTGAAGCTCTAGCTGTTGTTGATTTGGTGCAAAAATCTACCCTGAAACAGAATCATGATCATCCACCATGATCTGTAACAGTTCACTTAATATCTGTGACCATAAGCTGGATTTTCCCACCCAAATGTCTTCATTTATAAAGTACACCACCTTAACAAGTCTCATATTAATCTCATTTTTAGTGTTAAAATCTTGTTATTCTGTAACCATGACAAAAAATCCACCAGAGGGATCAAATAATCTTGTTTCCATTCCAATGTTGATCATGCACGATTTTTTCTTTCTTTCTTTTTTTTTTTTTTTGTCAATGCAGTGTAAACAGGTAGCAGCCTTTGGCATACTTACATAAATTCCCACTATACAGCAACAGATCTAAAAAAAAAATTCAATTTTTTGTGTCCTTTAGTCTCATCTTCAGTTGTACAATCCTGTTTTAAAAAAAAACAAAACAAAAAAAAACAAGTGAAAAATCTACCAGTGGGATGAAATAATTTGTTTCTGTTGCAGTTTTACTTGTTTCATAAATGAAAATTATGTTTAGTTTTGTTGAGTTTTGTTCTTGTGTCTTGTCTCACAACTTCCTTTTGAATTCCCACTCTCCCCTTGTGTTAGGTCACTTGCCCTTCCCCTCGTGTGTTTCCCCTGGTCTCATTGTCTGCCACACCCTGATTGTTTCCAGCTGTTTCCCATTACCTTGTGTGTGTGTATATATAGTCCATGTTTCCCTTTGTCCTGTGCCACTTCGTCCTGCTTTGTCCTGTGTTGTCACGCCATGTCCATGTTCATTACCAAGTCAAGTTACGTCAAGTCAGGTTTTGTATTTTCTTTGATACTTTGCCTTGTCATTGCCATTTGTTTTGTCTTTCCTCGCTAGAATGATTTTCTGTTGTTACTTTTGTATTGAGATTTAAGTTGTTACTTTTTACCTTTGGTTATTCTTGCCTCCTCATTTGAGTGATTTTTGGTTTTTGTTGTTTTCTTCTTTGAGAGTGAATTTTGATTTGATACTTTGTGCGTTATTAAAGACTATTAATTTGAACTCTTGTCTGGAATCAAGCGATTGGGTTCAGTCCTTGTTAGTCCAAGTAGTGCCAAATGTCTCTGGGAATACGTATAAATATGTTGAAATAAGGCAGATCAGCCCACTAATATCAACAAAATGACACAGTTGATTCAAGAAAATTCTGGAAGCACACTGATGTTGGAGGTTGGGTCAAAAAATTAACAGTCTGTCAGTCAAAAAACACAGCAGAGGAGTTGTCACATGAGTGGACCAGAGCCCAAAAAAAAAAAAAAAAAACTGCTGTGCTGAACTGTGTCAGGATGTTGTTGGCTATCCTGATCACAAACCTAAGTTCTTGAAACTTGTCACACCACATGATTTAAAGCCCCCTGACTGTCAATCACAAACCTCCACGCTGGAAATGTGTCAGCCATGACAAAATTGTGCAAAAATGAGACTGAAATTGTGTACTCAAATCCCAGCAATAGTCAGGACCATGTAGAGTAAGTTACTACTTTTCTTGACTTACAACACACTGGACGAGTGAGGTGCTGACTTTAAATCAAGGCAGCGTGCTTCTCATACGACTGAGCAGCTGGGTTGGCCCTGGTGATTGTCTTGACTAATGCCACACTGGACATGCGAAGTGCTAACTTCAGATCGAGGCAGTGTCTGTTTAATACAGACTGACAGCTTTGAGGGGCCCCATCTGGTAGCTGCCACCTCGTCAGACACTGGTAGTGAGTATTAAACACAACTCAGAGTTGTTATGCTTGCATGGTACAGCCCAACAGCTGCAAATGACAGGCTGGAAGTGGACTCTTAACCCACAACTGCTCCCAAGTAGCCTGCTGAGGCTTGTATGGTAAATGAGGTTGTTGGCATTAGTGAAACACCACATACACAGGCTGAGCTACATAGCACTGAACTGCAATTAATTTATCAATACCACCCAAGAGACAGTTAAAGATCCCCTCCACTCAAAAATGCATTATGTTTATGTCCCCTAAAATGTCTGACCATGGCTACACGGACTTGTGTCTGTGCAAAGTTTACCACTCGAAAGCTGTTTTCACATTCTTCTATTGAAGGTGAAGGTCTGTGCCCCTAAATTTGAGATTCAAACATACCCCAGGCCAGCGAGATATGGTCCGTGACATAACTGACGGCCAGTCCCGTCAACTAATAGGATGCTGCTTTCCATATTATTAGCACTAAGAGCGCTGGTCACTTGAGTGTTTTAAAATCAAGACCAACTTCAAATGGCTGTTTCATATGAACAATAGTAGTATAACTAAGAGATTCATTGAAAAGAAAAAAAAAATAGATGGATAGATTATCAAATACAATACAAGTTACAAGCCAGAGTGCTAGCAGGCAGGAGGAGTGAGCTTGGACTAATTACATATTCAAATATCCTCACATACTTAATGAGTGTGGTGAAGAGTAATATGTAAGTTGTTTTAAGACATGAAGGGTTGTTTTGTCATGGGAAAAAAATCATGTTACAGATGTAATAATGATGAATAGAGATGATCTTTTTAGGGGTTTATTCAAGGGCTGGAGGGAGACTTTAATGTTGGCCATGAGCCACATGATGGAAAATTCTGCATGTGGGAGGTCAGCATAACAGGCAGTCAGCTAATGTTAAAATGTTCTAAATAATTTGAAGATAGAGCACGTTGTAGCTTCTACAGACAACAAAAGCCTGGCAAGAAAGATTGTTAACCATCCTTAATATATTGCACACGTTAAATTATTTCAAGACAAAGAGCAAGAAATAAAAGTCCACTCACTGGTTGGGGTGAATTGAAAATGAAATTTGGTCTCATCCTGATGTTCTGTCTGATCTGTCAAACAAAAACAGCACATTTCAAATCTAAAGATTGCCCTTCTCATATAAGAGTAAACTTTTCTCCTCAGCACGCTGGCTGAATGTCCACTGGCTTCAAGCCACTTAGCCTCTGACTTGCCACATCAAGTTTAGTGAAGCCAAGTTGATTTGATCTGTGAGGAGCAACTTCTGAAATGTTTCTTTGGAGAGGTTCTTTTGCATAACACACCCAGAAGAATTAAGGGGAAATGTGTACAACTCACATGCACCACTAAGTTATTTTAGACCCAGATAATGTCCCTCTCTCCGGTGTAATGAGTCACCTTTGGGCTCAGTCCAAACACTAGCCGCCAAGACTTACAACTGATTTGTCAAATGAAGTCAAGTTGTCTCATCGAATCAGAGTCAATGTCCAGTTCGTCCTAAGTGAATTACTTCTAGTTTTCTGCTGTTGGATGCATCACCAAGGTGTGTGGATCTTTTTACAAAACATCCACACAACCCTGGCATACGGGAAAATCAGTATTGTAACTAAACTTTGTACATGAAGCTGGGATGAATTGAACACACATCAAATGCTATTTCATAGGGAATTTTCTTTTCTGTTAGTGCATAGGATCTTCAATTTTTCACCAATTATGGAAGATAGCTTGTAGGAAATATTTACTTCTACCATGGTTTTCAAGGTTACAAAATAAACATTCAACAAATAATAACCAAACAAGAAACCCAGTACTATTTCAGTATAGATAATTCATCTCAGAAGTTGTGGTAAACTGGCACAAATGTGGCATAAATAGCACAGCAGTGGCAAAGCTATAAACAAGACAGAACAAACATTCACCATACTGCCATGTAACCTATCTTAAGTGTCTGTGCTACTAAACATTGCACAAAAAGTAAAGAAATTTGTGTTTGGTAGATTATTTCTTTGTTGTAACAATGCTTCCTGGCAATAAATCTTATACTGTTGGAAAGCCTTAAATACCATTTAAATGTGGTGAGCCACACAGTATTTTCTGCTGGTGCCTACTTTATACACTTATGGCCTTTTTTTCATGGACCTCTGAAGCGTGGGTGTTTGTATACATAAAAAGAAAATTATTTATTGAAGCAAATTAGGCAAAATCAGTTGTCGCAATGAATGATGACTGCTTGTATTTTAGTTGTTTTCTACGGGTGATTACTCAGTGGCCTAGGTCGATGGTTCCAAAAGTGAGTTCCGGGGACCCTTAGGGGTGGAGAAGTTCCAGGGAGTCACCAGAAAATGAGTGGAAATTTAATTTCACTTTTATTTTCACTTTGTGGAAGCTGGTACAATGAAAATATGTATGAGGAGATTTTTTTTTGCTCATAGCATAGTCATATCTAACAACAAAAATCATCTCAGATAGGATTTCACAGGGCAACATCTTCAAACTGACTACATGGTTAACTCCATGGTTTAAACTACTTGTGGTGCTGTGGATGTGTAAACATTTGGGAACCCTTGGTTATCTGTCTTGAAAGCTCTATGCCTATTATTGTATTGTAGTGTATTGGTCATGCATTGGACCCATTCTGGTCTCAGTGTTGACTTGGGTCCCAACACTCCTTGGTCTTGTTCTTTTTTTATTATTATTATTTTATTTTTATTTATTTATTTATTTTTGGCATTTCTGCTTTATTTGAAAGTGACAGTAGAGAGAGACAAGAAAGACAGGGAAGAGAGAGGGGATGACATACAGCAAAGGGCCTGAGGTTGGATTTGAACCCAGAACACTGTGATCAGCACTCAGCCTTAACAGATGGTACTCCTCTTATCCGGTGAGCCACTGGGGCGTCCCCTTGGTCTTGTTTTTGACTTGGTCTCAGGTCAGGTGGTCTTGACCATTTATTCTCAATGACCAGGCCACAAAGATGTTTTGTGACAGTCACACACACAGCTGGTGCTTGACAAGCTGAGGGATGAGTTTGACTGCAGTTGTGGACAAAGACTTTTGAACTCCTCAAGGAGTGCATCAGAAACCCATTCACCTGTGCTTTTAAAGATTCCTCAGTCAGGGATAAGTAAATGTTAAGTGACATTACGAATGATGGTGCGCTTTATTACACATAAAATTCAGTGACTTTGACTGAGCATCAGAGCTGAATATCCTACCCTTTGTGTATGGGCAGACCTTACTACTGTACCCTGTACCTTGTGTAGCTCATTTCTCTGCTATGTAGACCGTGAAAAAATAAATTACCAAGGAGGTTAAACTGGAAAAAATAGCCTCCTTCTGTCATTTACTTTAATCCATGGTATAACCGATTAGTTGAAAAGAAAAAGGCTAAGACAGGCTTCTTTTTATAATTGGTATTAATGAAAGGCAATGCTGGCCTAATTAGCTTCTTCTTCTCTCCCTCTTACCTCCATGTTATGACACTGTCTGTGATGCTGACATGTTCATCACGACAAATATATCACCTCACAAAACAGAGTTGACAATTAATTTTTTAATATTTTTTTCTTAATTTGATGTTTTCCACTAAGCACTGATTCAGCATTTTCAAAGTTTCTGTCTCCATGTTCATCCTGATACATTTTCCTATGTGCATAATTATTGTTGTTCAAGGGTGGACTGAATCTGCCTGGATTTTCAGATGAAATTGTTGGAATGGATCACCAGCTCCTATAGCCAAAAAAGTTGAAGACTCCTGGTCTAGACTGCAACACTGGGATCATAGGGTTAGGGTTAACAGTTACAAAAGAAAAGAGACACATGCCATTATTGGCAATTGGAACAATCTGTTGATTAAGATTTTGAAACTGGTTCTAAGAAATTTGTGTTGCAACCAAACCAGCTGTGTGTCTGTCATGATATACAGAACATGAGAAGGTAGTTCAGTACAATTAGGTAAAGGCATAAAAAGTTATTTACAGCAAATTTCAGAACATATGAAAATTGTATATATTAAAACAAGCTTATTAAGTAAGGAAATTGGGTCAAACCCACTCACATGCTTCATCATAATTTCCAACCTTTAGCCTCAGAGGACAGGCAGAGGACTCTTCAATCACCTATTCTTACCCATGTACAGTGCTGAGTAGCTTGTAATTTAATATAGTATGTTCCAGCACAAGATGTTATTTATGGACAGTGTCAAGGACAGTGCAATAAATCATATGTTTAAATGGTTCTATATTTACATACATTCAGGGCAGATGTTTACTCAGGTAATAAGTGCAATATAAAAACTAAAAATGTGCAATATAAGCCTATCTGATAATGATACAACCTTACATGCAATACATTTATCACTGGGTGTGCATACATTAGGTGTGTGTGTGTGTGTGTGTGTGTGTGCGCGCGCGCGCGCGCGCGCATTTGATTCCTATGGAATCGTCCTTTCTTTTCTCTACAATTTTTCAAAGTTCAAAAAAAAAAATTCCCCACTGAGACAATAAAAGTATATCTTATCTTATCTGACAGCATGCTGGCTTCCTGGTTTGAAGCACTGTCCTTAAAATGGAGGATTTGGATTCAAGCATCCTCCCTTCTGAAGTGTCCTTGAACAAGCATCCTGTAGCTGAGCATCAACTCTGAGGAGGGACAAAGTAAGAATTTCCGCACGGGAATCAGTAAATTGTCATATCAGCAGCAACAAGGTATAGAACAATGTTATCTGTCACACATGCCTATGTGCAAGCAAACAGATGAATGGGTTTGGATATGAGAGGACCATGCCACACTGGGGTGCTCTGTGGAGGGAAGCAGTGCCAGTGAATGTAATTTTTAATTTTTCTAATCTGGCTAATCCTGATTCTTGGCATAAGGCTCTGCTGTGTGGCTTTGTGATTAGAGCTCAGAGAGAGGGAATTTTCTTTACTTTTATTTGCCATGCGTAGGTTTTGCTGAGTTGGCATGTCTTTTATCAGCAAGAACCTACCACATGGACCACTGGGCCGAATTATAGAAAATAATAACATAGTTTACCACAATTATGCAGACGACACCCAAATCTACATTTCTCTTAGACCCAGTGACAATGGACCTATTGAATCTTTGTGTAACAGTATCACCCAAGTCAGATGAGGCACAATTTTCTCCAGCTAAATTAAGGTAAGACCGAGATAATTGCCTTTGGAGCACAAAAAGAAGGACAGAATGTCAGCTGTCACCTTAACTCCCTGTCTTTCATAGCTAAGAGTCAAGCCAGAAATGATGGTGTTATCTTGGATTTAAATTTCAACAACCACATCAAATCAGTCACATTGTCTGTGTACTACCATCTAAAAATTAGACAAACAATGTCCAAGAAAGGCTTAGAAAAGCTTAGTCACACTTTTATTTCCAACAGATTGGACTATTGCAATGGTCTGTTTACACAGCTTTCCAAAAAAGTTTTTTGGCAACTGCAGCTTATTCAGAATGCAACTGCCAGGGTCCTGGCGAAAACCAAGAGGCGTGATCACATCACACCAGTTCTAAAATCCTTACACTGGCTACCAGTCACTGAGAGAATCAATGTCAAACCTTTGCTGCTCATTTACAAACCACTCTGTGGCTCTGGGCCAAAATCCATCTCTGATATGCTGAAACTCTTAGGACATCTGGGACAAGCCTTCTGGTTGTCCTAAGAGTTAGAACAAAACACGATGAAGCAGCTTTTTATTATTGTGCAACTTGGACCAGGAATAATTTCCCAGATGATATTAGACAAGCCCCGACTTTTACATCAACTTTCCTATTTTACACTGCCAACTACAACGACATTCTCTTAGCTTAGTTTTTACATATCCTTCATTTAAGAGTATTTTTGTATTTTATGTTTTTAATTTAACTTACAATGTTACAATGTTATAATTCACATTTAGCTGACGCTTTTATTGAAAGTGATGTACATATGAGATTTTTATACACCGACAAGCAAGGATCAATTTAGGAGAGAACAACGACATCAAGTGCCACAAACCTCTGGTTCTGGTCTAAAGGACAGGGAAGCTACAGGGCAAAGCAGAGAGATAATGTATAGAGTACAGTAAGTGGATGGAGGAAGGAGGAAAGCATAAAGGCCATTTTCCCCTAAATATGTAGTTACAGTCCATTAGGTGAGCAGGTGTTCCTTAAAGAGCTGTTTTTTTGTTTGTTTGTTTGTTTGTTTTTCATTATTTAACTTATTGAACATTTAAATATCAGAATTTGCTGTGTGCTTTTATAATTTATATTTTTATCATCATTATTTTTTTTTTTTTTTTGCTTAAACTGCATAAGTTAATATTTAAATACTTTATCTCTTATATTGCTTGCCTGTAATTTTGCACTTTGATTGGTAAATTTTGTACCTATGCTGTATTTTTTTCTCTTTGTAAAGCACATTGAATTGCTGTGCTGTATGAAATGTGCTGCATAAATAAAGTCACCTTGCCTTGCCTACATATTCAAAATTTCACGCAATCACATATATGAGCTGCTTTGTACAATCACTTGGGGAGCGACTGTATGTCCACTGGGACGTGTAAACAATGAAAACCAGGAGTAAATTATTTAGACCACTGTTGCTTGCTTACTGATAGAACCTGTCAGTGTTGCAGACATTATGATCAAACAAGGCAAGTTATAAGGGTGTTATTTACCATTAACCAGGTACTTTGTTTTCAAGTTGTTCACATGTGCTGTGAAGATCACAGCTCACAAACTTCAGTAGCGTGGACTTGCCTGAGTTTACCACCCATAGTTACAATTTCCTTGACTGTTTAAGTGTGAATTTCTGATGAAATTTCTGACCTAACATGTTGACAGGGACCACCCGAACACACCAGGAGTATTGATGCTGTTATGCTAGTACAGTAATACAGTTGTGGGTTGAAATTCCTAAATGGCCACAATTACAAACAAGTATGCACCAGTTAGTCCACACACATAAGGGCAAATGTTAGGTTTAGTGAAGTCCAGTAAGTAATGTAAAAGAAGGTGGACACTTACCTATGTGGTAACTTTATTAGAGTAACAACATTTCAGGCCACTTGGGCCTCGTCACGTCTAAAGCTGTAGTAATACAAACAGAGAGCAAGCATAACTCTTGTGTGTACCTGGCACGTGCAGGGGGGGGGCGGAGGGTGCTGGAGCACCTGCCCCTTTGCCCCTTGATGACCAAAGTGCCCTTTTGTCAAAGTCATTTTTTTTTTTTTTTTTTTTTTTTTTGTAAGTGCGTGTGTGAAAGTCTGTCTGTGTGGCCCAAAATAATAAGAAATAAAACAAAATAATAATAATTTAGATCTACCTTGGTCAGTCACATGATCTGCGATGTGCCCTCACTCTGCCCTCACTGCCCTGACGTGCCCAGACGTGCCATGTAGCTAAGCGCTGCTAAGCAGCTAGAGACGGCCACTGCTAGTCTCGCGAAACCGAAGAAGACCCAAGGGAGTAAACAGCTGGTCCGGTGAGTCGGTTTTGCAGTGGTATTCGTTTGTGCACAGTGTATTCTTGCAAGATGACTGACGAAGTGAAGCGAGCAATGAGCATCCTCTGTGTCATCTGTGTGCAGAGTCAGACGAGTGAGTGAGTAAGTTAACCACACAGCGGGCTGTGGGGAAAAAGTATGTCAGGCTTGTTGTTTCTGTATGTTTCTCTTATCATGGGCAAAGTGCATTAGAGAGATGTCATGTATTATTTTACTCTCAAGCAGTGTTTTTCCTATGTTTCTAGAGGCAATGAGGCATAGACTATATTATTTCACTAAAACAATGCACTATGCATATTCACATAATTTTGGACTATTACAGTATAAATACAACAACTAGACTTTGTAAAGTTTCTGAAGAAGTTTTGATGTGCTTGCCACCCTTGCAACCGCCTGGACATGCGCTGAACCAACAGCCCTATGCTGTTTGTAGGTTGCATAGTGTTGTCGCTCTTGCCCAGGTGGGGAGTTGAACCCTGGTCTCCTGCATGGCAGGCAGTGTTAAGCCGAAGCTCGAAAGAACAGAACCCACAATGCAGATGCGGTAAAGAAACCAGGTCTTTAATAACAAAAAATAAGTTCCAAACAAGAATGAGTAGCACGGAGAAATCCGGGGAAGGCTGGGCGCAGCAGGCAGGAGACGGAGGGGCAGGCAGGACACACAGGCAGGCAGGGCAGGGTCTAAAGGCAGAGCAGAAAAAATCCAAATATCAGAAGACAGGTCACCACAGAGTAGCAAAAGACCAAAAGTAGGAGCCGGGACGTTACCACGCATGGTACGGGACGAACTGGCGATGAGTGGAGGTCTGAGCCGGGGTTATAAGGTCTGTAGATAGGTGAGATAATGACAGGATGGAAACCAGGTGCGTGATTGGGAACAGGTGAGTGGGAGAGACCAAATGAGCCTGCCACGCCCAGCCTGTAGGGGAAAAAACACACACAAACACAGGGGGAAGGGAAACAGGGGAAAACACACACACAGACAGATGCGAGTCCTAACAGGCAGAGACACTATCTACTGTGCCACTGGGGCTTGTGTGGACTGAGAGAGAAATGAGGCTCTATAAAGCACACAGCATGAGTGACAGTGGTGCTTGGGAGAGAATCGCTTAAAAGTAGTCGTCAAACAAATGCTTTTATCTCAATGACAGTAAGTCCAAGCAGAAAGTAAAAGGTATTATGAGAAAGGTAAGGCTTTGGGCTTTCAAACTGTGTCAAAATTATGTTCCAACAATTAGAAGAATTTGAATTGTGATTTTCTCAATCTCTCATTTTTGTATCATTACTTGTTTGCTTATAACATTTACACACAAATATAATATGCATACAAAATATATAACTTTTAGAACTTTGGATAGTCAAACTAAATAAAATCACAAAAATATTTAAATACATCATTCAATTATTTTTTACTTCATAATCCGCACTAGGAATAATTGTAGCAAACGTTGCTACAGTTCAACCAGTTATATTGTAAGGTACGTTTCTGTATGGTGTTTCAAATTTGTGTTCCGTGTGCCCCCTTTTAACTTTGAGCACCTGCCCCTCCAGATGTCTCTGCACGGCCCTGGTGTGTGCTAATTAATTTTTAGACCCAACAAAGGCCCAAATGGCTCAAAACACTGCCATTACTCTAATAACAGTACCATGTAGACAAGTATGTGAGTTATTTTGTTTTAGCCATCATTACAAATTACCAACTGTAAGAAATTGTAAGAAATCACACAGCGCAAACATGAGCATTGCATTGCCAGTGCATAGATCTAACAAGTCATTGTGGTTTGGTGAAACTTTACACCTAAAATGTCAAAACTGTTCTGTGGTAAGAAAAGACTTCTGTTAACCCAAGAATAAAAAGTGAATTAAAGCAAGCTAAGGTTTCCTTATTTTTCGTTTTTATTTTTCTTTTTTTAGCAGTTCTATATCAGTCAAACCATCTGATGAAATTCTGTGAAATGAACCCAAGCTCTGAAAAACAGATTACATGTTATGGATGTAACTCATGCTGACATTACATTTGTTGATGACGATCGGATTATGAGACAGTACGAGGTGGACACACACTGTTTTCACTTTGTCATCATAGTGAAAAATGTTAGCTCTCTGCATGGTTAAGGTTTAACAACTAAAATGTAGAAATAGGAAACATTTCCACCAAAAAGAAAATGTCCCTCACCATAGAAACCCTCTCAGCAATAGCTAGGAGCTGAATGCCCATCCATGATCTCAAATTCCACACCCTTACCTTTCCATTACACAGTTTCAGTGTCAAACTGCGTCTTTTTTCTAGTCATGGTCACTGCTCCTTAACAGAATCATGTTGCACTGGAGAAGTGTATTCCTATTGCTTTCTATGCACACAGCATGTGTTTGCATTTTAAGATATCATGGTCATGTCATGACATTTCAAGAGACCTGGCTTGTGATATACAGTGAAAAAATTAGCTCTGTACTCATCTTTATCTTCATCATCATCAGCTTTGTGTTTTTTTTTTTGTTTTGTTTTTTTCATGAGGCTGGTGCACAGCATCAAAGACATGGTTTGTTTGCTAATGCCCCTGAGACAGACCGTCCTGAGGCTGGACCAAGTCAAACTCCCTCTAGGAGCAAAATTATGAGTCACTGAGTAAGCATAGCTACAAATTTAGAATCATCAGACATTCATTTACCTACACAACCTTCTAAATCGGTCAAGCTATTTTGCATTTTTCTACATAATTCTCCAGACTGCCTGAGGAAACAGAAGAGAAACCTGTATAACCATGAATCCTGCTGCTATGTGCTATAATCTGCTCTTTCAGCAACATGGGTGTGTGTGTGTGGGTGTGTGTATGTGAGGGTAGCGGGTGGGGGACACATGTTATTTTACTCCAGTGGTTAAAGGGATACTTTGACATTTTCAGTTTTCCTGTATCAGACGTGTAACAGTGAGGGTTGAAGAGACTCTGCATGCCCTTCACTTTCCCACAACAGCTTGTTAGCATTCACAGCATCAAAACTGAAGGCTGTAGCTTGCTGCTGGCCCTTCCGTCCTATTGCACTGCAACTTAACAATGCAAAAAAAAAAAAAAAAAAAAAAAAAGTAATAATTTTAAAAAATGGTCACCCTTTCTTTGAATGGTTCCCTAGAGATGTCCAACAGAATGTCAATTGGTATTTAAATTAAATGTCAACATGAGGTCAGAGGAATGAAAAGAGCCATTAATTATATTTCAACAACATATCGACATACAGTATCTATTGAGATTTTGCTGTATTGTGTTCACTGAATGGTAGGCCTGGTTGACATTAATTGCTGGAATGATACCTCATAATAACGCTATTATGAGGTTCTGGGATTATGGTTGGATGAGCTTCCTGGATGTCAAACCTGTTTTAATGACTAGAGGGCTATTCAAAGAAAAAAATTGTCCAAAAAATTTATATTTCTGTGAAAAATTTTTAACATGCTTATCAATTTTAAGTGGACACCATGTGCTTTCTGTAGCTATTGAAGGGGGACCACATTTCATGTTTTGCAGGAAGAGTTTTTCAATTCAGCACTGTCAGTATGTGGAAAAAAATTGTAAATAACAGTAATAGAAAGTAACAGTAATAGTAAGTGTGCACTGAACATACATTTTTACTGCTAATGCACGCTTTTATTTGGGATTTATCTACTCTGATCCTGGTGGCTTAAGCATGCCAGATGATTTAAAAGTCATGATTGTGAGGGCAGAGATGGTAATTGTGCCCTTCCATTCAACCTGCATTAAGGCAACCTCTCTTTTCTTATTAGCCCTGCAGTTATTACCATCATCATCAGCTGTGAACAAGGCTCTGGTGCTGCTTGACACCACAGCAGGAATGCAAGGGAGAAATTTAAGGTATGTTTATGATTTTGAGAAAATTTGCATTGCAGAGGCAGCAATAGCTTGCTACTGCCTGTGTTAACTCAACACTGCTTGCATATTTTTACACACAGTTTGAGCAACACATATTCACTAGTGACATGCATGGCTTTCCATTATGTTCCATCATTAAAATCTAATCTTGTTTTGGAGAGGCAGAGTTCACTGAGAAAACATCATTTATTTTGTTGTGATTGCATTAAGATAAAATGAACTTTATTAATCCCCCAGGGGAAACCGAGTCATTACTGAGGTAAAGGATGGAGGGTGAAAGAATATGAAGAGGAAAGTAATAAGGGATAGAATGAGAAAAAAATGTGTGAAAGACAGAGCATCTTTATGATTCTAATGAATAGTTTCAATAAATAAAAAATCTTTTCACTGTGATGCTATGACTTATTGATGTTTACAAAGCATACTATTGTATTTTTTTTTTTTCAACAAGTGACTAACTGGGTTAAGGAATATCTCTAACCATAATAAGTTTCTGATTATTATTTACAGCTCTTAAAATGACTCTTAGGCATGTATTATGATAGTCAGACAGTGACAGGGAGAAGGGAGAGCAGATAGTTATAATTATGAAGCCTGGCACAGCCATATTGTGATTTCACTACTGCTGTTCACTTCACAAAACACAGTCTGCGTGCTGTGGGATTCAAACCGTTTGGGAAGGGGGTGGCAACAACAGACATCTACAAAAGTACATAACAGGTGATTGAATCAATCATCTGTCAGCCATCAGCTCACTGTCTGATTATATGAACATTTTACAGCACAGCATTGAGCTAAAAGTGAGCAAGCATATTGGTAAGCATATTGCCAGCTTGTTTTTGTTTCCCAGCTCAAAGCATGGTAACATAGTTTAGGTATTGTCATCACCTAAATTATGCTTGTAGTCCCTTAAAGAACTACACTTTCAGTTGGATTGGCTTAGTCATTTTTTTTTTTTTTTTTTTTTTTTTTACCAAATGCTTTGGTTCCAGATTAGCCAGGCTAATTTTGTGAGTCAAACCTAAGCCAATCAGCCGGTCTCTGGTGACTGGCTGGCTGTGCCAGGCTAGTAATTATGAAACTCCTTTGAAACCTATATGACAGTGTGATCTCTTCAATCCTATCACCACAGCAGTATTTATTGCTGTTTGAAGCTTGGAGATGTAGTTCCTCAAGTTTTCCTGGATCTGGTATGTGTCTCCTCCCTGCCCTGCTCACCGCCAGCAGGAAGAGGAAGAAGCCTGAAAGCCCGTAACTGGTTCCTCTCAAAAAGGAAGAGCTCAGCTCTAAGGTCTTCCCCAGGTCACTGAGCCTCTCATTGTGTCCAGGAGTGAGGATAACCATCCTGAATAGAAACCTCATTTTGGTATCTGCAGACTCATTGTTGTGACCCAGCATGTCTCCTCCATTTGGGGCAGCTAATCTCACCTCACTGAAATAGGATGAATGGGTTTATTGGCATTTTGATAGGAGTGTAATATTTATGACCTAACAGAAAGTAATGTGAATGAGTAAAAAGAAGGGATGGCAAGAAAAAATAAATAGCAGTCAGTAGTTCCAGTGAAGATGTCCACTGCATCTGTGTTGTTAATGGTGCTGCTTTTGGCTAAAACATCCCAACATGTCACAGGTCTACATCTTCAGTGTGCTGCTATTGTTTGGAATCTGCATGAAACTTCCTTGTTGTCCCTGCTGCAGAAAGAAGAGATGGACAAAAAAGGATGGAACAGGCAGGAAAAAGAAGCTTGCAGCTAATTGATTCAGGTCATCATAATTCCTAAACGCCATCTCTCCAAGGCACCCGCTCAAAAAAAAAAAAAAAAAAAAAAAAAAAAAAAAACCTTTGTATGCAAGTGTGCATGAGTATTTTCTATTATTTGGTGTTATTTATGTGCGCAGTAGTTCAGTCTGAAATGTGGTCGACCCAATACATGTCAGCGCTGTGGCCTGTCAAGTTCAATTTATGTACAAAACCCTCTTAACAAGTTTGTGTTTGTCCAAAGGACACGGAAACAGGTCAAAATAAATGTGGGTGGAAACAGGAAACTTCAGCTGCACACATTTCTTCCCGTCTCTGCTGGTAAACACATGGCTGATTTAGAGCTGTGAGTGTGTGATTGTGGTTTGGTAATTGCGAGGCTGCTGGTGTGAAGCTCCGCTCTGCTCGACTTAATGAGCTCTTCCTCTTCTCCTCAGCGCAGCATCAGTCAGCCGCCACGCTGCTGCTAACCGCTGCTCTATCTGAGATTTTACCATCTACAAGACAGACTCAGAGGGTGCAGTTTGTGCTCCTGTGTGACATTAGCATGTGCATGCAGTGGTATATTTATTGTTTTGTGCATGTTCTGTTTTATCAAGTCATTTAGTGTGATAATAAGTAAAAATCTGCCAGTGGGATGAGCTAATCTCACTTGTTTCCAATGCAGTTTCACTAGTTTCATGAATGTCTCTGGGAACAAGTATAAATATGCTGAAATTGAAAACCAAATATTGAAGGAATAAAGCAGACCACTAACATCAAGAAAAGACACTTTCAAGAAAATTCTGGAAACAAGTTGAGTAGCACTGGACACAAGTGGAATGATCTGATCCCACTGAGAGTTTTTTGTTGTTGTTGTTGTTTATCCTGTTTGAAGAAAAACAAGATTTAAAAAATCAACAAAAGATCATACCAATTTAAAAAAAAAAAAAACAAAAAAAAACTAACAACCAAATAAACTGGTGGATACAAAAACTAAAGAAATGTTCTCAATAATTTGAGTTTATTTTCACGCCTAGTTTTCCTTATATTGTTGTTTTTTGTTAACGATAATAGCCACGGTGTGTGGGCATATGCACCATGACGTGTGTGTGTGTGTGTGTGTGTGTGTGTGTGTGTGTGTGTGTAGCTGTATGATCATCTTTTCCTGTGTGTGTTTTCAGTGTCAATGAATATGCTCCATGCATATCAGACTGTCTGTAAGTGGGTGAGTGTGTGCATCACAAAGTAAGAAGTGTGTGTGTGAGTGTGTGTGTGTGTGTGTGTGTGTGTGTGTGTGTGTGTGTGTGTGTGTGTGTGTGTGTGTGTGTGTGCTGAAAGCTGTCTCAGCCATTAGTGCGGGCAGAGCAGATCAGTGGGGGTTCAGCTGATAATAGCAGCTTGTTTTAGCGTAACAAGAGCTGCAGCCACTGGGACTTCAAACCTGCTTTTAGCCTGCTGATATGGAGCCCTGACAAGCCCCTTTAAAGCTCTAATCCTCCACTGGAAGAAGCAAAACCCGAGCCAGTCACTATATCATTAAAAAAAAAAAAAAAAGACAGACCACTAAGACGTACTGATGTAGTCATCATAGAAGTCCTGCTTTCATGTTGCGCGGACCGCATGGGACAGCCACGCAGCAAAAGGAGAGGAGCAAAACAGAAGAAGAGGAATCCAAACTGTTTGATGGACACCTTCTCAGCAGCTTCCCACGTGCACACACTTTGAGCATGGGTGGTCCCAGAGGGAAACAGACTCTTAAAGTGGTAATTCTTAGGACTCTTTTTTTTTTTTTTTCCTCAGTCTCCATCTTTGGTGCTAAGCACTCACTGCTGTGGTGTTTCTACACTGAACAGTCCATCAGATCATCTGTCAGTCAAACAGAGGAGTGGTAGGTCTTACTGGTATTAACAGCTGCTATCTACACTGAGTGACCATCACAGTGTCTTTTAGTCTCATCCTGTGTTAAAATCTTGTTTTTTCTTCTACTGGTTGACAAAAGCAGTAAAAATCTGGGATGAGATAATCCCACATGCTTCCGGTGCAGTTTCTCTTGCTTCACTTTCTCTTTCAGGATTTTTTCCTGAAGGCATAAATATGTTGAAACAAGGAAGAACAAAGCAGATCATCCCAACAGGATTAAGAAAATGACACTTGATTATTACTGGTTTATTGTTCAGGGACAATACACACCAATCAACAGTTAAACTGTACGTAACTCAAAGTTTGTGTTCACCTGCTGTCCCTGGCCAGAACTTTGAAAGGCAGCCTAAAATTACAAAAAGTTAAGATGTCAACGTTCATACAACCATCTATTTTTCCCGGATCAGTGACACACAGTGTCACACATCCTCTGGTGGACCAGTGGCTCTTTTACACACTTTGCTTTGATACTGGGCTGCTTGGAAACAAGAGGGATTGCATACCACTGTCAGATTTTTACTGTGTTTTTAAGGAAAAAGAATATTTTAAGTCTGAAAATGAGACTGACCGTTATTTGGATGGAGTTTTTTTTTTTTTTTTTTGGTTTGTTTGTTTGTTTTTTTTTAATAAAAAATATATATCAAGTATGAGGTTTAAGTAGGAAACTGGAAAAGACGTTTACTAGTTCCATTAGTCTGGTTACTCAGATACCTGTATGCATGCAATAGGTTTTTAACACTACAAACTAGAAAGTGTCAAAACCACTGTCAAGGTGCTGATCCTGTGATTGTGGCAGCTGTCCAGGTTACTTTACACTGGACTCATCCTCATGACTCATTGCTGCAGATTGCCATATTTCATTATCAAATAATTGTAAAAAGCCCACCTGCCCACCCAACTCAGACTGTCACACAGCTGTACTATGAAGATAGATAGAAAAGGCTTTTCCTTTAAGGCCAGATTATTTTTATTTATTATCTATTTTTGTACAGACTAGCACCCTGAAGAAAACCAGGGACCGAGAAAGATTTATTTATTTTTAATAAATATTTGGTTTATTTTTATGTTTTGGCTCTGAAAATTCAGACAAAATCATGATATGCAACCTATGTAATAAAGTAGTAAAAACTTGTTTTCCCCCTAATCTACTGTTTTAGCTGTTAGACCTCAAATTTCAAGTGAAAAACTAAACTATTTTGAAGGCTTGTCCTTGCCTTTCTAATAGTCATCAGAAAAGAAAAGGCATATACAGTGTGCTCATCTCTTTCTTTTATGCAGAGTATACCTAACCCTTCTTTTTTGTATGCACATCCTTACACTGACACACAGTAGGTCATAATAGCAGATATTAGATCATAAAAATAGCACCAACAACTTTATCATGTAGCTCTCTTTAACGTAGAGTGTGTAAAGTGTTGAGCAGGAAGGCATAAAAAGAGGAATAGTTGGATATGGGAGTGAAATAGGAGAAGACGAGATTGAAAAAGAGGAAAACATCAAAAGCACTGACATGGAGCAAATCTATAAAAGTGAGTTTTCAGAAGCAATGTGTAGAAGATGGTGCTGAATTTGCCCCACTGAAGGCGAGGTCACAATGTACAAGTTTCAAAGTAAGATAAACGAGAGCGATGACTACTAAGTTTTCATTTCACCATAACTTTATCTCCTCGGGACTCGGAGCTTTGAGTTATGGAGCGCTGGATAAATCGTGCAGCCCCTCCCCTGAGCGCTCCAGGCACAAGTTGAGCTATGAATTCTCGGCTGAGCATAAATCAGCACTTATCCAACTTAATCAGCAAAACAGACGAACAAAACAGTAACTTGGCTCTGTCGGTTGTTTGTCTTAGCCCTCAGCTCATTTCCATGGCAGCGGCAGCAGAGGCGGCAGTAAGTACGCTGTAAAAAGTGACAAGCTTTGCAAATTATAGATCTATAAGCTTATTATCATGGAAATGAGCTAGATTGCCACCATAGATATTTACACTAGAGGGGATTTGGAGACTCACTTGTTCTGTAACAGCGCAAGAAATTAGCTTAGCAGGTTATTTTATACATTTATGCTCTTATTGAGATGGTAATGAGCTAGATTAAAACCAAAGCTGCAGTGCCACAGATGTTTACAGCAGCAGCTTTTTGCCAACTCATTCAGCATGCTACACTGCTAAAAGATAAACTCAGTGACTACATTGTAAATTTGGAGTTATAAATTAGAAATGTAAAAAAAAAAAAAAAAAAGTTTATCTTAGCAAGTGATTTATGTATTTGTAAACTTATGATGATAATAATAATAGACAACATTTAGACAATAGACAACATTTAGACAAACATTTGTTGCTGCTTTTTTTTTGTTTGTTAGGTATTTATTTATTTACTTACTTACTTACTTACTTACTTACTTACTTACTTACTTACTTACTTACTTACTTATTTATTTATTTGTAGTTTCAGATATTCTGGTAAAATTATTTTGTTTTGCATTCACCTTGATTAACCTATTTCTTTGATACTGCTATTTCCCTAAAGTGTTTTCAGAAAAATTATTTCCAGCCCAACATATTTATTATGTGGCATAAAAGCTATTTGTACCACAAAAGTGTTTGGAAACGTGTGCATTATATAATGAATCAAAAAAATGTCACCTGAACCACCTTCATTCCTGAGACATTCAGGTGGTCAAGGCTGTGCTGTAAATGAACAGTTTAGCAAGTTACAGACCTGTAACTTTAAGTAAGGGGTAATGTGCAGCCAGCTGGTCATTATCATAACATCATACACAGCTACGGTCAATTAAGACATTTTGTGTTCACTTATTTCTGAATAGAAGACCATTGTCAAGCTGTGGTCTCTTCACTGTACCTGCTTTGTTCCACATTAGAGCACTTCATGAGGCTTTGAAGGCTAATGTTAGCCAGTTATGTTTATTAAAGTCCCTGTGAAATTACCTCACATGACTTCTACTTCCTGTTAAACAGAGGATCTTAAATAGTGACTTCATCCTGCACTGGTGCAAGTGCACGACCTAGAAAAATGTATTTGTGCCTTTATTTCCAGCAGGGTTGACTATTGCAATGGTCTTTTCAAAAAAATGACCAGGTTACTCTGATTCTTAAGTCCTTAAACTCCAAGTACATCACACAAGTGACTTTAAATGATTACTGCTTGTTTATAAATCACGAAATAGGGCAGGACCGCATTACCTTTCCACCATGTTTCAGCAGTATACACCTGCTAGACCTTTCGGATAACAGTCCGAACAAGTCCGAACAAAAACCCACCCCCCACCCCCACTTATACATCCAGTATTCCTATTACGCGACTATGGAAAAATATGCAAATCACCATAAAATCTCACTGACTGACCTAAAATTGGAAAGAAATATAAATTTTTGGTTATTTATTTATTTATTTATTTATTTAACAGGGACAGTGCACATTAATCAACATTGCGCCACAGTTAGCCAAGAGGCTATTTTTCATCTGTAGTCCCTGGACAGATGTTACAGAGTCACCCTAAAAACAGAATAGAATATGAAAATATGATTGTAATTACACAGTTATTGAGGTCATTTATAAAAATGCCGAACAATTAATAAAATGAAGAAAAAAGAAAAAAAAGAACATATATAATATTAATAAAAAACATCATTCAGGACATCCTTAAAACATGCAACACAGAGACTCATGATACAAGATGTGCAAGACAATAAATACATGAAGATATTAATGTTAACAGAAAAGCAGATTGAATAAGACCACATTGAGCTGCATTGTTAGACAATAACTAGAACATGCAAAGCAGAAGCACAGATACAAAAAGCATGCACAGTATGTAAAATATGACACAATAAAAGCAAAACCACAGTAAGACATGCATGCAGGTACATGAAGGCAGACTGGCAGTAGCAAGATAGCAAGATAGTGACATGTGACAGTAGACAGCAAAGGAAGCTTGCGGAGTGTACGGGGGTTGTGCGACCGCCGCAGAGCCTTGTCGCGCACCTCCAAAAAATTGTAACTATGCGGACCCCACGTAGCCCCCAATGCAGGCCCCCTACTGACAACAAGAGCTATGATTGGTCCGCCGAACTACATCATTTCCAGCATTTCGCCCCTCCGGAGTCACATCCTGTTGTTGTGCCAGCAGCATCATTTTTAAAAGAACTGCTGTTGTGATGGCATCTTGACTCGTCGGTTGATTTCAAATTGTTTGGAAAGTTTGGATCATGCTGGATCTGGATCTGCTGCTGCTCCTTTTAAAAATGGCGCTGCCGGCACAACAACAGGAAGAGCAGCGACCGTAACACATAGGGTCTAGTAGGTCTGCAGAAAAAAACACGCCCCATAGCGTTTTGGCGGAGAATTGCTTAGCGTTTAACACAGAGGTATGTTGGACACACACCATCTGCATGGCAACTGCATGCGTGTTGCGTCGAGTGTCCGCAGAACCATAATCCGGCCTTAAGTCTTAGTGCTGTCAGAGCTGGCTTTATATTATTTCTAAGTACAGATTTTTGTTATTTATAACCGATTCGTACAAAGTGTGTACAGGACATTGAAAACATATCATCATGTGAGTTTCTTGTTTACACAGTAGGAAAACTCATTAAATATGAAGCAAAAAAAAAAGATGTTAATCATTTATTTAGAGACGTTAAACATGGGGTCAAACTGACCCCAAACATAATAGGAAGATTAAAATAAATAAATAAACAAGCTATAGACTCATACAAAAAGAGTTCCTCTAAATCATCACTTCTGAGCCATTCGACGTGTGCGTGTGTGTGTGTGTGTGTGTGTGTGTGTGTGTGTGTGTGTGTGTGTGCAGAGATCCTGCCCTCTGCCTGAATTTTCTTGTTTTGCTGAGCTTGGGACTCCTCTGGGCATCAGCCTTTGGGAAGTGGGTGTGTAGCTCCTAGCCAATCACAGTGCTCGGTGTCAGATCGATAGCACAACATCAAATAGGAAGCAAAGGAAACTGAGGAGAAATCTGGAGTGAATCTGGGATTGGCTTGCGTAGGCTACTACATAAAAATAATAATAATAATAATTTGAAGCAAAATATTAATTTGAACAGATTTGAACAGATTACCATTCAACTCTCAGTTGAAACAGCTACGTTAGGCCTAGATAGCACCTCAACACTTCAACTAGCCCACTCCTCGCTGTAGTCTACCTTCCACAGTTATTGAGTTTATGTAAATGTCCTGTAATTCGTTAAATTAGTCAGCAGTGCAGGAAAATAATTGATCTGCATCTTGCATTAGGCTAACCGGTGTAAAAAGAAATCAGGTGTTACAGGATAAACTGAATTATTTTCAGCTCTCACAGGCTCACTGATGAAACTCTGTACAGATTTTTGTGTTGCTGACATTTTGCCAGTTCCCTGCCAGCCTCATCATCTTTTTCAGTGTAATGGGATTATTAGAGAGGTAGAGTCATCAGTATGCAGGTCCACTTCTTTCTGATTATCGGAGAGACAAACAGGGAAGAGCCAACAAAAACACGACAGCACGTTCAGGTGAGGAGGAAAAGTTTTCAATTTCTGTGGTTTATGAGAGAGTGAGAAGGGGAAAAGGAAGGAAAAAGGAAGAGAGAAAGCGGTGACAGCAGCCTATTGATGTCTGTGAACAGAAACTGCTCCTGCCTCGCTCAACAGCTACTGCCGAGTCCAAGTGCCCTTGAGCACAACGCTAAACCTCCAACTGCTGTGGTGAGGCTGCTCAGTGGCAGGATGTCACGAGAAAAAAGCGTGTAGCTCTGATTTCACCTGGATAAATAATGGGTTACAAAAATGAAGAGCTGGAAGTGGATACAGGGAGGAAACAGTTTTAACACAACCTATCACTCATCACTGTAACCAGGTTTTTAATCCAATGGACTATGACTACCTTCAGAGTCGAGTCCCAGCGTCCATTACCAAACATATTGCAGCTACCACTCAGCGTGTGTTACTGCTCTGGCCTCTTGTTCGCATATATTTTGCGGCTTGTTGACAAAAAGCTGCAAACCGGCACAAGGCTTAGGCGTTAACCAGGATAACCACAGGTAACCACGAGTGTGCCCTGTTGGTCCAGTACCAGCTGAGGTGGAGGTACCTGTCTTTAATGCAACTGTGATGCAATAAACATTCACTGAAAATATGGCATGACTGTGAGTTATGTTGTTATTTTTGAGACTGCAGCTGTATTCGCCTACTAACGTGCTCAAACAGATTGTACTGTGTAGCCCACTGAACGATTGGTATGCTATTACCGGCAGGTTGTTTACACCAAAGTATGTTTCTAAGTATCCCAGAATGCATTTTCCACCTACCGGCGTGAAATGGGGATTTTAAACCAGGCTCTAAAAGCTGCTATACGTTTCTTTCTAACACTGTTAATAAGTCACTGTAATAAGTTTTAAAGTGACAAAGTAGCCATGTAGATTACCAAAATGTGATTGGTTGATCCCAAACATCTCTCAAGCTAGCCACGGTACAAAATAAGCACACTTCCTGTTGTTTACAAAATAAAAACTTTATTCACAAATGACTCACCGAATGCGTTATAACCAAGAGTGGTGCTTTTTGTTTTGAAGACAGGATGGAGGTACTGGAACAAAGCGTTATTCCACCTCCTCTATATTTGTTCACTTTGTTCACTTGTTTCCATGTGTCTAGAGGAGGGACTGTGACTGAAAGCTTACAGCAGTAATTTTGCGTTACAGAGTTTTGTACAGTTTTTGGGATGGGGAGCTTGTGAAATTGCAATCAGCGAACCACCTCATTTGTACAATAACAGCAGTATAAAATGCACCTGAAATCACGATTCATTTCTGTGAACCATGATAGGCATTGTAACATTTTTCTGTCGCAAAAAATTCAATGTTGTGATTCATTCATTCTTTGATACCTTAATTCAAGCCTCCAAAGTCATTGTTTCCCTGATAACAATGATGTTGAGATACAGAGAAACACATGAAATTAAACAATTCAAAAGATAACAGTTCCCAGTGAAACAATTTGACACTGAGGTTAAGTGGTTTGAGATCTTAGATTTGAATTGTCCAGGGGGAGTCATCTTGAGGATGTGCTGTAGATTATTCCATGTGTTTGGAGCACAAAAATTAAGGACAGATTTTCCAAGTTCAGAATGAACCCACAGCACTTGAAGCATAAGACAGTTAGTGGAGCGAGTTTGGTCCTGTGGTCCAGTCCAGCACTATCTATAGGGCAGTGAATGTTCAGTGAGGGATTTATGGAAAGATTTATGTTACCTCCTCCCATCTTTAACGCTCATATGTACAGAGAAACAATGCAAGAAACTATTGGAAAGTTGGATTCGTTTGATGCATAGCGGTGCTAAACTATGCAGCATAGTTTGTAGAGTCAGTGTAAGTGCCGTGCGTCGGCTCAGTCCCGGCTGGCTCAGACCGGAGCTGCTGGGTCACGAAGCGCTGAACGATCTGATGCCGGTCGACACCGCAGAGCACCTGAGGCGCTCTGTGCTGCACCTCGGGGTGCTGATGCAGATGCTAAAGATGCTCTGTGGCTGGATGAGCTCACAGGGGTGGGGGGAGGATGGAGGATGGGGCGAGGTAAGGGGGGGTGGGTGTCAGGTGTTGTCTTGAAGCGAGTTCAGTTTAGTCCACAAGCCCTGAAGAGAGAGGAGGAGAGTGAGGGAATTGTAGACAGGTGAATAACAATGTCTGATTTACATTCCCAACTTTGAAGCTTCCCCGTCTGATGCTCTGTCTTCTGTTTAGACACTGCACACACACACACACACACACACACACACACACACCAAAAAAAAAAAAAAAACAGTAAAAAATACACTAAAGTTCTTACTTCTTATCGAAATTCTATGTTGTGAAACTCAACATCTGGAGAAATTAATCTGGAGAAATTAATAGACGAATCATTATTCTACCTCATGCTGGTGAAATGTGTTTGGCCCTGCAGCTGATATTGTTGTGCTGCGGTGTGATGGTGCAACTGAATGTGCCCATATTGCAAAAAAAAAAACAAAAAAAAACAGGTCATTCAGTGTCATCTTCAGTGTTCAAATCTTGTTTTTCCTCCAACAAAACATTTCTTCCAGTGGGTTGAGATAATTCTACTTGGTTCCACTGCTGATCAGCTTGTTTCCAAGAATTTTCTTGAATCAAGTATCATTTTCTTTTGTTCCCAGCGGGCTGATCTGCCTTATCCTGCCTTGTTTCAACATATTCCTACTTTTTCAAGAAAAAAAATTGTGAAACAACTGAAACAAGTAGGATTATTTCATCCCATTGTTAGATCCATCATTTTTTATTTACCTTGACTGAACTAAAACGAAGTTTTAACACTGAGTACAAGACAAAATGGCCTTTTGTAATGCAAAACTACAGAAGTGTGCTATGATTTCAGGCGTCAGAAGTCTCATGTGTCTGCAGAGTACTGCCATCATTGTTTGTTGATTACAATGTCATGATGATGATGATAAAGATGAATTCTTGCCTGAAACTCAGCGTGACGCCTTGCTTCAGGGACTGGCTGTTGTTTGTTGTGCCTGTCAGTCTTATTAACTCCACAGAGGATGTTGTGTTTTCCCCGTGAGTTTCTCTGCCTGTCAGCAGGATAGCTGAAAGACCTGTGAATGGATTTCTGTGAAAGTTGGTAGACAGGTCGGCCCTTGGCCAAAGAAAAATTGATTAAATGCTGTGTGGTGAAACGTATCAGGGGTTTCCACATTTAGACAGTTATCATTCACAACTGTGAAGGAAACACAGGCACCGCCTTCCTTCCAAATCATAAGTGGATGTTTGCAGGGTCAAGAAAACAAGCTTGAGCAAGTTGGGGAGTTGCTCAGCTCTGGTGGAGGTTTGTGCCTTTGACTCCTCAAGTCTTGATCACTGTAGTTGTTTTTTTTTTTTTTTTTTTTTTTTTTTTTTTCCCAGGAAATATTTTTAATGCTTGCTGTAAAACCAATCTCTCATGGGGAAAAATCACTTGAAACTTAAATTTTCACAGAAGGAGAGGAGGATATTGTGCACTGAGTGAGGAGAACACAGTATATTTTACAGCACTCATATTGCAAGTTTTAAGTTTCAATACTTTATCAAAATATCAGTCAGAATATACAACATCACAAAACAGCATCTACCCATTAGCACGTATCAGTGAGAATGTTTAGATTCATAAAATAATAAAAGTCCTCATCATCATTCTGACTAAGTGATAAATGATGTGCTTTTTCTGTTATTCATTTTAATTTTTTAATCTACTTTGAGTAAATTTAATTTGGGTTTGTATTTAGGGAGTGCATTTACTGACCTTAGATAAGTTTTTATTATTATTATTAGTGTTGTTGTTGTTGTTGTTGATGATGATGATGATGAAGATGTGTATTGATATGATAGCTCTCACTTTTATTGTTAGTGGTAGTATATTGTACTGTGATATTGAGTGGAAATAACAGATGTTGAAGATCAATCCACATCACCCTCCACCCGGGAACTTCAACTCTGTTCAGGACTCACAAGGCCGTTTCCCGGGCAACGGCCGGGGTTGTCATCTTATCAGATCCCCCCCCTTTCCCTAATGTCCTCCTTTCTCATCTAATGTAAGGGGCGCCGCGCACGGTGGCTGACCCAAAGTTCTCCTGATCCTGTAACCCTGTATTTGTCATGTCTTTTTGTGTTTCTTGGACGGGATGTAACTTAAACTGGAATTTCCCCTTGTGGGATTAATAAAGTGTAACTTACTTATTTACTTACTTACAATATAACAATAAAGTCGAAAGAAAATAAGACAGGGAAAAATGAGTAAAATGACATTATACTGTAGGACATTGAGTTAAAAATATGGAAAAGATGTGAAGGGAAAAAAAGTTGATCTCCCTCATACCTAATGTAACCACTCTGCAAATATAATGTAAGTTGATGAACATTCCAGAGAATTATGAGCCATGAATCTGCACCTTCACATAGTTCATTGGCCTTAATGCACATTTCAGCCCCCAAATCATATGTTCCCATGTGAAACCCAGGGCTCTTGACTGACAGCCTGTCAGCTATTCAAGTATGCGTCCTTTGAGCCTGGCGCTCCGCCCATGTGGGCTGCCCCGTGCTGCGAGTGGAGCGGCTCCATTATTCAGCCCAGGAGTGTGTCTCTGTGTGTGTGTGTGTGTGTGGAGGGTGTGGGGTTCCCTGGGAGGAGAGCTGTGCATATATCAGAGCATAATTAATCTGCTGGAGACAGCGGGATGAGCGAGGGGAGGGAGATGGAGAGAGCGACAGAGTGAGAGAAGGAATGGGTGAGAGAGGCAGGAAGACGCAGGGAGAGGGGTGAGAGACTGAGGGATAAAAGAGAGTGGGGGATCAGAGAGAGGAAAAGAAAGGGAGAGAAAAGACAAAAAGAAGAGGAGGGGAAGCATAACAAACGCATGAGTGTGTGCGTGTGTATGTGTGTGTGTGTGGCAGAGAGAGAAGAGGCTGACGGAGAATGATAGGGCGAGCCAGAAAGAATAGAGAGAGAGAGAGTGTAATTACAGAGGTTGAGCCACAGGGCTTCTCTATGGATCATTAGCCAGCTTAAAGAGCCAGCAGCCTGGCACTGTGTGGAGGGACTCAGTGGGAAAGGTCACAACTACTAATAGTCCTCTGCTCCGGCTGAACACTCGACAGTGTGTTGAGTCTGCTCTGCTTTATTTATCTGCACAGCGAGGAGAGACAGACCCAAAGTTAACATGCCAATAAGGAACAAGCAGCTTTGGGCTCTGTTTAGCCCTGTAATGGAAACTAATGAGTGAGGCCAAGCTAGTC